>NC_050102.1:98664754-98967784 GCF_902167145.1 Zea mays
TGACCACCAGACGGTTGAACCGGCCCTAGGGGTGGTTCAACCGGTGTCAGGACCTATTTTTGCAGTCTGACCTGACTGGCAGGCTGACTGTCGGCCTACCCTAGGCGGTTGAACCGGCCCTTGGGGCAGTACAACCGGTCCTCCACAGCCAAAATCAGCCCAACGGCTAGTTTTGAAGCCCCACCTATATATACTCACTCCTACCCCTCTCCCTACACAAGGGCACGACCCAAACTCCATTTATAACTTGAAGAACACCTCCCACTCTCTCTCACACATCTCTTGCCTCTCCCATTTCAAATCTTTGGAGAGAAATCTTTGAGTGAGTTTGAGAGATGCGGTTTTTGTGCTTCATCTCCAAATCTCTCTTGATCTTCTTCATTCGAGCTTTGGTACTACATTGAGTTCTTTGTGGATTCATTACTCTTGGAGCTTCTAGCTCCTAGATGACTAGGTGTCTCTTGTGAGTCTCCAAATCTTATAGAAGACCACAAGAAAGTTTGTATTACCCGCTTGTTTGAGCAAAGATTATTGTGTGGGCTTGACCTTTGTGGTCGGTGAAGGGAGGATTAGGGTTGAAAGAGACCCGGCTCTTTGTGGGTGCCTCAACGAGGAAGTAAGGCACCTTTTGTGGTGTGACCAAACCTCAGGATAAATCTTGTGTCTCTTGTGTTCTTGCTCATTGTGTTTGTTTGTGTTCTTCGTTCTCTTACCATTCCGTGGAAGATTTGTTTATATCTTTTTGGTGTGTGGATTTTGAGAAGTGCCCTTCTCAGATCTACTACTCTGAACCCTGTGGATCGACTAGAACATCTCATTTACAAAGTTAACTGGGTGAATTTCGAGATCAATTCAGTTTATATCTCATTCTTTAGTTGAGCTCATGCAAACCGGTTAAACTGGTTTTACCCAGTTCATTTCTAGTTTTTTTTGAAAAGTTTCCACTTGCCTATTCACCCCCCTCTAGGCAACTTTCAATTGGTATCAGAGCCTAGTCCTCGTTCTAACGCTTAACCGCGTGAGGAAAAGATCATGTCGGGGGCACTAAGAAACGAAAGTGCTTCTAAGCTTGAAAAAGTTGAGGTTGTGTAACACCCTAGGTGTTACTTAGGGTTTTCACTCAAGGCTACACAAGTAAGCCCATCATCACATGAGACTAAAATTGAGTAAAGGACTCCAAACTTGGAACCCAAGATCCTAAGTAAGTGCAATCCATCTTAGATGTCATGACTTGGCTTTATCAGGTGCATATAATGGGGAGAATTGCCCAAACCCTAATGCAAACCCCTTTTGGACAATTGGAGCACTATAAGAGAGTATGACCAAAAGGCTATGAAAACCACATGATCATGGCTTGGGCCAATTATAAAAGATGTAGTACACTTATTACCCTACAAATGATAGTAAGAAAGTGACCCCAAAAACATTTCAGAAAAACCCCAAAAGGTTCACCAAAGGGTTGAGCATAAGAGAAAAATCAGAATTTTTCTAAGTCCTAAACCAACCCTCTTTCAAAGATCAAACATGTTCACCCTCTTTCAAACTTCAAAACCACTTGGCCCAATTGACAAAGTGGCGCCAAAATACCTCTAGAACACCCTGGAAAAATTTGAACCCAACCCTAAGTCGTTTGACACGACTTGGCACAAGATTTGTCTCGGTGTGGACAGCTTTGACAGAGCCGACTTCCCACCCCCGTATCTCTCTAACCCGACCACATCTCCCCTTGGAACTCACATGAACTAGGTAGCCCTAGGTGCAGGGAAGAGATCTCTCAAAGGTCTTAGGGCAAGATTTGCACGTTTTGGCCGCTCAGCAGAGGATAGAACAAGAGCAGAAGCAAACCTACACGTGTTCGACGTGCACTGAGCTCACCAGAGCACGCCCGACGCCCGCCCCCGCGTGCCCCCGCACTCGCGCCTATAAAGCCACCAGGGACTTCGACCGTACTCTCCCGCACGCGCTTGACCTCACCGGAGCACCAGATCACCGGCATTGCCCCGCGCACGGCGTGCCTGCGGCCACCCGATCCCCCGCCATCGTAGACCGGCCAGCAGAGCCTCTCCCAACCCCGTCCGACCCTCGAAGTAGACCATGCATGCCTCGGTGAAGCTCCCCGAGCAAGGAATCAAACTTTGGTCGCCGGACTTCACCCAACCGCCGGTGAACGTAGACCGAGCTCCACGGTGAGTTGTTCTTCAATTCCTTGCACGAGTTGACTCATTAACACCCCGTGAAGCTCCCCGTGCCCTTGGATTGACCAGTATCGCCATGGTTAGGCCGGAGCACTAGCCGCCGACGAGTTCACCCGCCTGCGCACGTGGACCGGCCGATTCCGGCCACCACCGCCGTCGAGTCGTACCTCGCTATGACCGCCAGAACCTCCCGGAGTCAACCCCGCCCTTCGCCGGACCTCCCTCGCTGCCGGTAAGCCGCGCCGCCCTGTTCTTTTCCACGGTTACTGTTTAAATAAGGGGAGGGACCTCGGGAAAGAAGAAGTAAAGGCCAGGGGGTTTTGTGCGCTGTCAGCGACTCAGAGGAATAGTGGCGCAGGGGTATAACTAAAGGGATTGGTTTAGAAAGAACCCATGGTCTTCGATGCAAACGGGTTTTCCAGAAAACCTTTTTAAATATCCTAATTTAAATGCAAACAAAACTTGAAAAATTCATAACTTCAGTTTGGTTCATCCATGGATCGAGTCAAACTAATTTTGCCAGATCCTAAATAATGTAAACTACTTAGGAAAAATATAAAACCCCGAAGTGTTACAGAAAACTTTAAAGTTTTGATTTAAATGATTAACTGATCAAAAGCTAAATGAAATGGGGAAAAATAGCTATATTATTAGACTGGGATTAAGAAAATTCAGAAAAGCACATAATCACTTTCTAACCTGTTTAAAAATAATAAACCCCTCTGTACACCCAATTTAGGTAAAGTTTGTCATTTAAATCATTTTTAGCCTAAAGCTAAAGAAAATATAATAGGTAGTTTAAAATAAAAACCAGAGAGCACCCACATTTTTGTTAGCTTCCTTATTCAATATAGTTTACTAGAAAATTTTGTTAGACCTTTGTTTAGTACAAAAGAAATGAGATACCTTTTATTTTAGGAAAACAAGGGAAACTTAGAAAAACCCTAGAAAAATAACCCTAAGGAGAAAACACCCCAAACCTTGGGATAACTAATGTTTTGTTATTATAAGTATAGAAAAATTATGAGTTTTATTGTTTGATATTTTTCAAATAACAAGTTAGTTGTAAGTGTCTTTTTAGCATTAAACTTTAGAAAATCCTAACTAAATAACCACTAAGTAGCCTTCTGTGATTTTTGGCACAGAAGCATGTTATTACCTAGAGATACCAGCAAAAATGACTTTTAGTGCAGAACCCACCCCTAGATAAGAGTTGTAGTGCAAAGTGACCCCTTTGCCCTAATCGTTGTTATTTTTGTCCAGGACACATTCTAAGTATTCTGAACCTCAAATTTATAAGACAGACTACAGTGACTAATAGTAACCCACTGTAATTTTTACAGAATTTTCGGAAAAATTTAAATCACTGTTGTAGTTCAAACCCACCCTAAAATCATAATTAGAAAAAGAAAAATGGGAATTTAATGGTGGAGACTAATGTTACCCTAACCAAACCAGCAAAACCCCTTGAGGGCCTACTAAAACATCTAAGGGGCAATCCAAATCTTAATCCATTATGCTTATCCCTAGGCAAAACCTCAAACCTAAAATGATAAACATAAACCCCTAAGAGCCTCTTATGGCAAGGAAACCCTAAGTTATTAACTAACTTGGTTTTCTTCACTAGGCATAATTGTTACTAAATTCTACATATCATAGCATGCATATATTTTATTCATTGCATTTGGTAGATTGTAACCTCGCGGACGGAGAATACATCCTCGTGCCAGAGCAAGGAGTTGCTCAGGAGGTAGCCCCGGATCCAGCACCAGAGCCTGCCCCAGAGGATCTGCCTGCCTCAGCTTTGGAAGGCAAGCCCCGGTTTATGCATAACCAGTTCTAAATATTATTTTACTGCACTTAATGATTGTAGGCTTGTATTGTGCACTTAAGTGTACGAGTTGCCTGAAACCCTAGTTGCATTACCTCAGATTTCCTTTGAGATGGATACTAGTATGATAGATCGAGTAGCTGCTTTGCTAATTAGGGATCTCGGTAGAAGTCGAGTGATTTTTCTAGCACTCGCGCGAGGTCAGGAAATTGGTTGTATCCACCTTCATATCATACTGATGTTGGTCTGTGGACATGGATCCATGGGGATGCGTGGTCCACGAGATGAAATTGGAATAAGGATTAACGTGCGGATACTTGTGTCAAGCGTTTGAATGTACTAAGCACATGCCAAGAAATATGGTAAATCGGTAAGCCTAGTACCTGAGTGAACCTGCCCACAGACTTTACTCCTCACGCGACCTGAGACGTGGTCTCCTATTCCGGTTATGGCGGGTACAAGTGCGGTCACTGCACGACGGTAGTCGGGGTCAGTGAGGCATTGTACGCCAAGGCGGTGAGCCCTGATCTGTTGCCAGAGAATCGATGGGGACGGTTGATATGTGTGGGGACGGAGTGCCTCGCCATATCGTGTGTTTAGGTTTACCTTGCAAGGATAAAAACTCGATTCGAATCGTCTGCTTCTCGCAGCTAATGAGACTGCTTGATCCATTGTACTACATTGAGTAACAAGTGGAAATGTGATGATTTGGCAAAGAATGTTGATTGCTAAATTGCTTGATACCATGATTGAGTAGCTAGTACACATTCAGTCTTAAGAGAGTCACACTAAAACCTGCAAAAGCTAAAACTTGATTTTTAGACTCAGCTAGTGCTTTTGGCAACCAAACCTCTCAGCCAAATAGCTGCATGTCTAGAGGTAGAGGAGTAGACTCCTCACACCGGGTAAGTCTAGCTGAGTATTAGTATACTCAGCCTTGCTTGTGGCATAATTTTACAGGTTCTCTGGAGGACATGGTTGCTGGAGTGACTTGGCCGTCCACCTTGCCACCGGGTTGGATAGTCGAGTGGGACCCTACCTCGGCCGAGGAGGAGCATTAGGAGTGATGGGACAGGCTTCCCCATCCCTCCGGTTACTTATCGTTAGTTGTATTCCACTGCATTCCGAACAATGATTACTACTTTTGCTGAACTCCGATGATGATGTAATAATTAATACTCCTTAATGTATGGTTTTATGCTTTATTGTATTTGCTCTGTGTGATATGACCACGCCATTAAGCAACACATTACAACCCCCAAGTTATACTACATCAACTCAAGTACAACCAATATCATCACCAACCCGAGTCTTTGATGGACCAATTACATGTAGCCGAGCTAAGAAGCTACAGCAAGAGGTGCACGCGCTAGTCTTTGATGGACCAATTACACGTAGCCGAGCTAAGAAGCTACAGCAAGAGGTGCACGCGCTACTTTATGAATTTCAATTAAACACTAATGCGAACTTTATGCTACCTAAGTCGTGTATGTTGATATTACTTAGGTTCACCAAGAAGAAGGACAAAACATATCAAAGGCGAATCAGCAAGAAGAGCTACGTCCGAGTCAGTCCAGCGCTACAGAACCGTCCAGAAGAAACAGTCATAACTTTTGATTCCCAAAAGCTATGAAGGCACATAAGTACTTTTTGGAAAGCTCTTGAAGTCTAGTTTCCAATGCTTCTACAGCCGACTTAACCACATCTACCAGAAAGGCAGCCGACCTACTTTAGTGCTGACTGGTCAGAAGGTCAACAGTCTGCTTGATGACCAAGTTTTCATATTAAACTGCATCATTCTACGAAGTTTCATTAAGCATGCTATATATGGTGAGAAAGCTTATCAAGTTAGCTTTCCAATGCAACCAGTCCCACGTCATTTGAAGATTCCTAGAAGAAGTTATTGCCAAAATACTGAAGGCTGCGCAGAAGTCAAACAACCACACGGAAATCAGCTCTGCAGATCTTCCGAAGAGGCTCCTTCACATTAGCTCGTGAAAATACTTTTGTTTTGTGTTTATACCTCGCTAAGGCTGGTTGTTACTAGTATAAATACCCCCCTATGTCTATGATGTAAGGCAGCTTATGATAATCTAAAACAGAACCCTTTTTGTTCAGCTGTGTGCTAACAAATATTGAGAGTGATCTCTACCCCTTTGCTCTTGTGAATTCCTTCGCGGGATTGCAGAAGCGGCGGCTTCATCCGCTCCCAATTGGTGCTCCTACTCCCTTCGAGGTTTCCTCGATTGATTGTAGGCTGTGTTGGTTGGTTCTTTGAGAGTGTGGTTGGGCGAATCCTCGATTCAGGCTGCCGGTTAAAGACGGTGGTTGGCTTCGAGTTTTATTTGTCAGGTTGCACTAGTTATCGCTGCTTGCAACAAGTTATCTTGGCTTCTTCGAAGCTAGTTATCTGAAGATTGATCCTACGTCGTGAAGATCGGGCATCGTGACGCATCATCTGGTATCAGAGCCTCAGTTGCCACGGTAGGATTCTTTACCCTTAGCTACATATATTTTGTGTTCGTCCTATCCACCAAAAAGCCATAAAATATTTTGTCATAGCCCTTTGTTTCAATCTGTTGTTCCAGTGAGTTTTGTTAAGTTTCAGTCCTTAGAGTCTTTGTTTAGTTGCTGGTCACTCTATCCTTTGTGTTCCCTTTGAGCCTCTTATATATATCTAAAAATATCCACAAAAAGAAAAATCTGAAAACTCTCATCATTTCCTTCGCGTTAACTTTGATCCTATTTAAGTTATAGTTGCTGGTTGAGTTCTTTGTTAAAGTATTATAAAGTGTGCAATATCATATCAGATCTCTGTGTTTAGTTCGATAAAAAAAAGAGTATCCAAAAAAAGTGTTGAACAAGATTGTGAAAGAAACATAGAACAATCATTTTGTTTATGTGCACTAGTGCTGAAAATTTTTATCAAGTTGTTCAACCAGCTTGCTGTTATCATTTGGTGCAAAATTTTGGTTGGATCTGATTGCAACACTTGCATTCCAATCATACTCCTTGTCTGCATCAAATCTGAAATTTCTTGCGCGTGTGTTTGATCTATTTGCATCCCTCGTATCTTGTGGTCAGCACTAGGCAGGGAACTTCTAGTTGGATGGTTATTTAACTTTACAACAACTTGGATTCAGATTGCATTCCTTGTTTACTATTCCCCACCAAGCTCCACATATAAGCCATCGTAATCGGTACTCTAGTCTTGTATTCGCTTAACCATCACTTTCTTGTTACCACCACACATTTTTCTTGCAACCCGCAGGGACCTCATAAGAGCTTTGGTTGGTAAGAGTGGTGAGGTTGTGAGATTCTATATAGCTTCATATTCCACCTATATTTGTTGCCTTGTTGCCACTAACTTCGCAGGAAGATGGATCCCAACGTTGAGATTGAAGAATGTGTCACCCTGATACAATTCAATGAGCTCAAACAAAGCATAGAAGCCAAGCAAGATCTGTTGGCACAAGATCTTCAGACACTTATGGCTGAAATCAGAGGTCGTCGTCGACTCCCCGACGGTGTAAGAAACCATGATGAAGATGGGGAAGAAGATGAAGGAAATTATTCTAGAAGAGCAAGTGAACATGGGAGGAGAAATCAAGGTGCTGCATATGGTAGAGGAAGAGGCCGGAATCGAAGAAATAATGACAATGAAGAATCTGAATTTGGGGATGATCAGTCTCAACATCGCTATGGTCGTCGTCATCATAGAGGTGTCAACCAAGAAGAGAGATTTGGGAAACTTAAGTTTACCATGCCAAAATTTGATGGTAGATCTGATCCTGAAGATTATTTCACATGGGAATTGAAGGTGGAGAAAATCTTCCGCCTACATAATTATTCAGAGGAGAAGAAACTCGCAATGGCATCTCTTGAGTTTGAGGGATATGCTCTGATTTGGTGGGAGCAACTTCTTCGTGATCGTGAAGAAGATGGAGAGGACCCTATTGTTACTTGGCAAGAAATGAAGCGAGAAATGAGAATTCGTTTTGTGCCGAAGCATTATCGGCGTGATCTTTTTGATAAATTGCAGAATTTGAGGCAAGGAAGTTTCTCTGTTGAGGAGTATTATAAGGAGATGGAGAAGGCCATGATTAGAGCCAATGTGTATGAAGACGAAGAGCAAACCATTGCACGTTTCATGGCTGGGTTACACCGCAACATTCAGCGTATTGTTGAGTTTCAGCCGTACCAAAGTCTTATTGATTTGGTACATCAAGCCACCAAAGCTGAACGCCAGCTACAACAAGATGCTAAGAACAGCAAGCCCTTGTCATATGGTGCACGAACCATGACTGGAGGAAGCAAATCGATCTCAAGGTTTACTGCTGCATCCTCAGCGACAAAGGGTTCAACTGGGGGCTTGCGATCCAATATTCAAGGCAATTCTAGTGGAAAGAACGGTGCTGCTCCAAACACGAGTTATAAACCAGCAGCCTCCACTTCAACATCAGTGGGTTCAACAGCCAAGAGTAGTGGTATTCAGTGCTTCAAGTGTGGAGGTCGTGGTCATGTCATAAAGGAGTGTCCAAATAATCGTGTGATCCTTGTGACTGATGATGGAGAATATACATCAGCGAGTGAAGAGGAAGCTGAAGCAGGAAATGAAGATGACATTGATAAATCTGAAGAACATACAGGATGTGAATTTGAGCATGGTACTACTCTTGTGGTTACACAAATCTTGAGTGTTCAAATGAAAGAAGCTGAAATTGGACAGCGACATAATCTTTTTCAAACGCGAGCCAAAGTGCAAGACAAAGTAGTAAAGGTGATCATTGATGGAGGGAGCTGCCATAATCTTGCAAGTCGTGAGATGGTTGACAAGCTTGGTTTGAAGTTGCAGCGACACCCTCATCCATATCATGTCCAATGGTTGAATGAATCGGGAGATATCAAGATTGGTTATAAGGTGAAAGTTCCGTTCAAGATTGGAGAATATGTTGACACGGTGGAGTACGATGTTGCACCCATGTCTGTTTGTCATATGCTGCTAGGAAGACCTTGGCAATATGACCGATATTCTCAACATTGTGGAAGAACAAATCAATACACGCTAGATCTGAAAGGGAGAAAGTTTGTACTCAAGCCTATGACCCCTCAACAAATCATGGCTGAACACTTACAAAAGAAAACTGAAATTAGTACAGCAAGTAGAGGAGGAGAAGAGCAAAGAAAATTGAGTGCCATCCACAATTCGGTGAGTGAGTGCTACAAGCCAAATTCCAAAGATAAAAAGAAGGAAGAGGGAGAACATCTAGTTATGCTAGCCACAAAATCCGAGCTGAGAGAAGTGAGGAACAACCCATATCAAGTGCTCTTTGTACTTGTGAACAAATATGTTTTGATTTCTCCTAACGACATAACATCTCTTCCTAGTGTTGTGGCTGATCTTTTGTAGGACTTTGAAGACGTGTTTCCACAAGAAACACCGGCTGGACTACCTCCAATTCGAGGGATTGAGCATCAAATCGATCTTATTCCAGGGGCTACACTTCCTAACCGTCCACCATATCGAACCAATCCCGAAGAAACTAAGGAAATACAAAGGCAAGTACAATAACTTCTTGATAAAGGTTTTGTTCGTGAAAGCTTAAGCCCTTGTGCTGTTCCTGTGATTTTAGTACCTAAGAAAGATGGATCTTGGAGGATGTGTGTTGATCGTAGAGCTATAAATAATATTACCGTTCGCTATCGCCATCCTATTCCACGGCTAGATGATATGCTTGATGAATTAAGTGGTTCCACAATTTTTACTAAAATTGATTTGAGAAGTGGATACCATCAAATAAGAATGAAAACTAGAGATGAATGGAAGACTGCATTTAAAACAAAATTTGGGTTGTATGAATGGTTAGTAATGCCCTTTGGGTTGACTAATGCTCCTAGTACCTTTATGAGATTAATGAACCATGTCTTAAGAACTTTCATTGGAAAATTTGTTGTTGTCTACTTCGATGATATTCTAATTTACAACAAGTCTTTTGATGAACATGTGAAACACATTCGACAAGTTTTAGATGAGCTTAGAAAGGAGAAATTATTTGCTAATCTTGAGAAGTGCAGTTTTTGCACAGACCATGTTGTGTTTCTTGGCTTTGTTATTTCAGCAAAAGGAATAGAGGTGGATGAATCCAAGGTGAAAGCCATCAAGGATTGGCTAGCTCCAACGAATGTAAGTCAAGTAAGAAGTTTTCATGGTCTTGCTGGTTTTTATAGAAGATTTGTGCGAGGTTTTAGTACTATCGCTTCCCCTTTAAATGAATTGATAAAGAAAGGTGTTGAATTTAAATGGGGAAACTCACAAGAAGATGCTTTTCAAGAATTGAAGAAACGTTTGACTGAAGCACCTGTACTTATTCTTCCTGATTTCACTAAAACTTTTGAAGTAGAATGTGATGCTAGTGGGATTGGGATAGGAGGAGTTTTAATGCAACAAGAAAAGCCTATAGCATATTTTAGTGAAAAATTGGGAGGTGCTCAATTAAATTATTCTGTGTATGATAAAGAATTGTATGCTTTGGTCCGAGTGCTTGAAACATGGCAGCACTACTTATGGCCAAAAGAGTTTGTTATTCATTCTGATCATGAAGCTTTTAAGTATTTGAAAGGGCAAGCCAAACTGAACCGTCGCCATGCCAAATGGGTTGAGTTTATCGAAACATTTCCATATATTGTGAAATATAAGAAAGGTAAGGACAATGTGGTCGCTGATGCCTTGTCTCGAAGGAATGTGTTGTTGAATCAACTAGAGGTAAAAGTTTTGGGTCTTGAAAATTTGAAAGAAATGTATAATGATGATCCTGAATTTTCAGAACCGTACATTCATTGTAAAGATGGAAAAGGTTGGGAGAAATATCATATACATGATGGATTTTTGTTTAGAGCTAACAAACTTTGTGTACCAAATTCTTCGGTTAGATTGTTTTTATTGCAGGAGCCACGAGGGAATGGTCCATTTCGTGTTCTTGCCAAGATCAATGATAATGCATACAAGATATATCTTCCACCGAGCTATGGCATGAGCAACACGTTCAATGTTGCTGATCTCTTACCATATACAAGTGAAGACACTTCAGAGTCGAGGACGACTCCTTTTCAAGGGGAGGAGGATGATATGACCACGCCATTAAGCAACACATTACAACCCCCAAGTTATACTACATCAACTCAAGTACAACCAATATCATCACCAACCCGAGTCTTTGATGGACCAATTACACGTAGTCGAGCTAAGAAGCTACAACAAGAGGTGCACGCGCTAGTCTTTGATGGACCAATTACACGTAGCCGAGCTAAGAAGCTACAGCAAGAGGTGCACGCGCTACTTTATGAATTTCAATTAAACACTAATGCGAACTTTATGCTACCTAAGTCGTGTATGTTGATATTACTTAGGTTCACCAAGAGGAAGGACAAAACATATCAAAGGCGAATCAGCAAGAAGAGCTACGTCCGAGTCAGTCCAGCGCTACAGAACCGTCCAGAAGAAACAGTCATAACTTTTGATTCCCAAAAGCTATGAAGGCACATAAGTACTTTTTGGAAAGCTCTTGAAGTCTAGTTTCCAATGCTTCTACAGCCGACTTAACCACATCTACCAGAAAGGCAGCCGACCTACTTTAGTGCTGACTGGTCAGAAGGTCAACAGTCTGCTTGATGACCAAGTTTTCATATTAAACTGCATCATTCTACGAAGTTTCATTAAGCATGCTATATATGGTGAGAAAGCTTATCAAGTTAGCTTTCCAATGCAACCAGTCCCATGTCATTTGAAGATTCCTAGAAGAAGTTATTGCCAAAATACTGAAGGTTGCGCAGAAGTCAAACAGCCACACGGAAATCAGCTCTGCAGATCTTCCGAAGAGGCTCCTTCACATTAGCTCGTGAAAATACTTTTGTTTTGTGTTTATACCTCGCTAAGGCTGGTTGTTACTAGTATAAATACCCCCCTATGTCTATGATGTAAGGCAACTTATGATAATCTAAAACAGAACCCTTTTTGTTCAGCTGTGTGCTAACAAATATTGAGAGTGATCTCTACCCCTTTGCTCTTGTGAATTCCTTCGCGGGATTGCAGAAGCGGCGGCTTCATCCGCTCCCAATTGGTGCTCCTACTCCCTTTGAGGTTTCCTCGATTGATTGTAGGCTGTGTTGGTTGGTTCTTTGAGAGTGTGGTTGGGCGAATCCTCGATTCAGGCTGCCGGTTAAAGACGGTGGTTGGCTTCGAGTTTTATTTGTCAGGTTGCACTAGTTATCACTGCTTGCAGCAAGTTATCTTGGCTTCTTCGAAGCTAGTTATCTGAAGATTGATCCTACGTCGTGAAGATCGGGCATTGTGACGCATCACTGTGCCTCACCATCGAGTGAGTACGTGGTACTTGATCCTGTTAGTGGCCTCGTCGGACTAGATCTGAGGGACTGACGTTTTATTCCTATTTAAGTGTGGTTTATCCTTTAAGGTGGGACTTAGGCACTTAAGTTGGAATAATTCAGGCGGTTCCGCCACAGCTGGTATCGGAGCTCGTACCACCACAGAGGAATCAATAAACTATAAATACCATCCTTTTTTCAAAGTAAAACTTGATAGAAACAAAGGTTGGATAGACCGTAGGACGATCAGGATAGACCTAGGACGTGAAGCCTTAGGATGATAGAGGGGTAGCTAGGTGGCTAATTGAGTAAGCCCTACGGGCTACTATAAGGGATGGGAGTTCTTCCCTAATCCAATCCCTCTAGATTGAAATGAGGTCGTTTAGGACGAGCATGCATGCATCCTTATTTAAACTACTTGATGATCGGGTAAGAACTTTAATACACAATAATGATGGATTAAGTACACCCAGTGTCATTGTCGTAATTATAGAGAGGCCAAGTTATGAACCCTTTTTATTTTACAGTTCTTTTTCTTTTACTTACGCTTAACCGTACACAGATGACTTCTCACGGATCCTCGAACGAAGGGAATGCACAGTCCCACACAGACGGACTTGCACGAGAGGGTTTCCCCCGTATCTTGTGGTAGGTACTTCAGGGAGCTGGTTACACGGCGCCTCCCCAGTACGCGGTGCAGCTATTCGAGAAGCACCGAGTGCCCCGCTGTAGGGTGAAGATGACCCTAGAGCCTCATCCCCTGCAGCCAGGCTGGCGTTCGCTGGACTCTGAGTCTTTTGGATACAGGGCTGAGGATACTATCGAGGCGATTGCTCTTCACGGACTGACCACCTTCTGTGGTTTCCACCCCTTGGAGCTGTCCACTCACCCCATTGGTTTGTTCCCCGCGGAGAAGGAGGACGACCCAATGTGGAAGGACTGAGTGGATCACGCCAAGGATATATGGGCTATCTACCCAGGTCAGACTACTCACTTGACGGTGTGGTGCATGAATGCCCTGTATCGTCTGCAAGTGATGCGAGGTGAGGCAATGTCTCATCTAATGGCATTGTTGGAGGCTACCAAGATCACCTTGGATAACAGGGAGGAACTTGTGGTAGACTTGTCCACTGAGATGGTGGAAAAAGACTAACAAGTGGAACAGTTGTAAAATGAGATCCAAGAGCTTGAGGAGCTAGTGGGAACCAGAGAGAACACCATCAAGGTTCTCGAGGATCAGCTTATCAACACTCAGCAGCAACTCATGGAGGATAACCATCATCTGGATATGCACCACCAGGAGATCCAGGACATGGAGGCCAACGAGGATGTCGACATCGAGGGAGGAGAGGAGCCTGCCTCGAGCCTGGACACTGTTGGCTCAGGGAGACCACCTTCCCCGAGTCGAGCATTGCCTCATTTGCTCACTAGGTCGCAGAGATAGAGTTGGAAGTCTGCGGCGGTAGAACTCCTCGAGGCTAGCTTATCTTTTGCACCTTTGGGGTACTAGGCTAGATGGAGTTGAGTCTTTTGAGTTACTGATGTAATTGGGACAAACTCTTTTGGAAGTATGGGTGATGAATGATGTCAGTTTAAATTTAAGAAGAAAAGTTTATGCCATGCGAAATCTTTTATAAATTATGCAAGGATGTATATGTTGGTTTTACCCCCTTTTACTCTTTCACCACGATTGAGTATTGAACCTCAGAGATATGATATTGAGAATATACATGATTTTTTCAGATGGCAGGAAGAGCGCGTCGTGGACAGAATGAGCGCATTCCTCCACCCCCGCCACCGCCTCCTACCATGCAAGAGTTGATGGCACAACAGAATGAGATCCCGCGTCAGGTTGCTCAGCGTCAGCCACCACCGCAGCACTATGGTGGTGGTGATCACCATCAGCGTCCCCCGGCGGCAGCCACTTATCAGGAGTTCCTCAGTACCTGGCCACCACTGTTCACTCAGGCAGAGGACCCACTTGATGCTGATGTATGGATCAGGGTAGTGGAATCCAAATTCCCATTACTTACCGACAATTGTTCAGATGCGGCCAAAGTTCATTTTGCCACTCAGCAGCTTCGCGGACCCGCGCGGACGTGGTGGGATCACTTTCTCGCTATGCAGCCAGATGGCCACGTGGTGGAATGGAGATAATTCAAGGCAGCTTTAAGGGGGCATCATATACCAGCAGGCATTATGGACCACAAGCTCAATGAGTTTCTGGCACTCACTCAGGGGAACCGGACAGAGTTGCAGTACGCTCAGGCCTTCAATGACCTGTGCCAGTACGCCGGATATCATGTAGACACTGATGAGAAGAAGAGGGACAGATTCAGGAGGGGGCTCAGCACTAAGCTCCGCGACCGTCTCAACACAGTTAGGGCCAACAGCTATAATGAGTTAGTCAACATGGCCATTTCTCAGGAGGATTGTATCACAGCCCGGCAGGCAGAGAAAAAGAGGAAGACCCCTGTGGCAGGACCTTTAGCTCAGCCACAGCGCTTAAGGATTGTATCGGACACCCAGAACAGGGGACCCCAGCAGCAGCAAGGACGTTGGGTGATTCGACCCCAACAGCAGCAGCAGGCACCCGCCCGCTCTCAGCCCCCAGTGCAGAGGAACAATCAGTAGCAGCAGTACCGTCAGGCCAATGACAACAGGTGTTTCACTTGTGGTAACACCGGGCATTATGCTAAGAATTGCCCCAGAAACCAGCAGAGGCAGGGACAGAATGCCAACCAGAACTAGGGTAAGAGGCAGAAGGTGCAAGTGAGGCAAGGCAGGCTGAACTTCACCACCATGGCGGACATTCCGGAGGGAGCACCCGTCATGACTGGTATCTTTTCAATTTTGAAATATCCTGCAATTATTCTTTTTTATTCTGGTGCATCACATAGTTTTATCAGTACAAAATTTAGTGCCAAATGTCAACTACCTTTCCATCACACCAATGGGGGTATCACAATTTCAACACCAGGAGGCAGGGTTGCCACCTATCAAATCAACAAGAATGTGCCTATAAAGTTTGGTAGTTTGATAATCAAAACCAACCTCCTCATTTTGGGTTTGGATAGTGTGGATATCATATTGGGAACTGATTGGTTATCTAGGCATCAGGCAGTACTCGATATTGCAGCAAGGGCCATTGAGATTCATTCCCCTACTTGTGGCGAGACTACTTTATATTTGCCTGAGCTGGGTTGTACCCACTCTTGTGCATTCACCATGATAGAGTCACCGGTTGAAAGAATTCCTGTGGTCTATGACTACCCAGATGTTTTTCCTGACGAATTACCGGGAATGCCACCCAACAGAGACATAGAGTTCGCGATTGAATTGCAACCCGGGACTGCTCCTATATCCAAGAGACCCTATAGGATGCCTCCAGTGGAATTGGCGGAATTGAAAAAGCAACTACAAGAGTTGTTGGACAAGGGGTTCATTCGCCCGAGTACTTCGCCATGGGGATGCCCCGCCTTGTTTGTAAAGAAGAAGGATGAAAGTCTGAGAATGTGTGTCGATTACCGCCCTCTCAATGCGGTGACCATCAAGAACAAATACCCACTGCCCCGCATTGATGTTTTGTTTGATCAGTTGGTGGGAGCCAAGGTGTTCTCCAAGATAGACCTTCGCTCGGGCTACCATCAAATCAAGATCCGTGCCAGCGATATTCCCAAGACGGCTTTCTCTACCAGATATGGGCTCTATGAGTTTTTGGTGATGTCTTTCGGGCTGACCAATGCCCAGGCTTACTTCATGTATTTGATGAATTCAGTTTTTATGCCAGAACTCGACAAGTTTGTGGTGGTTTCATTGACGACATTCTGGTGTATTCCAAAAATGAAGCCAAGCACACTAAGCATTTGCATATCGTACTTCAGAGACTGCGTGACCATCAGTTGTATGCTAAATTGTCCAAATGTGAATTCTGGCTGAAGGAGATAAAATTTTTGGGTCACACAATTTCTCAGGATGCGGTATCAGTTGATCCTGAGAAGGTACAAGAAGTAATGAATTGGAAACCTCCTACCACAATGCGGCAAATTCGGAGTTTTCTAGGATTGGCAGGGTATCATCGACGATTTATTCCGGATTTCTCCAGGATTGCCAAGCCGATGACTGAATTGTTGAAGAAAGGAGTAAAGTACGAATGGAGTCAGAAATGTGAGGATGCTTTTCATACACTCAGGCAGCATTTGACAACAGCACCCGTGCTAGCTCAGCCTGATAGCACCAAGCCTTTTGAGGTTTATTGCGATGCTTCCGGTACTAGATTGGGATGTGTCTTGATGCAAGGCAACAGAGTTATCGCTTATGCCTCCCGAGCACTCAAACCCCATGAGCAGAACTACCCCACACATGATCTGGAGTTAGCAGCTGTGGTTCATGCTCTCAAGATTTGGAGACATTACTTGATGGGAGCTCGCTATAATATTTACACTGATCATAAGAGTCTCAAATATATCTTCACCCAGGCTGATCTTAATATGAGGCAGAGAAGATGGTGAGAGCTAATCAAGGACTATGATTTGGAGGTGCATTACCACCCTGGCAAGGCCAATGTTGTGGCAGATGCCTCGAGCAGGAAAGCCCAATGCAATTGTATGACTATGGATGCAAGAATCACCACCCTATGTGATGAGTTGTGCAAGTTAAAAATAGAAGTCAATTCCTCTGGTGCTTTAAGTTATATTTCAGTGGAGCCCACATTACAAGAGCAAATAGTCATGGCACAGATTGGTGACAAGGGTGTTCAAGTTGTTAAGGAAATGATCAAACAGAAGGCGAAAAAATACAAATGCTTCCATCAGGACAACAAAGGGATCCTATGGTTTGGGGACCGATTGGTTGTTCCCAAAAACCCAGAGCTCAGAAAGAAAATATTGGATGAAGCTCACCTTTCAAAATTTTCCATACACCCCAGCAGTAACAAGATGTATCATGATCTCAGATCCTTGTACTGGTGGACCAGAATGAAGAGGGAAATTGCTAAATATATATTCGAATGCGACACCTGCCAGAGAGTCAAGGCCAGCCATCTGAAGGTAGCAGGCACTTTATAGCCCCTTCCCATACCATCTTGGAAATGGGAGGATATTTGTATGGATTTTATCGTGGGATGGCCCAATACCTCCCGGCACCATGATTCCATCTGGATCATTGTAGATAGGTTGACCAAGACAACTCATTTCTTGCCAGTGCATACCACCCATAAGACCGAGAAATATGCATAAATCTATGTTGATCAAATAGTGCGTTTGCATGGAATTCCGAAGACTATTGTATCTGACAGAGGAGCACTGTTTGTGGCATGCTTTTGGGAGCAACTCCAAGAATCACTTGGGACCCGTGCAATAAGAAGTTCAACATACCATCCACAGACAGATGGTTAGACAGAAAGGGTGAATCAGATTTTGGAAGACATGTTGAGGGCATGTGTGCTACACTATGGAAAGGATTGGGACAAGTGTCTTTCCTTGGCAGAATTTTCTTATAATAACAGCTACCCAGTCCAGTTTGAAGATGGCACCTTTCGAGGCCTTGTATGGAAGAAGGTGTAGGACACCGCTAAATTGGTCTCAAGCATGATAGAGGGAAATATTTGGACCAGACTTGGTACTTGAAGCAGAGGAAAAGGTTAGAGTTATTAAGAGGAACCTAGAAGCCGCTCAGGCCAGGCAAAAGAGCTATCATGACTAGAGGAGGAAGCCTTTACAGTTTGAAGTGGGAAACCATGTTTATCTTAAGGTGTCACCCACCAAAGGTGTTCAGAGATTTGGAATCCAGGGCAAGTTAGCTCCTCGCTACATTGGACCCTATGAGATCAAAGCAAATTGTGGACCTGTAGCATATCAATTGAAGTTGCCACCCCACATGTCAGCAGTTCATGATGTGTTCCATGTATCTCAGCTACGGAAATGTGTCTGCTTACCCACTAAAATACTACCTGAACCGGAAATTGAGATAGAACCAGACTTGTCTTATCAAGAGCACCCCGTCAAGGTATTGGATCAAAAGGAGAGATTAACGCGGACAAAGTCGATCAGAATGTATAAGGTTCAGTGGAGTCACCATTCAGTAGAAGAAGCTACCTGGGAGACAGAGGATTTTCTACGTTCTCACTTCCCTGACTTTCTGCCCAAAGGAGTCGCTACGTAATCCAAAACCCCACCCCCACCTGCCCTTTGAATCTAAATATAAGAAAAACTTAGATGTTAAAGGTATAGTGAGCTTTAAAAATGATTCCAAAAAGGACTTCCTTCTGAAGTTGCAAAGAGGATGACATTCAAAGAGCAGTTAACTAGACAAACTTGGATAAAGGAAGGAGCAACACACCAGCACACCTTCATGGCACCCCTCCAAAGGACTCTACCTAAAATCTCGGGATGAGATTCCTTTAAGGGGGGAGGGCTGTAACACCCCAGGAGTTACTTAGGGTTTTCACTCAAGGCTAGACAAGTAAGCCCATCATCACAAGAGACTAAAATTGAGTAAAGGACTTTAAACTTGGAACTCAAGATCCTAAGTAAGTGCAATCCATCTTAGATGTCATGACTTGCCTTTATCAGGTGCATATAATGGGGAGAATTGCCCAAACCCTAATGCAAACCCCTTTTGGACAATTGGAGCACTATAAGAGAGTATGACCAAAAGGCTATGAAAACCACATGATCATGGCTTGGGCCAATTATAAAAGATGTAGTACACTTAATACCCTACAAATGATAGTAAGAAAGTGACCCCAAAAAGATTTTAGAAAAACCCCAAAAGGTTCAACAAAGGGTTGAGCATAAGAGAAAAATCAGAATTTTTCAAATTCCTAAACCAACCCTCTTTCAAAGATCAAACATGTTCACCCTCTTTCAAACTTCAAAACCACTTGGCCCAATTGACAAAGTGGTGCCAAAATACCTCTAGAACACCCTGGAAAAATTTGAACCCAACCCTAAGTCGTTTGACATGACTTGGCACAAGATTTGTCTCGGTGTGGACAGCTCTGACAGAGCCGACTTCCCACCCCTGTATCTCTCTAACCTGACCACATCTCCCCTTGGAACTCACATGAACTAGGTAGCCCTAGGTGCAGGGAAGAGATCTCTCAAAGGTCTTAGGGCAAGATTTGCACGTTTTGGCCGCTCAGCAGAGGATAGAACAAGAGCAGAAGCAAACCTACACGTGTTCGACGTGCACTGAGCTCGCCAGAGCACACCCGACGCCCGCCCCCGAGTGCCCCCACGTCACGCCAAGCCAGGCCAGCGCCGTTGCCCGCGCCCGTGCCTATAAAGCCACCAGGGACTTCGACCGTACTCTCCTACAAGCGCTCGACCTCAACGGAGCACCAGATCACCGGCATTGCCCCGCGCACGGTGTGCCTACGGCCACCCGATCCCCTGCCACCGTAGACCGGCCAGCAGAGCCTCTCCCAACCCCGTCCGACCCTCGAAGTAGACCATGCATGCCTCGGTGAAGCTCCCCGAGCAAGGAATCGAACTTTGCCTCGCCGGAGAAGCCAGTCCACGGTCGCCGGACTTCACCCAACTGCCGGTGAACGTAGACCGAGCTCCACGGTGAGTTGTTCTTCAATTCCTTGCACGAGTCGACTCATTAACACCCCGTGAAGCTCCCCGTGCCCTTGGATTGACCAATATCGCCGTGGTTAGGCCGGAGCACTCGTTGCCGACGAGTTCACCCGCCTGCGCACGTGGACCGGCCGATTCCAGCCACCACCGCCGTCCAGCCGTACCTCACTGTGACCGCCAGAACCTCCCTGAGTCAACCCCGCCCTTCGCCGGACCTCCCTCGCTGCCGGTAAGCCGCGCCGCCCTGTTCTTTTCCGCGGTTACTGTTTAAATAAGGGGAGGGACCTCGGGGAAGAAGAAGTAAAGGCCAGGGGGTTTTGTGCGCTGTCAGCGACTCAGAGGAATAGTGGCGCAGGGGTATAACTGAAGGGATTGGTTTAGAAAGAACCCAGGGTCTTCGATGCAAACGGGTTTTCCAGAAAACCTTTTTAAGTATCCTAATTTAAATGCAAACAGAACTTGAAAAATTCATAACTTCAGTTTGGTTCATCCAAATCGAGTCAAACCAATTTTGCCAGATCCTAAATAATGTAAACTACTTAGGAAAAATATAAAACCCTGAAGTGTTACAGAAAACTTCAAAGTTTTGATTTAAATGATTAACTGGTCAAAAGCTAAAAGAAATGGGGAAAAATAGCTATACTATTAGAGCGGGATTAAGAAAATTCAGAAAAGCACCTAATCACTTCCTAACCTGTTTAAAAATAATAAACCCCTCTGTACACCCAATTTAGGTAAAGTTTGTCATTTAAATCATTTTTAGCCTAAAGCTAAAGAAAATATAATAGGTAGTTTAAAGTAAAAACCAGAGAGCACCCACATTTTTGTTAGCTTTCTTATTCAGTATAGTTCACTAGGAAATTTTGTTAGACCTTTGTTTAGTACAAAAGAAATGAGATACCTTTTATTTTAGGAAAACAAGGGAAACTTAGAAAAACCCTAGAAAAATAACCCTAAGGAGAAAACACCCCAAACCTTGGGCTAACTAATGTTTTGTTATTATAAGTATGGAAAAATTTAAATCACTGTTGTAGTTCAAACCCACCCTAAAATCATAAATAGAAAAAGAAAAAGGGGAATTTAATGGTGGAGACTAATGTTACCCTAACCAAACCAGCAAAACCCCTTGAGGGCCTACTAAAACATCTAAGGGGCAATCCAAATCTTAATCCATTATGCTTATCCCTAACCTCAAACCTAAAATGATAAACATAAACCCCTAAGAGCCTCTTATGGCAAGGAAACCCTAAGTTATTAACTAACTTGGTTTTTCTTCACTAGGCATAATTGTTACTAAATTCTACATATCATAGCATGCATATATCTTATTCATTGCATTCGATTGATTGTAACCTCGCGGACGGAGAATACATCCTCGTGCCAGAGCAAGGAGTTGCTCAGGAGGTAGCCCCGGATCCAGCACCAGAGCCTGCCCTAGAGGATCTGCCTGCCTCAGCTTTCGAAGGCAAGCCCCGGTTTATGCATAACCAGTTCTATATATTATTTTACTGCACTTAATGATTGTAGGCTTGTATTGTGCACTTAAATGTAGGAGTTGCCTGAAACCCTAGTTGCATTACCTCAGGATTTCCTTTGAGATGGATACTAGTATGATAGGTCGAGTAGCTGCTTTGCTAATTAGGGATCTCAGTAGAAGTCGAGTGATTTTTCTAGCACTCGCGCGAGGTAAGGAAATTGGTTGTATCCACCTTCATATCATACTGATGTTGGTCTGTGGACACGGATCCATGGGGATGCGTGGTCCATGAGATGAAATTGGAATAAGGATTAACGTGCGGATACCTGTGTCAAGCGTTTGAATGTACTAAGCACATGCCGAGAAATATGGTAAATCGGTAAGCCTAGTACCTGAGTGAACCTGCCCGCAGACTTTACTCCTCACGCGACCTGAGACGTGGTCTCCCATTCCGGTTATGGTGGGTACAAGTGCGGTCACTGCACGACGGCAGTCGGGGTCAGTGAGGCATTGTACGCCAAGGCGGTGAGCCCTGATCTGTTGCCAGGGAATCGATGGGGACGGTTGATATGTATGGGGATGGAGTGCCTCGCCATGTCTTGTGTTTAGGTTTACCTTGCAAGGATAAAAACTCGATTCGAATCGTCTGCTTCTCGCAGCTAATGAGACTGCTTGATCCATTGTACTGCATTGAGTAACAAGTGGAAATGTGATGATTTGGCAAAGGATGTTGATTGCTAAATTGCTTGATACCATGATTGAGTAGCTAGTACACATTCAGTCTTAAGAGAGTCACACTAAAACCTGCAAATGCTAAAACTTGATTTTTAGACTCAGCTAGTGCTTTTGGCAACCAAACCCCTCACCCAAATAGCTGCATGTCTAGAGGTAGAGGAGTAGACTCCTCACACCGGGTAAGTCTAGCTGAGTATTAGTATACTCAGCCTTGCTTGTGGCATAATTTTACAGGTTCTCTGGAGGACATGGTTGCTGGAGTGACTTGGCCGTCCACCTTGCCACCGGGTTGGACAGTCGAGTGGGACCCTACCTCGGCCGAGGAGGAGCATGAGGAGTGATGGGACAGGCTTCCCCATCCCTCCGGTTACTTATCGTTAGTTGTATTCCGCTGCATTCCGAACAATGATTACTACTTTTGCTGAACTCCGTTGATGATGTAATAATTAATACTCCTTAATGTATGGTTTTATGCTTTATTGTATTTGCTCTGTGCCTCACCATCGAGTGAGTATGTGGTACTTGATCCTGTTAGTGGCCTCGTCGGACTGGATCCGAGGGACTGACGTTTTATTCCTATTTAAGTGTGGTCTATCCTTTAAGGTGGGACTTAGGCACTTAAGTTGGAATAATTCGAGCGGTTCCGCCACAGGTTGTCTCGACTTCATCTTTTGGTGCAGATGTTGATCCTAGGGCAATAGATCTTGCCATGAGAATCACCGAAAGGATGTCCCTCAAAATGAAGGAAGATGAGGCGAATAACAAAATCGAAGAAGAAGAAAATGATCGATGGAGACCAAACGACGAGTCCACCTCTTCACAAGGTTCGTCTTTCAAATCCACTTCTCATTTGTGCTTTATCGCTAATGGGAGTGACAGTGAAAGTGAAAGTGAGGATGAGGAGGGGTAAGAAAGTGATAGTGAAGATGAGGATGATCTTCAACAATTCTTCGCCCAACTAAGCAAGAAAAATCAGATGAGCTTGCTCAAACTCATGAAAAGAGCGGAAGAACAAAAAGAAATGCTTCATAAGAAAGAAGACTTCCTCATCAGAAAAATCGAAGACTTAGAGAAGTTGACCAAAAAGCATGAGAAGCTAAAGTGCTCTTATGATGATTTGGTCCAAAGGTATGAAGACATTTCAATTAAGCAAATTAGAGTTGTTAATCATTCATCATATATTGCTCAATTAGAAAATAAAAATGTTATGCTCAAGAACACGATAGAAAAGCTAAATATTGAAAATCTAGCTTTGCAAGAAAAACATGATATGCTTGTGTGCTCTCATAATATATTTATGGATTCACATATCATGTTAGAAATGGCTCATGAGGTTGTTTTAACTAATTTGAAAGCATACCAACCTCACATATGCACATGTACTCAAATATAAACTATATTATCATGTGCTAACAAATGTTGTTCTCAAGAAAGCCAATCTTCCATTGAGCTAGAATTTTTAGGAACAAGTAATCTTTCCTATGCAAAAGAAAACAATGAGCTCAAGGAAGAAAATGAGAGGCTAAGAAGGAGCTTGACTCAATTGAAGGGAAAGTGTCATGCTCAACCTTCTCAAGATAATAGTGATAATATGGTGAAAAAGCTTGAGAAGGGGACCACCGTAGCATGCACAAAACCCCTTCAAATGAATACCAAGCTTTCCAAGAAGGACATGAGCAAGACTCAAGGTGAGAAAATTAATGCTCATATGATTTGCTCTAACAATGTACCTATGTGCTTCAACAAAGAAAGATCAAAGAGAAGCGATAGGAGGTGCTATGGATGCAAGGAGAAGGGTCATGAAATTGGTTCATGCCCCCACATAAAGAACCAAGATCTTGCACGATCAAGAAAGATGACCATCAAAAAGGATGAAAGCAAAAGGCAAATGCATTGCAAGGATAAGCACCGCATTTGCTATAATTGCTGTGAAAAAGGTCATCTATTCAAGGTTTGTCGAAAGGGTAAAACTCCTAAGCCTAACTTGTCAATACATTCAAATATGCTTAGGAGACCTAGATTTGACTCTTGTGCTAGAAAGGTGATGAGTTCACCACATTATAGGACTAAGGCTATTTAGGTGCCTAAGTCCTTATTGGCTAACCTTGAAGGTGGGTACCAAAATGTACTTAATAAGTTTTGTAGGTACCTAGAGATGATATGAAGCTTTGGGGTGCTTGAGCAGTTTAACTCAATTCTTATCTCAAGCTATCAATCTTACATTGTCTATCCTTTAAGATTGACCCAAAGATGAATTGAGTTGTTATATCACTAACTTCATATTCATCTCTAGCAAGAACTTGTGTTGTAGGGAATAAGGATTCACCTTTGTGGGAATCAAGCAAAAGGCCTACAACTAAGTGATATCCAAAGGATGGTAACAGTTAATTCTTAAGTGCACATTGCTTTTAATTAGTGTATTCCTTTGTGTCTTTTGTAGCCACATAGGAAAAATGAAGCAATTGAGAATGAACTTAAAAGATTTTACCTTGCCTTAGAAAAGATCCAATTATATGGTAGATTGCAAGTTTATATGTTTATATTGTGACAATCTACATGCTTTAAATTGATTCTGAGTCTTCTACATTAATCACTCCCCATGTTATGAATTAAACTTGCCCTATAAACTTAAGTAAATAATCATGCTACTTTCACCTTTTTTATTAATGTTATGCATGATGCTTGTAAGGGTAATTTAGTTCATATCATGAGGTTTCCTTATTTTAGTAACCTTTTATCATTTATATACTAGAGGTTGCTAAATAGGAAACTATTGCTTGTGTTTCAAATGCAATCTCTCTTAAGATATTTCATGGAAATTCATAAGTAGAGATTGTGCTCTTTCAATTGATAAAATCATAAGCATTAAAGGTTAATCTTCACCTAAAAGACAGATTAGGAATGCTCAAGGCAAAGGTATGGAACTAATTGTTTCATTTGGTATGTGATCACTAATAGTTCCTTTCAAGTGACATTCTTTCAATTGGTAATAATCCATTCTATGGAAAGAAATGTCAATATAAAGGTTAAATTCATTTTGGCTTAAATTTGTAAATTGGTGCATATTGTTAATTCACTCCTCCATGTGCATTAACTTAAAAATAATTTAACTTATGCCTTTATGCCTCATAAATGATGATTTGTTTGCAATTCATATCTAAAGATCACCATTCATTAAACACTTCCATGTACCACTAATATCTCTTTTCGAAGTGCTTTTTTGACTAGTTTTAAAAGGAAAAGAGATAACAAGCTAAAGAAGGAAGTCTCCACAAATGAAGAAAATAAGAATACTTAGATGACACCATCTCATATAGTAAGATCTTTCAATTGATATAACAACTGGTACATTCTATATGGTGGTAAGTAGTCTTAGGCATAAGTTAATTCATTGCAAATTTGTCATGCCTTGAACAATATATGTAATGTACTCCTCATGAGACTCTTAACTGAATTGAAAGTGCATTTGACAAGTCATTCAAATACTTGATGCACATATCTAGTAGGATCACATTATATATCTTGTGTCTTAGAGAATAAGTTTCTCTTTAGTAAGCTATACTAACTCAATCCATAATAGTAGGATTGTATCTCATTCTTATGGATTGTAATCTTCGTTTTCTAAATAGCTACTCTTGATGCAGTTTAAAATTCCCTTATCATTAAATCTAAAAGTGCATAAGAATCCTTTTATTGATATTCATCACATACATATGCCTAACATGGATATGATTTTTAAACTGTAAAAGGTGCAATTAGTGATCCATACTCTCTAAATTTTGGAAACCTATATATTGATATCTTAGAAATCTACTTCAATCGGTATCCATATGCTTCACACTAAATTGGATCACTAAGTTGTAAATTTCATGCATAACTTGTCCTCATTTGTGAAGATATGATATGAGTGCTTGTGTGACTAACCTTGATAAGCTAGGTGCACCCAAGGTCAAGCTAGATTCATCATCAAGAAGGCAACATAATGATGTATTAAGAAAAGGAGAAAAGGCTCCTATTCTTAACTCTAGCTTTTGTCTGTGTGATTAAATATCGACTTGAAACCATGTAAGATGGTTGTCAAGTATATGTGGGTGCCTACACAAAGAGAAAGACCACAATAAGGATTGTGTGGGTACTCAAGGCTCTTACTACTAATCTCAAAGGACCCAATTCAAATTGGGTACCAAGATATGAAGCTTAAACTTGTTTTACAGGATCCCTCCTTCAATGGATCAAGTTGGGTGCTCAATAAAAAATTTATAAATCATATTTGGAGATAGTGGCAAGGGTGGTAACAACTGAATCTCAAGTGCATATTATTTTCAAATCTTATCTCTTTTGTGACTTGTGTAGCCACTAAGAAAAAAAGCACTTGAGGATATACATCAATTGTTGATTATGAAACAAAGTTCCAATTGGAAGATAAATGAATATTATCATATGCTCAAAAATCCAAAATTATGTGATGTATTCTCTCTCTAGTTAATTTGGATTTGATTCTTCTATATTAGACACGCACCATAATATGGATTAAGTGAGCCCTTTCGACTACATTGAATAACCATGCATATTATCCATGTGAAAGTTGCCTAGAGGGGGGTGAATAGGCGTAATCTGAAAATTATAAACTTAAGCACACACTACAAGCCGGGGTTAGCGTTAGAAATGAATCCGAGTCCGAAAGAGAGGGGGAAAACAAATCAAGAGCGAATTAAGCAGATGAACACAGTGATTTGTTTTACCGAGGTTCGGTTCTAAAGAACCTAGTCCCCGTTGAGGTGGTCACAAAGACCGGGTCTCTTTCAACCCTTTCCCTCTCTCAAACAGTCACATAGGCCGAGTGAGCCTTTTCCTTAATCTCCCGGATCACTTAGACCCCGCAAGGACCACCACACACTTAGGTGTCTCTTGCTTCGATTACAAATCACTTGAGAAAAGAAATGAGAAAGGAAGAAGGCAATCCAAGAGGCAAGAGCTCAAAAGAACACAAAATCTCTCTCTCACAAGTCACTAAGTGTTTGAGATGAATTGGGGACTTGGAGAGGCTTTGATCTTTTCAATTGTGTCTAGGAGTGAATGCTAGAGCTCTTGTAATGAATGTGATACTCAGAAATCTTGGATACTTGGGGTGGTGGTGGTTGGGGGGTATTTATAGCCCTCAACCACCAAACAACCGTTGAGGCAGGCTGCTGTCGATGGGCGCACTGGACAGTCCGGTGCGCCACCGGACACTGTCCGGTGCGCCAGCCATGTCACCCAACCGTTAGGGTTCTGGAGCTTTTGACCATTGGAGGCTTTGTCCTCTAGTGGCACCAGACAGTCTGGTGCCGCACCGGACAGGCACTGTTCAGTGTCTGGTGCGCCTCTGTCCTATGGCTTTGACTCTGCGCGCACTGTTCCTCACTGTTCATTTAATCACCGCACTTTTGCAGTCGACCATTGCGCGAAGTAGCCGTTCCTCCGCTGTCACACCGGACAGTCCAGTGAATTATAGTAGAGCGCGCCTGGAGAAACCCGAGAGTGGCTAGTTCATCCTTGTACGGACCTGGGGCACCGGACAGTCTGGTGCGCCAGACCAGAGCACACTTAGTTTTTTTGCTCCTTTGTATTTGAACCTTCTCCTGAACATTTATTGGTTTGTGTTGAACCATTATGCACCTGTAGAACATATATTCTAGAGCAAAATAGTTAGTCCAATATTTGTGTTGGGCATTCAACCACCAAAATTAATACTAGGAAAAGGTTAACCATATTTCCCTTTCGATCTCCCCCTTTTTGGTGATTGATGCCAACACAAACCAAAGCAAATATATAAGTGCAGAATTGAACTAGTTTGCATAAGGTAAGTGCATAGGTTACATGGAATTAAACCAATTTATAGTTTCACTAGATATGCATGGATTGCTTTCTTTTATTTAACATTTTGGACCACGCTTGCACCACTTGTTTTGTTTTTGCAAATTATTTTTGGAAAATCTTTTTAAGGTCTTTTGCAAATAGTCAAAGGTATATTAATAAGATTGCAAGAAGCATTTTCAAGATTTGAAATTTCTCCCCCTGTTTCAAATGCTTTTCCTTTGACAAAACTCCCCCTGAATGAAATTCTCCTTTTAGTGTTCAAGAGGATTTTAATAGATACCAATTGGAAGTATGTTCGTAATTTAGATGCCAGTTCTGAAAATCTATTTTTAAATATACCAATTAAAAAATTTTGAAAGACAATTTAAAATTAGCTGGTGGTGCGGTCCTTTTGCTTTGGGCTTAATATATTCTCCCTCTTTGGCATTAATCGCCAGAAACGGAGACCTGAGAGCCCTTTAAACTTTCTCCCCATTGGTATAAGAGTGAAGGATTATACCAATTGAGAGTGAGCGGAGTAGCGACGAAGGATAAATGATACTGTTTAGAGTGGAGTGGAAGCCTTGTCTTCGTCACATACTCCATTTCCCTTTCAATCTACGACTTAGTATAGAAATACACTTGAAAACTCATTAGTCGTAGCCTCGGTACATAAAAAATATGCATTTTTACCAAAATGAAAGAGACATGATCAAAGGTATATAAATGAGCTATGTGTGCAATGTTTCAATCAAAATTCCAAGAATCAAGTATATTTAACTCATTCCTAAGTTTGCTAAAGGTTTTCTCATCTAATGGCTTGGTAAAGATATCGGCTAATTGTTTTTTGGTGTTTACATAAGCTATCTCGATATCCCCCCTTTGTTGGTGATCCCTCAGAAAGTGATACCAGATGTCTATGTGCTTAGCGCAGATGTGTTCAACCGGATTATCCACCATGCGGATTGCACTCTCATTGTCACATAGGAGAGGGACTTTGCTCAATTTGTAGCCATAGTCCTTGAGGGTTTGCCTCATCCAAAGTAATTGCGTACAACAATGGCCTGCAGCAATATACTCGGCTTCGGCGGTGGAAAGAGCTACTGAGTTTTGTTTCTTTGAAGCCCAAGACACCAGGGACCTCCCCAGAAACTGACAAGTCCCTGATGTGCTCTTCCTATCCATTCTACACACTGCCCAATCAGCATCGGAATATCCTATTAAATCAAAAGTGGATCCCTTGGGGTACCAAAGTCCAAACTTAGGAGTGTAAACTAAATATCTCATGATTCTTTTCATGGCCCTAAGGTGAACTTCCTTAGGATTGGCTTGGAACCTTGCACACATGCATACGGAAAGCATAATATCCGGTCGAGATGCACATAAATAGAGTAAAGATCCTATCATCGACCGGTATACCTTTTGATCTACGGACTTACCTCCCATGTCGAGGTCGAGATGCCCATTGGTTCCCATGGGTGTTTGATGGGCTTGGCATCCTTTATTCTAAACTTGTTAAGTATGTCTTGAATGTACTTTGTTTGGCTGATGAAGGTGCCGTCTTGGAGTTGCTTGACTTGAAATCCTAGGAAATACTTCAACTCCCCCATCATAGACATCTCGAATTTCTGTATCATGATCCTACTAAACTCTTCACAAGTAGATTTGTTAGTAGACCCAAAGATGATATCATCAACTTAAATTTGGCATACAAACAAATCTTTTGCAATAGTTTTAGTAAAGAGTTTAGGATCGACTTTTCCGACTTTGAAGCCATTAGTGATAATAAAATCTCATAGGCATTCATACCATGCTCTTGGGGCTTGCTTGAGCCCATAAAGCACCTTTGAGAGTTTATATACATGGTTAGGGTACTCACTATCTTCAAAGCCGGGAGGTTGCTCAAAATAGATGATGAGGACATCACTACCATGGATACAAACAACACTCCCCTAGTTGATGTTCAAGGTCCGATTACTCGCGCACGCACAAGACAATTGAATTTGCAGGTGAGCTCGTTCCTATGTACTTATTCTTATGCATTTGAGAATAGTGTGCTACCTAATGAATTAATTGTACTTAGGAATGAAGGAAAGGACCAGCAAGGACATGGTGAAGGACTTGGAGGCGTGGAAGGCCAGCAAGGACGTTCGGAACAAGGTGGAGGACCAAACCGACGTCTGTAATCTATCTCGGTGCTACGACACCGTAATTGGCCTTTGGGTCGTGTATCTTTGTTGGGCCCATTAGGGCGCGTCTAGGGAGGGAGTCATGCTCCTAACCCTTATATAATCAGTAGCCACCACCACATTAGGGCTCGGGTTTTGCTTAAGTTAGATCAGTCAAAAACAGTTCGCCGTAGATCGGTTTGTGAGACCCCAACTCGAGAGCTTAATCATCCATCCGCAATTTTCAGATTGTGTTCTTTCTCATTCTTGCTTGTGTCTTTGATTCGCAGGCAAGGATTAGCCCTCGTGGTGAGGTCAATCGAGCAGCGCACGGTTGATAACCAGAGGAGAAGTGGTGTTGCGATTGCGGGGTTCTAGTCATGTTGATTGGAAGCCAGATCGTTTATGTGACGTCTCCACCAAATCGATAGTAACCTTCACCTGACGAAAGATCGGGCACCCCTGTTCCTATCAAGTGGTATTCAAAGACTTAGGTATTACCGTCAGGTTTACCCTAGTTTAGTTTATGTTTTTCATCCTATAACTCTAGAAAATTGCCAAACAAAAAAATTCAGTTGTCCTACAACCCTGTTTAGCCTTGCAATTTCGTTTCAGATTGCTTTGTTGAGTTTGTGTCCGTGTTCGAGTCTTGTTGCTGGTTTAGGTCGTGTCGTAATCGTAGTTCAACCGCTCTGTCGCTGTTATTGGTTTCCGCCGCTATTCCATCCACCTTTCCCAGATTACAAGTCGAGACACCACATTACTCGATTTGCCCTCGCTAGCTGCCTTGTGTGAACTCTCGCCACGCTAGCCCTAGATTAGGTTGCAAGCCGCCTAGATTAGGTTGCAAGCCACCTTGCATCATAGCCCCTCCTTGTTTCATCATCTAGCGCTTACCTATTGCTTATACCAGGGAGGTTTATGCCCTTGTGGTCCATAGCCGCCGCTACGGTTCCTGTCAATTTGTGCCTTTGAAAACCATTACTTGAGGTACCTTCCATAAAACGGGCATAACTTTTTGCTCGGTGCTCTGTTTGAGCTCAATTTTTTACAGCAGATTCCTGACTCCATTCTGGGGTGACCCAAATGCCTTTGGCCTGTTTGGTTCGGTCAAAAAATTCAAAAAAAATCAGTAAGATAATTAAAAAATTGTTTAAGTGTTTTCAGGAATTTCATAGATCCTTTGTGATTTTCTCTAGGTCACAATACAACTCTGTTTCAAGTGAAATTTTGTGTGCTTCCATCCTTTGTGTTTTTGGATCAGTGGTAAAAAATTCAGAATATTTTGAGCTCTTTTGTTGGTAATCCTTTGGAAACGTGCCTTTGATTTCTACTAGTGCTGAAAAATCTGCTCTATTTATAGAACTGCCATTCTGCTGGTTCTTTAAGTTTTTTGTCCACCATTCCTTGTTACCTTTACCTTGTTGTGCTTCGATAGGACACGTCTTAGCCAGCAATTGTGACTTGTGCTTTGGACACTTATTGAACTTCGCTAATTTGCACTCGATTTTTGCTAATCCTTGATATTAATTTTTGGCCTCCCAAGCTCCACATACTTTCTTCTGATCAAAACAGCTTTGACCTTGCAATTGTGGTTTCACTCCCTCTTGGTAAGTATCACGAACTAGCCTTCGATTGTACCATCCTTTGCTTTGTATTTCGTCAGACACTTGTAAGAGCTTGGTAAGATACATTAGAGCGTGTTCTTGTGTTCCACCTGAGAGGAGCGTGTAGTGAAATTATTAGGGATAACCTTCACCATTTGTTTCCTGTTTTTGTGTTTTGATGGCAGGCGACAAAGAAGAAGCAAGGATCCCTACAGTCTTCGATGAATGTGTTAGCCGCCAAGATCTTGAGGCAAACAACAAGCTCCTAAAGGAGCAAATGGAGGAGACGGTCCACAAGTCAGTGCATGATGCCTTCATTGACATGAACCTTGGCAAGACTTACGAGAGGCTGGATCGACGATTGTCCGAGATCGTCGATAGACTTGCTATGTTGGAGACACAACAACCAGCACCACCACCACCACCTCCTCGTCCACGTCTTCTCGATGATGCGGTGTTTGATGCAGAAGGTAATTATGATAAAGTGGCCACCAGATATTTGCGCCTACGTCACCGTCTTCATCAAAACACAGAAGGTATGCCACACCGCCAGCAAGGTAATAACAATCGTGCTCCTGATGACCCTTATGCTAAGATTAAATTTACTATACCATCTTTTTCGGGTCATTATGATGCTGAGGGATATCTTGATTGGGAGATGACGATAGAACAGAAATTTGTTGCCCACCTTGTACCTGAACGACATCAAGTTAGACAAGCCACTAGTGAATTTAAAGATTTTGCTATTGTCTGGTGGACTGGTCTAGTTGGGGATGGTAGAGCACCTACGACTTGGGAAGATCTTAAGGTAGCTATGCACGATAGATTTGTTCCCCCATCTTATCATAGAGAATTGCGTAAGAAATTTATGCGTTTAGAGCAAGGGGATAAATCTGTTCAAGATTATTATGCTGAGCTTCAGAAGGGATTGCAGCGTTGTGGGATAGTAGAGGGACATGAGGACGCTCTTTGCCATTTTTATTTAGGTTTGTGGTGTGACATTCAGGACATTGTGGATTACAAAGAATTTAACACTATCAACAAGTTGTTCCAGTTTGCTATGCTTGCAGAGAAGGAATTGCAGGGACGCCAACATCGACCTAGGGCTACTTTTGGCGCCTCCTCTACATCACGGACGCACACACCTGCCTCGAGTCATACACCTTCGACCACTCCAGCGTCCACGCGACCTCCCTCGACACCTACTGCACATGTTGGTAAACTTCCTTTGCAGGTACCCGCTAAGAAACATAATTCACTAGCATCTGCAGTACCTTCCAGTGGTCATTCTTCGGGTATTGTTTGCCACCGCTGTCATGGGATTGGTCACATGAAGAAGGATTGCCCGAGTCAGCGAACATACATTGCTACGGATGATGGCTACATTAGTGCTTTCGACGGTGAGGATGACGATGATGACTCCAGTGATGTTGCTGCTAATGATGATGCCATGCTTGGTGCTAATGCTACGGTGAACCTTCGAAGCATCATGGTGCAGCATGTTCTTAGTTCTGAGCCTGAATCATCAGAGAAGCAGCAACGCCATAATTTGTTCCAGACTTTCTTCGCCATCGAGAATCGGCGTGCACGTGTTATTATTGATGGTGGAAGCTGCAATAATTTGGTGAGTTCAGATTTGGTCAAGAAGCTTGGCATGATCACACATCCATGGCCACATCCATACCACATTCAGTGGATCAATGATTCAGGCAAGGTTAAGGTAACACACATGGTATGAGTGCATTTCTCCATTGGTATGTATTCTGATTATGCGGATTGCGATGTAGTACCTATGGAAGCTTGTTCTCTTTTGTTGGGTAGACCTTGGGAATATGATACTGATGCACGTCACCATGGTAGGAGTAATACATACACTTTTAGGCATAAAGATAAAAACATTACTTTGCTACCTTTGACTCTTACTGAAATTGTACAAGCTGATAAAGATAGAGCTGCAAGTACCCATAAGGAACCAACTAATGAGACAGAAATTCAGCAACAAATTAAATTGAAAGCTCCTGTCATGCTTGCTACTAAATCTGATCTTCTTGAAACTCATGCTACTGATGCTTGTTGCTATGCCTTGGTTTGCAAAGATGCTTTCTTTTCTATTGATGATATTCCTAGCACTTTGCCTGCATCTGTGACTAACCTTTTGCAGCAGTTCCAAGATGTTTTCCCTCTGAGTTACCTCCAGGACTTCCTCCCATTCGTGGGATTGAGCACCAGATTGATTTGATTCCTGGAGCGAGCTTGCCCAACCGTGCTGCATATCGAGCAAATCCTAAGGAGACTAAGAAGATTCAGCGCCAAGTCCAAGACCTTTTGGACCGTGGGTATGTACGTGAGAGCCTTAGTCCTTGTTCTGTTCCTGTCATTTTGGTTCCAAAGAAAGATGGCAGTTAGCGCATGTGTGTAGATTGTAGAGCCATTAACAACATCACTATCTGGTACCATCATCCTATTCTTCGATTAGATGATATGCTTGATGAGTTAAGTGGTTCTAAAATATTTTCTAAGATTGATTTGCACAGTGGGTACCACCAAATTAGAATGAAATTAGGCGATGAATGGAAAACTGCTTTTAAAACCAAGTTCGGCTTGTCTGAGTGGTTAGTGATGCCTTTTGGATTAACTAATGCCCCTAGTACTTTTATGTGTTTGATGAACGAGGTTTTGTGCCCATTTATTGGAAAATTTGTGGTGGTTTATTTTGATGATATCTTGATCTATAACACTTGTTTATCTGAACATCTTGACCATCTACGTGCTATTTTTGATGCTTTGCGCGCCGCGCGCTTATTTGCTAACCTTGAGAAATGCACCTTTTGCACCGAACGAGTATTGTTTCTTGGCTATGTTGTCACTCCACATCGTATTGAGGTTGATGAGGCCAAGGTGCATGCTATTCAGAGTTGGCCAACGCCATCGACGGTGACACAAGTGCGGAGTTTTCTTGGACTTGCAGGATTTTATCGTCGTTTCGTGAAGGATTTCAGCACCATCGCTGCCCCATTACATGAGCTGACCAAGAAGGGTGTTTCATTTAATTAGGGGCAGTCACAAGAGGATTCTTTTGCTCTTTTAAAAGAGAAGCTTACTCACGCGCCACTACTCCAACTTCCTGACTTTGGTAAGACTTTTGAACTCGAATGTGATGCAAGTGGAGTTGGCATTGGTGCCGTTTTGATGCAAGGAGGTAAACCCGTTGCATATTTTAGTGAGAAATTGAATGGTCCTATTCTTAATTATTCCACGTATGATAAAGAATTATATGCTCTCATACGATCTTTGCAAACATGGAAACATTATTTGTGGTCTAAGGAATTTGTTATTCATTCTGATCATGAGTCACTTAAGCATCTTTGTAGTCAAACAAATCTGAACCGTAGACATGCTAAGTGGGTAGAATTTCTTGAAACTTTTCCTTACATCATTAAACATAAATAGGGGAATGATAATGTGATTGTCGATGCTTTGTCTAGACGCTATGCTATGTTGTCTCAACTTGATTGTCGTATTTTTGGACTTGAAACAATTAAGGGACAATATGCTTTTGATGATGATTTTAAAGAGGTTGCATTAAATTGTAAAGAGGGCCATACATGGAATAAATTTGTGCTAAATGATGGATACTTGTTTAGAGCTAACCGCCTATGCATCCCAGTTGGTTCGGTTCGTCTTTTGTTGTTGCAGGAAGCGCATGGTGGTGGTTTGATGGGTCACTTCGGTGCCATGAAGATGGAGGCTGTGCTGTCCACACACTTCTTTTGGCCTCGAATGCGACGTGATGTTGAGCGCTTTGTAGCAAGATGCACGACGTGTCAAAAAGCAAAGTCACGATTCAACCCACATGGTTTGTATATGCCTCTTCCTATTCCTTCAGTTCCGTGGGCGGATATTTCTATGAATTTTGTTTTGGGATTGCCTAGGACGAAGAGGGGGAGCGATAGTGTTTTTGTTGTGGTTGATCGTTTTTCTAAGATGGCACATTTTATACCTTGTCACAAAACGGATGATGCCATTCATATTGCTAACCTCTTTTTCAAAGAGATTGTTCGTTTGCAAGGTATGCCTTCTACTATTGTTTTAGATCGTGATGTAAAATTCTTGAGTCATTTTTGGCGTACTCTATGGAACAAATTGGGGACAAAATTGCTGTTTTCTACTACTTGTCATCCCCAAACTGATGGACAAACGGAAGTTGTGAATAGAACATTGTCTGCAATGCTGCGAGCAATATTGAAGAAAAACTTTAAAATGTGGGAAGAGTGTTTGCCGCATGTGGAGTTTTCATATAATCGGGCGGAACACTCCACCACCAAGGTAAGTCCTTTTCAGGTAGTGTATGGTTTTAACCCTCGTGCTCCTATTGATCTTTTGCCTCTACCTACTACCGAGCAAGTACATAGTGATGCTAAGGAGCGTGCTGACTTTATTTTGAAACTTCATGCTTCAACTAAAGCCAACATTGAAAAGATGACTGAAAAATATAGAATTGCTGGTAGTCAAGGTAGAAAACCAGTTAAGCTTGAAGTGGGTGATTTAGTGTGGATGCACTTGAGAAAAGATAGATTTCCAGAGTTAATAAAGTCTAAATTGATGCCACGTGCTGCTGGTCCATATAAGATTTTGGAGAAAATAAATGATAATGTATATAAACTTGAGTTGCCTCCCGAGTTCCGGGTTAGTCCTACATTTAACATTACAAATTTGAAATCGTATTTGGGGGAAGAAGATGAGCTTGAGTCGAGGACGACTCCACTTCAAGAGGGGGAGGATGATGAGGACATCACTACCATGGATACAAACAACACTCCCCTAGTTGACGTTCAAGGTCCGATTACTCGCGCACGCGGAAGACAATTGAATTTGTAGGTGAGCTCGTTCCTATATACTTATTCTTGTGCATTTGAGAATAGTGTGCTACCTAATGAATTAATTGTACTTAGGAATGAAGGAAAGGACCAGCAAGGACATGGTGAAGGACTTGGAGGCGTGGAAGGCCAGCAAGGACGTTCGGAACAAAGTGGAGGACCAAACCGACGTCTGTAATCTGTCTCGGTGCTGCGACACCATAATTGGCCTTTGGGCCATGTATCTTTGTTGGGTTCATTAGGGTGCGTCCAGGGAGGGAGTCACGCTCCTAACCCTTATATAATCAGTAGCCGCCACCACATTAGGGCTCGGGTTTTGCGTAAGTTAGATCTGTCAAAAATAGTTCGTCGTAGATCAGTTTGTGAGACCCCAACTCAAGAGCTTAATCATCCATCCGCAATTTTTTAGATTGTGTTCTTTCTCGTTCTTGCTTGTGTCTTTGATTTGCAGGCAAGGATTAGCCCTCGTGGCGAGGTCAATCAAGCAGCGCACGGTTGATAACCAGAGGAGAAGTGGTGCTACGATTGCGGGGTTCTTGTCGTGTTGATTGGAAGTCGGATCGTCTATGTGACATCTCCACCAAATCGATAGTTACCTTCACCTGATGGAAGATCGGGCACCCCCGTTCCTATCAATAGACCTCTTCCTTGATTGGTCCATTAAGGAAGGCACTTTTCACGTCCATTTGATAAAGCTTAAAGCAATGGTAAGTAGCATAGGCAAGTAATAGACGAATTCACTCAAGCCTGGCTACGGGTGCATAAGTTTTATCAAAATCCAAACCTTCTACTTGTGAATAACCTTTGGCCATAAGTCGGGCTTTGTTTCTTGTCACCACACCATGCTCATCTTGCTTGTTGTGAAATACCCATTTGGTACCTACAACATTTTGATTAGGACGTGGAACTAAATGTCATACCTCATTCCATGTGAAGTTGTTGAGTTTCTCTTGCATTGCCAGCACCCAGTCCGGATCTCTTAGTGCATCCTCCACCCTGTATGGCTCAATAGAGGATACAAAAGAGTAATGTTCATAGAAATGAGCAACTCGAGATCTAGTGGTTACAACCTTATGAATGTCACCAAGGATGGAGTTGATGGGGTGATCTCGTTGAATTGCTTGGTGGACTCGTGGGTGTGGCGGTCTTTGACCCTGAATTTCTTGCTCATCTTCCTTGTCTTTATCATTATCATCTCCCCCTTGATCATTGTCCTCCTATTGAGGTGGCTCATCCTCTTGATATTTATTTTCATCATCTTGAGTCTGATCCTCATCTTGAGTAGGTGGATATGCTTGGTTAGAAGATGACGGTTGATCTTGTGTTTGTGGAGGCTCTTCGGATTCCTTAGGACACACATCTCCAATGGACATGTTCCTTAGTGCGACACATGAAGCCTCTTCATCATCCAATTCATCAAGATCAACTTGCTCCACTTGGGAGCCATTAGTCTCATCAAACACAATGTCACAAGAAACCTCAACTAATCTAGTGGATTTGTAGAAGACTCTATATGCCCTTGTGTTTGAGTCATATCCTAGTAAAAAGCCTTCTACAGCCTTAGGAGCAAATTTAGATTTTCTACCTCTTTTAATAAGAATAAAACATTTGCTACAAAAGACTCTAAAATATGAAACATTGGGCTTTTTACCGGTTAAGAGTTCATATGATGTCTTCTTGAGGTTTCGGTGAAGGTAGAGCCGATTAATGGAGTAGCAAGCAGTGTTGATTGCTTCCGCCCAAAACCGGTCCGATGTCTTGTACTCATCAAGCATGGTTCTTGCCATGTCCAGTAGAGTTCTATTCGTCCTCTCCACTACACCATTTTGTTGAGGTGTGTAGGGAGAAGAGAACTCATGCTTGATGCCCTCTTCCTCAAGAAAGCCTTCAATTTGTGAATTCTTGAACTCCGTCCCATTGTCGCTTCTTATCTTTTTGATCCTTAATCCAAACTCGTTTTAAGCCCGTCTCAAGAATCCTTTTAAGGTCTCTTGGGTTTGTGATTTTTTCTGCAAAAAGAATACCCAAGTGAAGCGAGAATAGTCATCCACAATTACTAGACAGTACTTAGTCCCGCTAATGCTTATGTAAGCTATCGGGCCAAATAGATCCGTGTGGAGTAGTTCCAGTGGCATGTCCGTTGTCACTATGTTTTTGTGTGGATGATGTGTGCCAACTTGCTTTCCTGCTTGACATGCGCTACAAACCCTGTCTTTCTCAAAGTGAACATTTGTTAGTCCCAAAATGTGTTCTCCCTTTAGAAGCTTGTGAAGATTCTTCATTCCAACATGGGCTAGTCGGCGATGCCAGAGCCAACCCATATTAGTCTTAGCAATTAAACAAGTGTTGAGTTCAATTGTGTTCTCATTAAAGTTAACTAAATATAGCTGACCCTCTAACACTCCCTTAAATGCTATTGAATCATCACTTCTTCTAAAGACAGTAACACCTACATCTGTAAAAAGGCGGTTGTAGCCCATTTTGCATAATTAAGAAACGGAAAGCAAATTGTAATCTAAAGAATCTACAAGAAAAACATTGGAAATAGAATGGTCAGGTGATATAACAATTTTACCAAGTTTTTTGACCAAACCTTGATTTCCATCCCCAAATGTGATAGCTCGTTGGGGATCATCATTTTTCTCGTAGGAGAACATTCTCTTCTCCCCTGTCATGTGGTTTGTGCATCCGCTATCAATTATCCAACTTGAGCCCCCGGATGCATAAACCTGCAAAACAATTTAGGCCTTGTTCTTAGGTACCCAAATAGTCTTGGGTCCTTTGATGTTAGAAACAAGCACCTTGGGTACCCAAACACAAGTCTTGGAGCCCTTATGTTTGCCCCCAACATATTTGGCAACTACTTTGCCTGATTTGTTAGTTAAAACATATGATGCATCAAAAGTCTTAAATGAAATGTGTAACACCCCTGGTGTTACTGTCACTAAAACTTGAGCATAACATCATGAGCATTATCATATCATGTGTTTGTCACACCTAAAGTGCATTAACTAGGTAAAAATTTCAAATATGTTGTACTGATATGACTTGATGTGTGGTTAACTCTAGTGCAAAGTACTCAACCCTAAATCTGGGCTTATGGATTTAAGGGAAGCCCAAGCATGAGAAAACTTCAAAAGATATGAGAAATGATCCTAAGATACCCTCTTGGAAGGACTTGAGTGGCATCAAAACCCTAGAGTGCTAAAAACCCTGAAAAGACCCTGGAAAACCCTAAATTAGAACCCTAGGGGGCTAAGTGTAAAATTGTTGCACTTTTGGACCAAAGTGCAAAAACAAAGGTATTAGGGCACCTCAAATCATATGTTTCACACATTTGAGGATTTGCAAATCAAATTATGAGATTTGGGCTTATTTGCAAAAAGACACTCTATACCTCTTATGTGCCTAAGTCCAAAATCAGTTGAATAGGGCTGACTTTTGAGCTCTACATCTCAGGATTCTTAAGGATTTTGCTAATGGTCAGTATATCAAATTTGTAGAGCTATGTAAGGAGAACAAATTTGATTAAATGACCAAGCACTAATGTTGCACAGAAATGAGAGATAAATAAGTTTGAAGTCTGGCTGTCAGACTAAGACTATGATGTTCAGAGAAATCAGTTGTATAGGACCAACTTTAGGACCATGTGGAGCTCGATTTAATGGGTGTTTAACTAAAACCTCTGTAACAAAGTTAAAGCTGGTTTGTAGGGGAGTAACTTTGGTACAGTCAACTTACTATGTTGCTGTTCAAAAATCAATGAACTAGTGGTGTGAAGTTGTTCTGTCAGAAACAATCCATGCGAACTGGGCAATACTAAAAGCCAGATTCAGAACACCATGGTCTTAGTGAGATGCAGTCGATTTGGGAGCACCAAATCTGAGAACCTAAGTAGAATTGATCCATGAATCCTATAGTAAACTTGAAGAGTGTTGTTTGGTGAACAAATTTTATTAATGAAGATCACCCTATTCTTAACAAGAATTAGGAGGTAGAGTGGGTGAAAGGAGGCCGGTTCAGTAAAACACTGAAGATCAGAGCGCAGGAAATATCTGAAGAACAACGAAAAGATCCAAGGCACTATAGATTTGGATGTGTTCGAGTGAATTGGGGGAGGGATCGACCGCGGTGAGATAACTACGGGCCGTGTCATGGTTCCGCGGACCTAGCCGGAGCCTGACCGGAGATATTTCACCGGCGGCCACTGTGACTCGGTTCTTTTATTGTCGTGTCACTCACTCCGCCATTCTACCTCACTGTGCTCCTTTGTTACGTGGTCGCCATGCGTGAGCGAGGTGTTTCATGGCCACTAATCGTTAGCCGGACCGCTGTGCCTTTAAATAGCACCATGAACCACGGCGAGATCCTCACAATTTCACCAGCGAGCTTAGTTGAAGCAAAAATTCACGGGATCCTCTCCACCTCTCCCCAAATTAGTTGTGCACGGTGAATCAGTAGCCCTTTGCGACAGTATAGCCCCAACATGACCTCCTAATTCCACCAGAGCTCGTCGCGACGACGATTTCCCCCTTCTCAGACACCGACGAGCACGAATTCTCCGCACTTCGTGGCCAGCCGTTCCCAGGTCTGCTCCCGTTCTCCTTGGTCATGTTTTAGCACACACACATGCTCCTGATACTCATCGGCTCAACCCTTTGTACTTGACCACACTCAATCAACCGGAACACTTTGATTTGTACTCGGTATTCGCCGTCACCGTGGTCAGGTCAATCCAGGTCCGTATTAACTCAATTAAGGCTTTTTCTAGGTTTGCCTCGGGTCAGTAATGCTTGCCCATTAGGTAATTTGGGCAGCCAACGCCGGTCATGGCCAGTCCGAGCAACAAGGTGGTCGACGGCGACCGCGCCGTGGCCATGGGTCAGGTTGGAGAAGAAACAGAAGTCGGAGGACCTCTATGCAATTGTCAGTGAGACAATGAATAGTGGCTAGGGATTCTTCACCAGTTATGTGATTAACCAGGGGCCTTTTCACAAGACCAGCGACGCAGGAGCAGGCGCGCGCGTATTTCCCTGTTCGTGGGCCAACTCGGGCCAGTTTCAGCCCACCACTGTTCACCCTTTCTCTTTACTTTTTCTACCAGACTTAGGAAATCCATAGAAAATTCTAGGAAAATGCTAAAAATATGAGACCAATTTTGTTGGACTCCTAAATTTCTATTATATTTAATAAAAATGGTTCCAAGATTTTTAGTCCAAACTAGGAATTATGAAGTATTTAAAATAGCCAAAACCTAGTCTCTTGGAATTTTAGGAATTATTTGAAGACTCTAAAAATCACCAAACTTTTTGGATAAGCTTAAAATGATATTTAGAAACATTGGGTGAAGTTTGACTTGCTTTGGACATTGTTTGATCCCTAAATCTAAAACCCTAGTCTTCTAGGTAATATCTGCCCTCTGAAATGAAGAACTGACTCCAAAAACCCTAGTTTCCTGGAGTACCATGAAGGAAAGTTGTATTCAAGATACAACTTGATAAACCTTTTCTATTATTGCATTTTCATAAGCATCACATGAGCATTCATGGTTATATATGGTTATATATAGAAAACGAGGAAGAAGTAGAGGTTGAAGAAGGAAGAGCTACACCACCACCTGAAGGCCCACCTGCCAGGAACTGCTTTTATTTTGACATTTGTGGAGCAGAGCCCGACTCTCCTATAACACAAGGCAAGCCCCGGTGCATTTGCCACCTCCTTGCTATTTTAAAATCTTTCTCACTTGCTTGATGCATTAGGTGATAGGAGTTGTGTGCTAAACAATTGATGCATTTCCTTCCTTGGAAGATTGATTACCTTTCTTTGATCACCTGTTTTATGAAAAGGTTTTTCTGATGCTTAGTCTTGCTCTAGAAAAACAAAATGCTTTGTTTTGACAAAAGATGATGCTCCAAGTGGGATGGGATGTTTTCAAAAATAAAACTTGATGGTGGATCCATCATGGCCATGATGGATTCATCATCGAAAAGATGTACCTCAGCGAGGTACCAAACTTTGGGTTTTTAAATTATAAAGCTGAGACTGGGCAGGTGACTTGCACGAGAAGAGAGTCTCGGTGTAGTGTCTCTGTCTGCGTCGATTAAGGACCGTGTCGATGTAGGCTTGATGATTGAGGACCTTTTAACTGGTCACATGCCTCATCATGGGTAAGCTTTGCCTCGGGCAGACTAATACCAGAATAAGACAACACACAATGGGAGTGGAGAGATGGCGAGAGTAGCGTGTACCCTCCGTGGCAAGAGGCTGGACGGTGGTGTATCTATGCTCTCGGTTGGCGTGAACCTGATCTAGTCTTAAGAACCCCGGTGGCGAGTTGACATATGCAAGGGTTAAGTGCTACTTATGTCGTGTGATTGGAGATCCCCAGCTAGGTATTAATCGATTCGAATCGCCGTTACTTCTCGAACATGAAGACTTGGTCACTGCCCTACACGTAGCATTCCAGTGAGCAAGAAGGGTTGATAAAAAGATGGCTAGTATAGGCCAAGTGCTTGAACTAGGGTAGAAAGGACTCTAGACTCAGGTAATGACTAAACTCGCTAATAAAACTAGATTTTTAAGGATCCACTATTAGTAAGCATTTTTGCAAACAGAGTCTTGATTCTTGATTAAGCCTTACCTTGACTCCCTCAAGCCAGCATATCCTTGAGAGTCTTTTATTTTGACGGGTAAGACTTGCGAAAGTACACTTTGTACTCAGGGTTTTCAACCCATGTTGTTGTAAGTGAGGAAGCAGCAAACTTTTGTTGCTTTTGCTCTAAGGTGGTGCCAAAGGAAGAATCTCAAGAGTGAATCCTCGAGAGGATGTTGTCCTCCTTTAAAAACATTATACTTTTATGCGGGAGGACTTTTTGCCTCCCGAGTTTGTAATAATAATACTTCTGCACTCATATACCGCTAGTATGTAATATTAACACTCTTTCTATATGTTAATGTAAATTAAGTTACTATAACTGCTTCCGCTTATGTAATATCTGTGTGACGGGTGAAATGCTCTTGGGAAAGGTAAAGGATACAGATACCGAACTTGTGAAGTGATTAGATGCATCTACAAGGTTGTCTGAGGTCCGCTGGACAAGGACAACTGTAAGTGGGCCTAATGACTTGAGGGGTTCCGTCACAAAATGTTATGCTCATTTGATGCAGTAGGAGTTTTCTTTTTAGGCATTTTAACATGAGTAGAATGCCTAGAGCTAGAAGCCTCATTCTTATACATAAAAGCATGGTGAGAAATAGAATGAGATTTCTTATCATGAATTCTCCTAATTTTGTGTTCGGGATAATCAGTAGGATATAAAATATAGCCCTCATTATCCTGAACCATGGGAGCTTTGCCCTTAACAAAGTTAGACAATTTCTTAGGGGCATTAAGCTTTACATTGCTTCCCTATTGGAAACCAATGCCATCTTTAATGCCAGAGCGTCTCCCACTATAGAGCATGCTTCTAGCAAATTTAAACTTTTCCTTTTCAATTTCATGCTCATTAATTTTAGTAGTTAATTGAGCTATATGATCATTTTGTTGTTTAATAAAAGCAAGGTGATCATGAATAGGTTCTACATTAACATCTCTACATCTAGTACAAATAGAAATATGTTCAACTGTAGATGTAGAGGGTTTGCAAGATTTTAATTCCTCTATCTTAGCATTTAAAATTGCATTCTCATCTCTAAGACAGGAAATAGAATCATTGCAAACATTTAAATCTTTAACCTTAGAAATTAAACTAGCATTTTCAGTTCTAAGGCTAGAAATTGATTCATTCAATTTATCAATCTTAGCATTTAAACTAGCATTTTCATTTCTAAGATTGGTAATTGAATCTTGGCACATGCTAAGCTCCTTAGTCAAATTTTCACATTTTTCAACTTCTTGAGCATAAGAATTCTTCATTTTTACATGTTTTTTGTTTTCTTTAATAATGAATTCCTCTTGGATATCCAAAAGTTCATCCATCTCATGAATGGCTCCTATCAATTCATTTAATTTTTCCTTTTGTTGCATGTTAAGGTTGGCAAAAAGAGTAAGCAAGTCATCTTCATCTTCACTAGAACTACCCTCATCACTAGATGTAGTATACTTGGGGGTGGTTCTAGTTTGTACCTTCTTCTTTTTGTCGTCCTTTGCCATGAAGCACTTGTGGCCGACGTTGGGGAAGAGGAGGCCCTTGTTGACGTCGATGTTGGCAGCATCTTCGTCGGAGGAGTCGGTGGAGCTCTCATAGGAGTCCCATTACCGACACACATGGGCATCGCTGCCCTTCTTCTTGTAGTACCTCTTCTTCTCCTTCTTCTTCCCCCTCTTGTCGTCGCCCTTGTCACTATCACTAGACATGGGACATTTAGCAATAAAATGATCGGGCTTACCACATTTATAGCACACCCTCTTAGAGTGGGGTTTGTAATCCTTCCCCCTCCTTTGCTTGAGGATTTGGCGGAAGCTCTTGATGATGAGCACCATCTCCTCATTGTCGAGCTTGGAGGCGTCGATTGGAAGCCTACTTGATGTAGACTCCTCTTTCTTCTCTTCCATTGCTTTGAATGCGACGGGTTGCACCTCGGGAGTGGAGGTGGCGCCTTGCTCCAAGTTAACGATGTGTTTCGATTCTTTGATCATTAGCTCAAAGCTCACAAACTTTCCTATCACTTCCTCAGGAGACATTAATTTGTATCTAGGATCCCCACGAATTAATTGCACTTGAGTAGGATTGCGAAAAACAAGGGATCTTAGAATAACCTTGACCATCTCATGGTCATCCCATTTGGTGCTCCCGAGGTTGCGCACTTGGTTCACCAAGGTCTTGAGCCGGTTGTACATTGCTTGTGGCTCCTCTCCCTTGTTGAGGACGAATCGACCAAGTTCTCCCTCGATCGTTTCGTGCTTGGTGATCTTGGTCACCTCGTCTCCTTCGTGCGCGGTCTTTAGGACGTCCCAAATCTCCTTGGCACTTTTTAACCCTTGCACCTTATTATACTCCTCTCAACACAAGGAGGCGAGGACTATAGTAGTTGCTTGGGAGTTAAAGTGTCGTATTTGGGCAACCTCGTCCGAGTCATAGCCCTCGTCCCCCACTGTAGGTACCTACGCTCCAAATTCAACAATGTCCCAAATGCTTGCGTGGAGTGAGGTTAGGTGATGCCTTATTTTATCACTCCACATACAATAATCCTCACCATCAAAATATGGTGGTTTGCCTAATGGAACAGAGAGTAGAGGACTGCGCTTAGAAATACGGGGATAATGAAGTAGCATCTTACTATACTTCTTGCGCTCATGGCGCTTAGAAGTGACGGACGTCGCGTCGAAGCCGGATGTTGAGGGCGACAAAGAGTTGGTCTCGTAGTAGACCACTTTCTTTATCTTCTTCTTCTTCCTGTCGCCACTCTGATGTGACTTGACGCGGGGAGGGGATCCCTCCATGGCTTTGGTGCCGAACTCCCTTGGCGGATCCTCCCGACATCACTTCGAGTTGTTAGACTCTAATGAAGCATCAGGCTCTGATACCAATTGAAAGTTGCCTAGAGGGGGGGTGAATAGGCGTAATCTGAAAATTATAAACTGAAGCACACACTACAAGTCGGGGTTAGCGTTAGAAATGAATCCGAGTCCAAAAGAGAGGGGTTAAACAAATCAAGAGCGAATCAAGCGGATGAACACGGTGATTTGTTTTACAGAGGTTCGGTTCTAAAGAACCTAGTCCCCATTGAGGTGGTCACAAAGATCGAGTCTCTTTCAACCCTTTCCCTCTCTCAAACAGTCACTTAGACCGAGTGAGCCTTTTCCTTAATCTCCTGGGTCACTTAGACCCCGCAAGGACCACCACACACTTAGGTGTCTCTTGCTTCGATTACAAATCACTTGAGAAAAGAAATGAGAAAGGAAGAAGCAATCCAAGAGGCAAGAGCTCAAAAGAACACAAAATCTCTCTCTCTCACAAGTCACTAAGTGTTTGAGATGAATTGGGGACTTGGAGAGGCTTTGATCTTTTCAATTGTGTCTAGGAGTGAATGCTGGAGCTCTTGTAATGAATGTGATACTCAGAAATCTTGGATACTTGGGGTGGTGGTGGTTGGGGGTATTTATAGCCCTCAACCACCAAACAACCGTTGGGGCAGGCTATTGTCGATGGGCGCACCGGACAGTCCGGTGCGCCACCGGACACTGTCCGGTGCGCCAGCCATGTCACCCAACCGTTAGGGTTCTGGAGCTTTTGACCGTTGGAGGCTTTATCCTCTAGTGGCACCGGACAGTCCGGTGCCGCACCGGACAGGCACAGTTCAGTGTCCGATGCGCCTCTGTCCTGCGGCTCTGACTCTACGCGCACTATTCCTCACTGTTCATCTGATCACCGCGCTTTTGCAGTCGATCGTTGCGTGAAGTAGCTGTTGCTCCGCTGTCACACTAGATAGTCCGATGGCACACCGGACAGTCCGGTGAATTATAGCGGAGCGCGCCTGGAAAAACTCGAGAGTGGCTAGTTCATCCTTGTACAGACCTGGTGCACTGGACACTGTCCGGTGGCACACTAGATAGTCCGGTGCGCCAGACCAGAGCACACTCGGTTTCTTTGCTCCTTTGTATTTGAACCTTCTCTTGAACATTTATTGGTTTGTGTTGAACCTTTATGCACCTATAGAACATATATTCTAGAGCAAACTAGTTCGTCCAATATTTGTGTTGGGCATTCAACCACCAAAATTAATATTGGAAAAAGGTTAACCCTATTTCCCTGTTGGGGACTTGTTCTCAAATGCTATGATTTAAGAACAAGGCAACACAATGTTAATGGTTAAAGGCCTTCGTCCTCTGAAGCATTATCTCCCTCGGGATATAATGATCTTCAGACGAAGGTCATGAAGGTAATGATCTTCATGAGGCAACACTTTCATATAATTCTTTAGAGAATGGTTCAAAGCCTAAGATTTAATATACAATTATATATATATATATATTTGTAATGTATTTCCTTCTCTTCTCTTATTTGCTTTTCCATTTTCATTATCTACTTTTCAAACTTAAACTTGTCTCATAAATTTGAGTACAAATGCAAAAATACAAGAACTTAGTATGGAATGCACATTACTATATTTATTTATTTTTTATTTTGACTACTTGAATATCATTATCTGATTATGAAAAGGAGAGGGAACTAATAATTTCCAAAGGTGTTCAGAAATTTCTAAAACCTTATCATAAATATATTTATTTATTTATTATTTCAATTTTTTACCAATTTTGGGCTTTACATTTTCTGAACTACACATTCAATACAAGAGCAAAGGCAAACACTCCAAAGACACAATCAAAGCATTCAATTCCCTCCAAGCTCCAAAATCAACTCAATTGCTTAGAGACTTGAGAGAGCATCATTTGTGTTCTTTTGTTGCTTTTGTTACTTGGATTGCTTTCTCCTTCCTATTCTAATTCTTCTAAGTGCTTTGTAAAGCTAGCAAGAGACACCTAAGTGTGTGGTGATCCTTGTGGGGTCTTAGTGACCCAAGTGATTAAGGAGAAGCACTCAACCGGTCTGTGTGACCGATTGGGAGAGGGAAGGGTTGGAATAGACCCGGCCTTAGTGGCCTCCTCAACGGGGACTAGGTTCTTTGGAACCGAACCTCGGTAAACAAATCGTTGTGTTCATTTGTGTTGATCTCCATTCGATTTGTTTCCCCTTCTTTCCTCTCTCTAAAAGTTCTCTTATTAATTTGAGTTTGCTCCCAAAGTTATCCGCATTGATTGAGCAACTCATAGCAAGGAGAACTATCTTCCGCATTCGAAATTATTTCTAACGCTAACCCCAAGCATAGTGCGTGTTTAAAGTTTGTAAATTTCAGGTTTCGCCTATTCACCCCCCTCTAGGCAACTTTTAGCAGGCGACGTGGCCGGTCCTCTCGGCGTGCACGCAGACGTGGGTCAGTGGTGGTTGCAGGGAAGACGAAGCTGATAGGGCTGGCCCATGGCGCTGAGAGAGAGAGCGCACGTGGGGAACAGTTCGTGACACTGACAGGCGGGGCCCGCGGGACAGGGAGAGAGCGGGGCACGCGTGCGAAGGAAGTTGGTGCCGACAGGCCGGCCCCACCGGGCAGAGGGAGAGAGGGAGGGAGAGCGCGCGGGCGCTAACAGGCGGGACCCACCTGTTAGGCAGAGCGGACGCGCGCGCGTGACTGGCTGGGCCGATCTGGGCTGAATGAGCTGAATTGGGTTTCTTCATTTTCCTAAATTTTGAAATGTCTTTTCTTTTTATTTTCTCTATGGAATTCAAATCAAATTCAACCACAATTCAAATTCAAATAATTCAAACATGTGCATCAAACAAAAAGAAGAATCTAGGCTCAGCATGATGCAAACATTCACATATACCCTAGGTTTTGATATTCTCAAGAAAATAATACGTCTCCCATCTAATTAACCCAAAATCCTATCAAACAGAATAGAAAAGAAACACTAAAGAAGTGAGAAAAGGAGTAACACCTGAATTTGCTAGGTATTTAGAGAAGAAAATTTATACCCCAAATTCAGGGTGTTACACAAGACTACAAAGGGAAAAAACAACAGTGCCCTTAGTTGATTTCATAGTTCATGTGTATAGGTCTGAGAGCATGATTGTGTTTTTTATGAAGTTGTACCTTGCCACTGTAAATAGTTGTATAGTACCATGCATCACAGACACCCTTTTTGGTGGTAGTAACCTATATCACTCTGCTTACGAAGTTCTATCTCCTTTATTTCTTCTTCTACGCACAAAAGGTATATTCGTAATTATGTATGATGAAGAAGTAATAGAAATAGTATGATAATCACTATCTCTCTCTCTTTAAACATTCTTGTCTTGTTCTAAGGTTTAATCACTTTTTTAAACTTCTTCCCCTTATCGTTGATCATGTTGCCCTATTTTGATCCTTCCTTAGGAATCAAAGCAGGTGATCAATATTGGCGCCCACCTCCGACGAATCAAGGACATCAAGAGCACCTTCATCATGCTTCCAAACAAGCCTATAGTTGTTGGTTCTGTTCTTGCTCCCATAGATCTGAATCAAGTTGAAGACACACCTCTTTGCAAGCACGAAGCCAGAAGAGAAAAGTCACTAACCCGCATTCGACTACTGGATAGGGATGGCAATGGGTGGGCACTCGATGGGTGGAACAAACACCCACCCGTATTGACACTTATTACATCAAGACACACCCGCACATGTGATACCTAATGGGTGTATTTGCACACCTGCATTCGTTGGATGTTGGGCACCCATTGGGTGATCGAACTTTGTAAGTATTGCAATCTTAGAAAGTAGCACCACACACTACACTACAAATAAAATATAAAAACATACATAAATATATAGATAGTCAATTCATCAACACAACATGTAATATGTTGACAATTCACATGATAACATTGTTTTAAACTCAATTTAGTCACATAATAATTGTATGAGGCTTAATGATGGGCCAAATCAAACTTCTCGTATCTCAGATTAGCAATGGTGAAATTACACTTAATAAAATAATAATTATTATATATGTTCAAATAGTTGGTGAGCATCAGAATAAAGATAAACAATATTCAAACACAGTATGGTTCTAAACTCTAGTGAGCTAAGACAAATTCAATTCCTTAAAAATTAAGACTTAGGATAAAAATCTCTACTAATAATTAAGATCCATCTGTAGACCGCCCCCGCCCCCTAAAACCCCGTGCCCACCTCCACCCACCTGCGCACGCCGGAACCGTCGCCACCAAATCCGCTCACCACCGCCCACCTCCGCACGCCTGCGCGCGCCGGAAACCTCGCCTGCTCCCAAGCCGCAGTCCCGCCGCAGTCCCGCCGCGTCCCACCTCCGCCCACCTCCGCTCGCCATGCCTGCTGAGGCAGCGCCGCCGCGGTGCACGCCCTTTGTCTGTCCCCACCCGGACATCAGCCACCCCCACCGCGCTCTACTCCCCGTCCTTCATCACCTCGCCTGTCACCTCCACACAACGCGACGCAAGAGGAGAAGCGAGCGTGCAGTGGTCCTCCTTGCTGGTTCTAGCTCCAACGACGGAGGTGCAGCCATGGTCTTTTTGCCCTTGATGAGCCTAGCCCTACGCGACATGGCGAGAAGAAGCTAATGTGATCCGGGATGCGATTTGGAGATATGCTTTTGGGGTCATCCATGTGTGGGTCAGTAATTCAGTTGCCGCCCAATTAAATTTGATCAAATATGTGCAATCTTATTGTTACGGAGGTGTGAATATATCATTTACGTCATTGGCAGAACAACAGTTATTGCTTTGCTACAACCTGCACCTGAGACATATACGGATTGTTTGATTATAATTCTCCTATCAGGTTGAGTCAGTTAGCTTCAAATGCCCTTAGTGGAAAGGTGTAGCCGACTTAAGTGAGTTTTGAACTTTCATTGCAGTTTTGTATCATGCGTTTTCTAGCAGGGTATTTTATTAAAAATAAAAGTACACATTTTAGAAGTATGTAATGTCATGACCATATTGTTTAGTAGTGGTGATCTATAATAATGCACAAGTTTGATGAGAAATCATTGAAATGTGATAGGTTAATCAAAGAAAGATTAGACACAATATTGGAAACATGGTTATGACACCTACGGATACGTCCCTGTGAAGGAGTTTGCAGTGCTTCAATAAAAAATGGCTTGAATTTCTGCAACTCTCATATGTCGTTCGAGAAAAAATGATGCCACACAACTCTTCTATGTCGTTTGAGAAAAAATATTTCTACAAATTTCATGTGTATCAATTGCATTAACATTGTTACTTGTTATTACTCCACTAAAATCATCAAGTAATGAAGCTCAGACTCATTTGTCGTATGTGCACACTCACGAAGAGGAGCATTGGGCACTGCTCATAGAGAAGCAACTACTCTGGAAAAAATTTGAGCATGAAGAAGTTCAGAGCTGTTCTATTAATGCTGTTCTTATGGGTTCATCAGAAGGTCATAAGAAATCAGTCTATCTGCAGAGAACCGTATCTGGATAATTATTCAGATGAAATTAAGAGGTCTTCCCTTAATCCTCTCAATTTATACATAGCCAAGGGTTGAATGAGATTCTATGTCCTGCTCCGTGTTCCTTGACCTTCTAAATTTTACCTTTCTCACCGCGTGGCTACATAGAAATCATCCCCTCATGTACTCACTGTGATGGTTGCAACTGCACCAACTGTTTTAATACCCTGAGAATGAAGTTGTTAGGCGTTAAGTTATTGAACCTACATTGGACGTGATCTAGATGCTTTCAGGCTTAAGATTGGGAGCATCCCACATACAACTAGGAATAATGTATGTTCTGTGATCCAAACATTGTTCGTGTGGTTACTTTATAAATGAACATTTATTGCGGGTCATTATTTGGTCTGTGATACCAGCTATCAAACATTCTTTGTTTGGGCATGGCATTGACATGCTGCTTATGGTTGTTCTTTTCCAGTATATCCTAAGATTATATCTCATATTTTCCTTGAATGATAAAATAGTCCAAACTACTAGAGTGTTTGCAAAGACTGCTTGGCAAGGGGCTGCCCACAACCTGCTATTAAAGTTTCAAATTTTGGGAGTTCGCCATATTACTTTTAGACGGTGTTGCCCTTTTTTGTCTTGCTATCCTACAGTGGAATTTCAAATCATGCAGTTCTCTTCTTTCAGGTTTTAGGAGTGCTGCTTGTACAACTGTTTTGACTTTTGAGATGAGAAGGTCTTCGATACATTTTAAAATAAATATGATAAAATATTTATGGTATTTGTGGGGGTGACATTAACTGTTCTTACCCTTGTGTATCCTGATCTTAATTATAGCAAAGGAAACTTGAGTTGCAATATAGATAATTGCACGAGCAAATCAACTTGGGGAAGATCCTTTTAGCTTAAGCAAAAGGTTCTTTGATGACTTCTTGTCAGACATGGCCAAACTTCAATGTTTACAACCATCTGTGGAGCCTCGTGTTTCAGATCATGTCGATGAGATTATAGATATGATTAAACATGTACATATACTTGATTCTGTATGCAGTACTTAGTGACTTGCTTATGCAGTTTCTTTTTGCTGTCCACTTGTGAAAATTATTTACTGATTTCTATACCAGAATTGATTGGATGTTTAATCTCAGATTGGTTGCAAGGTCCTTTGCTTTCACATAATTTAGTTTAGATTGAATTATAATGATATTAATATGAAAATAGTTAAATGCCATTGTTTAACAAATATTTTGTCAACCAAACTAAGAGGAAGCAATTTAGTCACATTTGACCTTTCAGAGCTAAGAAAGGTCAACGTCTTTTTTTATGTCTAGCTCATTAATTAAGCTGCATGTAGAGATGACAATGGTACTACTAGAAAATGTCTTTATTATTGTTATTATCCACCACAATTTTACATACATAGAGACAATGATTTAGTGGAGTTTATGCACTACCTTCTGTATGCGCATGTGACTTAAAAGCCTAAATAAATACTCCTGGCTCCTGCCATTCCAAATTGCAAGCCACTTTTACCTTTTATATGTACACAATTTTGGAAATGGTGTATACCTAACCTAGGTGCTTATCAAAATCTAGCATGCCTTCTGTTCTACTTATATGAGTAGAAATAACCCACCCCGAATAGGGATATGTATGAGATGAATCTTGTATTTATGCTGCTGCCTACTCATGGATGTGCATTCCTCCCTTTTTAGAGCTCTGTAGAACAGGTTGCATGACCCAATCCCTGTAAAGATCAAGAACTGCATCGAGCTCAGGGCAATGTAAGATTCCATGTTCATCTATCTCTTGTTTTCTTCTTACTATCAGTATGCCATGTAGTGTTAAAAAAATTCAGTATGTGTGTAGATCTGCCCATGCTTCTTATATGCATTTGGTTACTCCATTTTATCAATGTAAGATTCCATTTTCATCTGTCCACTGTTTTTCTTCTTACTATCAGTACGATAGGTAATGTTAAACAAAAATTTCAGTATGTGTTAGATATGTCTGTGCTTCTTATATATTTTGTTCTACATGCACTGTGATTATTTAAACAAGTTCATTTGGGGGGGGTCAAGACAACAAGCGTGAGGAGAAAATTGATGAGAATTCAGGCAGTAATCGTATCGACTTCCAAACCCACAGTCTGGTTAGTGTTTTTTTTTTGCTATGCAACATTGGGAAAACTGAAACCTTTATGCTATTTTGAATACACGACGATTATTTAAATCCTTGCAGTGAATTTCCTGTCATGGCCCATGTATACCAGTATGCATGACTTTGGTACTTTTTCAGAAATGCACATATTAATTCCTGATAATTGTATTGTACTTGTGATAATAATAAGAATCATCATAATCCTCCGCACGATGGTAATATCGAACATAATACTTTGTGTTGTTTAGTCAGAATACTACCTATTAACTGATGTTCTAGATCTGACACTTCTACCTTACTTTTTTGTTTAGTTACCCGCTCCATCCAGGGGATCATATACTTCTATGGATTGAGCCCTCTAGGTATCTTCTTGTCTATTGTTTAATCTATGTGACTCGTCAAAATTTTGGCACTTTTTTCTTGTTCACCACAATGAAGAAAAGTAATTTCATCCTTGGTTTTGCATCTGAGCTTTAATAATCTTTAATGTGTAATCTTAGGGGCTCTAAAGATATCTTTTCCCTGTGCCTTGTGAGACAAAGTCCATCGACTCGACAGAGAAAGCAACAGTTTGGTTTTGATGGGCAGAACAAAAGAAAGCTTTACTCGACTGCAGATGGTGTCTACTAATCCTGCTCACTTTGCAACTAGAGTGTGTAAGATTTTACCTTCGGCTGATTGTTTTGTGTAAGCAAAGATTGTACTGAAACTAAAGAAGTTGTGTGAGTCGACTCTATTTACCCTGTTGGCCCACTTTTTATGTTGCAGAAGGTTTTCACATCACAATTTGTAAATGGTCTAAATAGTATACATTCATTTTTAATGGCAGCAGTCGTGCAACCTGAATGTATGTCATGTTCCACAATTTGTAAATGCTGGATTTTTCATTTGTTCAATATCCGGCACGTGCAAAACTGGAAAAGAACATTATTCTTTAGTTCTACTTGTGGTTAAGGTCTCACACTCCACCTACTTTTGTGCTTTACCACAATCAAATTGGAAGACCCCAATTTGGACCGGACATGAAGTATGAAAAAAGTGTGCCTGGATTTTTTCCTATCGTTGGACTGAATCACATGCTGCATTTAGAATAACCTATTTTTCGGTAATAACAATTCTCTATCTGCTTGGTAGCAAGATTCATAGCATTGTATTCCTTAGATGTTTGATAACCTGAAATGAATGTTTGCCAATATTTCCTGTATGAGAGAAAAAATCTTCAGAAGAACTGTTACTGGGTTCAGTGCTTCTGATTTCTGAATGAAGGTTAAACTGTCTGTTTTAAACTAAAACTTTGGTAAGCTTGATTCATTGGACTCTAGCAGGTGCAATACAGAACTCTAGATTGGTGTCATTATCATGGAGCCACCCAGACTAATATACTCTTATATGGGTACCACTTGCTAGCTACCTTTGGACCACTAAGCTTGTATGCACACAAACAATTGATACTTTATTATGAGTTCTTAATCCTTTGCATTTGCCTTAGTATTCAAATGATTGCAATAGAAATGTATTGAATTATCTTTATGGTACTTTATTGTAAAGATTTGGACGTGTTTGAATAATTATTCCATTTAAATAAGATTTAACTATGTGATATATAGCCGTAGCGACGAGCTACCCAACTAAGATCGACTGCAACCGAGGACAACCCATCCATCTACGTTCGCTTGGGGACAATCGATATTCACATTTGTATTCACAATCTCAATGTATCTTAATAAAATGTATTAATCTCAATGTATGTTAATAAAATGTGTTGATTCCGTAGCAACGCACGGGTATATACCTAGTTAAGACTTAAGACAATATAATATTATTTATCGGGCTCATTGGACACTCGTGGGTGAAACTCTAGACCCGCACCTGAACCATGAGTCTAATTTAGCACTTGTACCTGCACCCATAAATCTAATTTAACACCCGCCTAATGGATGTAAAACCTGTAGGCACCCGTATCTGTGGGTGTGACTATCAATATCATCCACTCATCCCTACTACGGGACATCTTTGACTACTTTTCCGCTGAATAGGACCAACAAATCATATTCTTAATTAAAAAACCAAAATACACATTAGACACGATGAAAAATATATATGTTAATATTGTCATAATCGTATTTTCATTAACTATAGTTGACTAGGCCACTGTACCGATTGGAAAGTATGGGGGTGATCAATGTGCGAAAAAGACACTTTTCAACTAATCAACACTGACAGTTGCCTAATCTAGCAGAAGTCGTCTGTGGTCTACGTGATTTTATATAATATAAGGGATGGTCTACAGATGTATATTTCAGGACCGGAAAGCCTTAACACTGCGGGACCCGGAAAAAAGAAACAAGTGCAAGTGCTGTGCAGGGCTGAAAATTTCTCGCAGCCGCAGACCGTGCAGCTCTGGAAGTCGACGAACGCTCATGCAGTCGAGGTCGGGTCGGAATCCATGCGGATTTTGGCGGCACCGAAGCTGCCGATCACGAGAGCTTATATTCCAGCTTGGCAAGACAGCGATGCATCGTCTATCGCAGCATTGGTCTACCAGAGCGTAGACGTCGCTCAAGCAGAGTCAACAGTCTGACTCCGGCGACCGACAAGCCCGCCATCGCGCCAGCCTGGAAGTTGGACCCAAGAACCATTCTGGCATTCTATCCCGGCCTTGACTCGCAGAGGGAGCTGCAGTGCAGTGCAGGTGCAGCGCAACCAGAAAGCAACTCAGCTGCGCGGCAGTGCAGGGGTACACCCATGGCAACGTGACATGCCTGCCAATGATACCGCGGAGAAGACTCCAAAAAGACTGAGACAGTGAGACGCCTTTACGATAGAGAAAAGATATACATGCCCCTCCCTCTTTCTTCGCCTAGAGACAGCCAAGTCACTCACGCTCCTCTCCACTCCGTCCACTACTTTCACCTGATCGCCACCACTACCTCCACCTGGAACCTGGAAGAGAGAGAGACAATGGCGTGTAGGCCGCCATGTCCATGTGGCTGCTTCTGCTTCTACATGGTGTTCTTCCTCGGCTTGCTGCTCGTCGAGGCCGTCCATGGCACAGGGCGGAGCGAGGTGGCCGCGGCCGCTCCGACTCCGAGCCTCGTTCCAGCTGAAGGTGCTTTGCTGTCGCACAGCTGCTGCACTGTATTGATTCATGGAGCATGTTCTTTGCCTGCCAGCCTTTCTTGTCCACCTTAGCTTAGCTTCACCCTTGAGCTACCTAGTTGCTGTAACACCTGCCAAAGAGAATCTCCAAGAAACAGTTTCTTTGAAACAAAAGGTTCCATTTGGTTGAATGTTCAGAGTCTCAGCTGCAAACCAGCCATGGAGATGCCGCAAAATGCTCCGCATGCTGCTGCCTGCAAGGCTGCAACTGCAACCAACCACCCAGAAATTCGTTTTAATACTTCCTCCTCTTTCTCTTCGACTAACGCAACTGCTGGAACCGCCTCCTCTTGCAGCGAGCGTCCTTCGCCGGATCGCGGCCAGGCTTGGTGTGTCCAGCTGGGACTTCACCGCCGGCGCCGGTCCCTGCGACCACGGAGACTCCGGGGTGCACTGTGACTGCTCCTTCTCCAACGGCACCGTCTGCCATGTCACAGAGATGTACGCTTCACTTGTCCACACACACACACACACTCTTTTTTTTTTAATTTGCGTTGGCCGCAGTTTTCTTTGATTCACTGAACCAACAAAACCGCATGGCCCGGTTTGGCACCATGATAATCTTTGCAGATTCCTCAAGGGGCAGAACTTCTCCGGTGAGCTCCCGCCTGACTTCGCTGACCTCCCCTACCTCCTCCAGCTGTGAGTTGTCAATCTTCAGATCTTGGTCAAGCTGACCTGTGCACAAGCTCCACCTGTTAAGAGCAATAGGAATAACGGTGTTGTTCCTGTGCTGCATGCAGAGATCTAAGCAGGAGCTTGTTCCATGGCGGAGTGCCTCACCAGTGGGCCAGGATGAAGTTACAAGGACTGTGAGTGTGCCTTTGCACTTTTACCTGGCCATTATTGTTTGCTTGACTACTAGTAGAATAGAACAAAATGTATCACTGGGTTAGTGGTTTTCCTGCACTTTGTGAAGCCACAGTCATTGTCTCGTCTGTGGTGTAGGGCCTAGGTTGTCGGCAAGGAATATCTAAGGTAGCAACAAACTAGACCGCCACTCCGAGTCCCAAGCACATTTTTTTCCATCTTCCTGTGCTGTGATAGATTAGGTGGCTTTTGCCCTATGTCAAAAAGCAAACTTTATGAATACTAGTCATCATATCTCTGCACTTAAGCCTACCTTTTCAGTAGTTCAAATGTTGTTTAGGTTTAACACAAGAAAAAAAATATAAATGTTGTTGGCGTCGATATGGCCGCCAAACACTGGAACGGGCCGCCTGGCGGTGCTCTCTGTGGAGGCGCAGATGGTCTGCGCCTGGGGCTCGGACGGTTCACGATGGTGTAGATGGTCTTCTTCTTCGTAGCAGACCTAGATCTCGCCTCTCAGGAGGGACCCCGTCGGGGAAGAGAGATCTTAGGGTGTGTCTTGGCGTCGGCAGGCCACCCAAGACGCCTCTAGGCGACGTAGAGCCGAAGAGAGGTGAAGATTTAAGGTAGAGGGAGGCTAAACTAGGGCTAAATTAGAACTACTCCTAATGCATAAGGTAAAACAAGAAGTAGATTTGATCGATTATGGGAGGTTTAATCGGCCGTAGCCCTTCATCTATATAAAAGGGGAGGTTTGGACCCATTACAAGTCGTTTGCCGAGTTAATCCCGCAGCTTTAGCTAACAAATCCCGCAAAAAACTCGGAACCCTAACTAATTCTGCGCAAGCGCGGACCGTCCGCGCCACCACTACGGACCGTCCAGACCGCGGACCGTTCGGCCTCAGGGCTGGACCATCCGCGCGGTCACTTTCTGTGCTCAACATATGCCCCCTGCCTTTTGGTGGAGGTTGATGAATCAAAAGCATATAAACTAAGCCTGATGCAAGTCATCGGATTTTTCAATCCAATATGATGATTATTCAATAGAGCCCCAATGCATAAAGGTCGTTTCGGATTACATCTTTCTCGGCCAAGACCATTCGATGAATGGATCAAAAGGAATAGAATCGAGGTGCCCCCGAGCCTGAATAGACAAAGGGACTATACATATACCATAGGTTCATTGTCATACCATTCCATATTTGAACAGGACAATATATCACCGATGGGTAGGCAGGTCGAAAGCATCTTGGCATCACAGGATGAATAGGCGATGCTTGTTGCATCGCCTTTCGGGCCGTTTTGTTTTAGCGGGTGACCGGGGTTCCTTTATTGTCCGATTGCATAGAATGGCCTTCTTGCCAGCATATTTGGCGAGCAATTGATCGAAAGTAGGGCCGGCTTTTACCAGCTGACCATGTGTGTTATGTTTGCTTTGCCCTTGTGTCTCTTTCCTTGCTTTGTGTGGAGGCTGACGCCTATGGCCATGATTGGATTGTCCGACTGAGTCAGCCGGACCGTCCGCATGAGCACCGGATTGTTCGCGCGCAGGTGCTGGACAGTCCGCGATGCTCGAGTCAAGGAGTTTTGCTCGGCTGCTCGTTTGAGGCTGCCCCCCGGTGCCTCCGGACTTGTTAGTCTTTCTGTCTGGAGCTTTCTGAGCAATCTCTTCTTGTGATATATTTGACGTGTGAAGATGGCCAATGATGATGTTTTTGTCTTTGCCTTTATCGGCCACTTCGGGCCAAACCAAGACCTTTTTGCTTGTGGGTTCTATTGTATTGACAGGAAATGGTTGTGTGTCCACTTGCATCTCCTAAAAAGCCAACCGGTCCTCATTTATGGCCAATTGTATCTATCGACGAAAAACATTACAATCATTGGTAGCATAGGAAAAAATTATGCCACTTACAATAAGCACGTCTCTTTAATTCATTAATAGGAGGAATAGTATGAGTTAATTTAATGTTGTCATTTTTAGTAGCTCGTCAAATATTCTATCACATTTGGCAACATTAAAGGTAAATTTAATCTCTACTTGCCGATTCTTTTGAACGGGCTGTAAAGAAGAACATGCAGAAGATTTGGCCTTTGTTGGCCAAACAAACTCAACGGTATATACATCTACAGATTCATCATCTGAACTATCACGCTCTACTAGATGTAGAGTACGGGCGACCGATTTTGATGTCTCTTTAAATTGGCTTTCACAGGCTAAAGCCCGTTGATGTAGCTGAGCTATTGAGAAGAACTGGTCCCATCTAATTTGTCCCTTAAGTAGGATAGCAACCCATTAAAAGCCAGCCCTACTAGCTCTTTGTCCGCGACATGAATCCGAAAGCATCGATTTTTAGTGTCCCAGAACCTCCGGATATAATCATTAATCGATTCTTCGTGTCCCTGTCGGACTGAAGTTAAATCAGATAGCCCTAATTCATATTCCCCGAAAAAGAAATGTTCATGAAATTTACTCTCTAAATCATTCCAGGAATTAATAGAATTAGGAGGCAGGGCGGTGTACCATGCAAAAGCGGTACCAGAAAGGGATAAACAAAATAAACGAACATGAAATGCTTCCCCATCGACTAATTCGCCTAGATGTGCTAGGAACTGGCCTATATGTTCGTGTGTACTTCTCCCATTTTCACCAGAAAACTTAGAAAACTCTGGTATCCTTGCCCCTTGTGGATATGGGACAATGTCAAACCGGTGATCATATGACTTTTGATATGTTTGCCCCACTCTGCCTACACTAACTTCGAGTCTATCTCGAAATAATTCAGCCATCTCTTCCCTAATTTTCTCCATTGCGTCCGGTGGCAGACCACCAGACCTTGGGTTGTGGGGCACATTTGGTCGGGCGTTGCTATGCCGACCTTCTTGCCGTGACCGATCGATAATATTGATCGGCCTATGATCATATGGTGCGTTGTGGTTTAAATATGTAGGGGCGGAACATACTGCTGCTGTAGTGTGTAATAATTCGGTGCAAAGTGTGCAGCAATGGGCTCTATGTATGCGTATCCGGTCCGGTGGTAAATCCGAATTGCCCGGTCATGTTCGCTGCTATTGGAGCACTACACGGTGGTCCTGGTGCAGCCGCGGACTGTCCGGCATGGAAAGCCGGATGGTCCACGTAAGGGCCGGACGGTCCAGGCAAAATCTCGAATGGTCTGACCGTGTCCAGGGGCGCCGATCTGCCAAGAAGGGACGGGTGGTGATATTTGCCCTGGATATGAGTTCATTAATGGCTGGAATTGCGAATCCCTATTTGTTGCAGATGTATTAGACATAGATATCATATTACTAGTTTCATATGATGGGAAACTAGGAGCAACAGACTTCTCCAACGAACGTGTTAATTTTCTAATTGATTCTTCTATCCCTCCAATCTGTTGTTTCATTTGATTCTGCTGATGATCTACATACTGTTTAATAGATTGGATGTCGTCGGGTTTACTTACCTTGGGGACTTGAAGCGAAGATAGAAGAGATGTGACGTCGGTCTCTCCATGGTTGACAACTTTCTGGTGGCGATCCACCGTGTATTGTGACAAGAATTTCTCTTTCGCTTGATGCATGTAGTCCTCGTATTGCTGTCGCTCATCGGTCGTCAGACTTTTAACAACCGGCTTCAGGATATTGTCCAGGGAGATATCGGTGTGATCTTTAGAACCAACCATTTGAGAGCCTGATTTTTAGTAGATCTAGACACCTGTCTCTAGCGGAGTCGCCAAAAAGTGTGTTGGCGCCGATCTGGACGCCAAACATGGAAACGGGTCGCCTGGCGGTGTTCTCTGCAGAGGCGCGGATGGTCCGCGACACAGAGCCGGACGGTCCGCGACCTGGCGTAGGAGCTCTCCTCCTATGTGTACGTCCGGACGGTCCGCGCTTGGGGCTCGGACGGTCCACAATGGCGCAGAGGGTCTTCTTCTTCACAGCAGACCTAGATCTCACCTTCCGGGAGGGACCCCGTCGGGGAGGAGAGATCCTAGGGTGTGTCTTGGCATCGACAGACCACCCAAGATGCCTCTAGTCGACGTAGAGCCAAAGAGAAGTGAAGATTTGAGGTAGAGGGAGGCTAAACTAGAACTACTCCTAATGCATAAGGTAAAACGAGAAGTAGATTTGATTTGATCGATTGTGGGGGGTTTAATCGGTCGTAGCCCTTCATCTATATAAAGGGGGGAGATCTGGACCCATTACAAGTCATTTCCCAAGTTAATCCCGTAGTTTTAGCTAACAAACCCCGCAAGAAACTCGGACCCTGCGCACGCGCGGACCATCCGCGCCACCACTGCGGACCATCCGGACCACGGTCTGTCTGCCTCAGGGCCGGACCGTCTGCACGGTCACTTTCTGTGCTCAACAAATGTAGTAGTGACCAACAACAGTCTAGTAGTAGTCTCCCTTTGCAGCCTTGTTAGAGTAGTGAATTCTTGTTCATCTGACTGGTGCCGTACATGATAATCCATGGCATCGCCGTTAATGCACTGAATGAATTTGATTTTCCGATCATAAGCCTAAAACATACCTCCTATGAACGAAGGTATCAGAATATAAAATATTTTAATAATTCGATTTGTAGAACAAACAGAGTCACATACCATGTTGTTGATCTGTTGATGCCAAAGCCATGCAGGTCACTGATGGCGAATAGATTGTCAGGGCCTTTTCCCATGGTTCTCACAAAGATCACAACCCTGACTAACCTGTAAGAGCCTGAAAGCAACTAGTATTTCTGTTGATTACTTTATAAGTTCCCTTCCTGAATTATGTCTGGAAAATTAATCTGCAGGAGCATTGAAGGCAATGAGTTCTATGGGCCAATCCCTCCTGAAATTGGGTATTTAATTAGAATGGAAAAGCTGTGAGTGTATTTTCTTAAGATTCACACACAAAGAATACATGAGTATTGATCGATGCAGTTTCTGATGACTAACATTTTCATCCTGTAACTCAGAATATTATCAACCAATGAGTTCACTGGACCCCTTCCAGCTGCTCTTTCGCTATTCAGTAATTTAACTGATTTGTAAGACTACTCCATCTATATTCTTTTCCCACTTCGCTTCATTTTTGAAGAGTCTTTTGGTAATTTTTAACTATTGATACTGGTAACAGGAGGATTTCTAGCACCAATTTTTCCGGAAGGATACCTGATTTTTGGGGAAACTTGAAAAGGCTTGACAAATTGTGAGACGGTGAATTTATGACAAAACACATCTCATGACCACAGAAATCACATGCTTATACCTTCTTTATGTAATGTAAAATGTGTAACTCTTCTTGGTGCAGGCAAATAGAAGGATCTTTCTTAGAAGGGCCAATTCCCTCGAGCCTATCTGAATTGAAAAACCTTTCTGATCTGTATGTCAGCAAAAATGTTTGAAACTATTGTTCTCATGATTTGACATATATAATGATATTCACTCACCGGACATAAGCCCTTACAGCTCCACCATAAAAAAGATATGATTAATTTCCACTAATTCCTAGTGTTTCCGTGTGAAACAGGAGGATTAGTGACCTGAGAGGTAGTGGTTCATCTTTCCCTGATTTAAGTGGAATGACATACATGAACAAATTGTAAGTTCGTAATTTACTGAATTTCAAGCTTGCCATATGCTGGCTCTCATATCTCATATGATACAAAATTACTCAAATGTAGGGTACTAAGGAACTGTTCCATCAGTGGAAGCATACCCCCATACATTGGCACATGGACATCTCTTAAGCATCTGTAATAAATCACAATTTATCTAAGTGCTAAAATGTTTTTATAATTAACATATTTTGTTATAACATTGTTTATTCAGGGATCTCAGCTTTAATAAACTGAGTGGAGAAATACCACCTTCTTTTGCTAGCATGGGAGCTGTAGATTACATGTAAGTAGTGACATTTCCATAAAAATGAAATAAACATGACATTTCATTGTGCTCCTTTCTTAAATGTGCATCTACCAAAATTGCCTGCAGATATCTATCTGGAAATTCACTCACCGGGAACATACCTGGATGGTTATTAAGAAGAAACAAGATCGCGTGAGTATTAAGCCACTTCCACACTCTGAGGCTTCAACGCTGAATCAAGAACCCATATCTCTTATAAATAGATAGGTCAATGAGCCGATACCTACAGACATCCACGAATAATACCACATAGCTTTATTTACCAGGACGTTTTAAAGCTATCATAAAAGTTAAGGAAGTATAGCTTCAACTTTCTAAGATGTTGGTGTGTTAATAGAATGTCAATTGCTGGATTAATGATCTTCAGAAAACTGATAAAATATTTCTATTTAGAAATGCATCCATGACACATGTCATGATTGAAATAGCATTGAACCAGTTGAGTTTTCTTCCTATGTCCACTCTTGTTTACCTGGTGACTGCAAAGAGAGAAAAAAATGTTCAATACCTGTATGTACATGTAACTAAGTATTACGAAGCTAAACAAGTCAAGCTTTCAATAGAATCCAATAACAGAAAATAATCACATGCAGGGACATATCTTTTAATAACTTCACGATGGGGAGTTCAGGTCCGAGCCAATGCCTTCAAGGGAGTGTGTAAGAAAGCTTTACCATGATACCTGGTCTTCTTGCTCTTCAGAATCCTTAAGAAAAATACATAACCCTTTCTTATAAATCCTTCAACTACAGCAATCTGGTGGAGAGCTATTCAGCTGAAGTGAACCGTTTGTAAGATCCTTTAGCTTGTTGCTTCAATATAATACAAAAGTTTAGGCCATGAACTTGTCTAGCCATAATAAAATCTTCTGACTCCTATGTTTGCCTTTTGTGCACAGAAATAGTATTCATCCATGCTTAAAGAGGAACTTCCCATGTGTTGCTTCGAATGGACAATGTAAGTTGATCTCTAGTATTCACAGTTAGTTTGAAAGCATCAGTACATCATAATGCATCGAGAAACACCTCGTGTCCTCAGTATTAGATGAAAACACAGTTTGTTACGTCTATTCCTAAATTAGAGAGAGCTGCGTCTCTCTACCGTGATTTACGATGGGTTAGTTGTGGATTACGATCCCATCTATGTATATCCCTATCTTCTCTCTTCTCTCTATCTTCTCTCTTCTCTATAACTGCATATATCAGCAATATATAAACACCGGCCGTGACCCCTAGAGGGCATTGAGCCAAGCCAATTAACATTATCGGTGCCAAGGGATTAATCACTCGATCCATGTTCATTGTTATATCCTACTCCTGCCCTATTGCCGTCTCAACTCCTGCATCGTCCATCATGTCCACCACCACCTTTCCCCTCCACCACGCTGTCACCATCAAGCTCAACAAAAACAACTTGCTATGGCGTGTGCAGCTGCTTCCATAACTACGGAGCTCCAAGCTGATCGGATACCTAGACGGTACCCTCATCGCACCGACGTTTTTTTTTCTTGAATACGCAGGAGAGCTGCGTATTTTTGTATTAAGAAGAAGAAGAAAATGGGGAGAAAAACCCCCGGTACAAAGGTGTTACATTTGCCCAACCAACACCAAAACACACCCCAAACAACTAAGACACCTCTTCTAAATGGAAGAAAGAGAGCGCTTTGGCTCCAGCCATACGCCAACCCATTAACTCCTCCCTTGCAGCTGCCAACACCACCGCAGCGCTAGGGTTACATTTATCAAAAACACACCTATTTCTATGTTTCCACAGAGACCATGCACCCAAAATGACTAGAGAATTGAATCCCTTGGATAAAGGTTTGCCCACCCTGGCAGCACTATTCCTCCACCAGGTTTCAAAACAGACGTCAACATGGGAAGGGCAGAGCTCCTGGAAACCACCTGTCTGCAGAAGGCTGAACCAAAACTGTTTTGCAAAACTGCACTGAACCAGCAAATGGTTGATAGTTTCTTCCAACTGGTCGCATAAAGGGCAAGACTCCGGGTGATCTAGGCCACGCTTAGCAAGTCTGTCAGCCGTCCAACATCTATCGTGCTCCACAAGCCAAAGGAAGAATTTACACTTTCCTGGAGCCCAGGATTTCCAAATGCGTTCAGCAGGCTCAAAGCTAACAGAGCCAAGAAGCAAAGTCCTGTAAGCTGAACTAGCCGAGTATTGACCCGATTCACTGAACCTCCAGGCATGCACATCGGGAACATCCGGCTGAAGAACCATCCCCTCTAGCAAGTCACAAAGGTCCATGAGATTAGCAATGGCTGTAACAGAAATAGCCCCCCTCAGATCAGCCAACCAATTGAGATCAGGCAAGGCGTCTTTGACCAGGCGCCTAGAAGCAATGCACTTGGGCACCATACCCAAGACAGCAGGTGCCACGTCCTTAATACATTTGCCATTCAGCCAACGATCCTTCCAAAAAAGAGTATCAGACCCATCTCCCAAATGAGTGATAACAGCCGCAGCCACCAAGCTTTGCACAATGTCGCAAGTTTGAATCTGAAAGTCCGACCATGGCTTAGTCCTATCAGATTTTTGCAGCCAAGGCCACCTAGCCCGCAGTGCCCAGCTCATGATCCGAAGGTCACTTATGCCCAGACCCCCCAGGTCCTTGGGTCTAGTGACTTTGGGCCAAGTCAGCAGACAATGGCCACCATTCACCTCCTTCCTCCCTCTCCACAGAAAGCCTCGTCTAATCTTATCGATTGCTTTAACAGCCCAAGGAGGGATGTCCAGCGCCAGAGCAGCATAAATCATTCTTGATGTCATCACAAATTGAACATAAATGGCTCTACCAGCTTTTGTCATCAGATCAGCTTTCCACCCAGGTAACTGGGCTGCAGTTTTATCAACAATTGCTTGAACTTGACTTCTTCTAAGCTTTCCAAGAGAAAGCGGGAGGCCAAGGTACTGACAGGGAAACTCCAAAATGGAACATGGAAGGAGCTCCTGAACACAAGCAAGATCCGCCTCAGAACATCGAATAGGAAAAACATTACTCTTCTGAACATTGGTCATTAGACCAGACGTATCCCCAAAAATCCTAAGGATTTCCAGAATCAGAATTATGTCTGAGGGCACCGGCTTGAGGAAAACCACCGCATCATTCGCGTACAAAGAGAAACGGTGTTGCAAACTGTTCGTGGAAAGAGAGTGAAGCAGCCCTTCATCAGAGGCCCTCTGGATTAGCAAGTTGAGAGTGTCCATGACTAAGATGAAAAGAATTGGAGATAAAGGGTCCCCCTGCCGAAGACCCCGCTAGTGAGCAATGTAGTCCCCGGGAACACCATTTAATAAAATTCTCGTCGAAGAAGAGGCTAACAGCCCACAAATGATGTCACGCCAGATCTGCCCAAAACCCAACTTCTGCAGGACTTCCAACAAGAAAGCCCAAGAGACCGAATCAAAAGCCTTAGAAATGTCGAGTTTGAAAAGAATGCGGGCTTACCTTTGACGATGAAGAAACCTTGCAGTGTGTTGCACTAGCATGAAATTGTCTAAGATAAATCTTTTCTTAATAAATGTTGTTTGATTAGGAGAAACCATATCATTCAAATGCCGAGCCAATCTGTTGGCCATCATTTTTGTTACTAACTTCGCGAAGCTATGGACAAGGCTGATTGGACGAAAATCTTTCACTTGGGCTGCACCCTCAACCTTAGGCAAAAGAGTGATAAACGCTGAATTGAGCAGCCCCATGTTTCTAAATTTTCGAGCCCAAACACAAGAGATCGCTGGCATTACATCAGCTTTGATTGTTACCGAACAAGCCTTGTAGAAACGACCGGTGAAACCATCCGGGCCCGGAGCTTTATCCGACGGCATAGATTTTACAGTGCCCCAAACTTCTTCCTCTGAGAAAGGCACATCCAACTCATTTAGATTGAAAGAAGGCATCCCACAAATCATGGCGTCCACACAGACTGACGCTGAGCTGGTTCCCAATCCTGCCTATGAGCAATGGTACAATACCGATCAACATCTCTTGAGCGGGCTCCTCTCATCAATGATTGAAGAGATGCTTCACGACGTCCTGGATGCCAAGACGTCAAAGGAAGTCTGGGATTCCATCCGGATGAAATTTTCCTCCTCGACCCGTGCTCACACAGTGCAGCTACGTGTCGAGCTTGCCAACGTCAAGAAAGGTGATCTGTCGGCGGCAGATAACTTTCGCAAAGTCAAGAACCTTGCCTCGGAGGTTGCTGCCGCGGATGCCGCTCTTCGCGATGAGGATGTGCTGGCATATCTTCTAACCGGGCTTCCCTCGAACTACGACTCCTTCGTTACATCTATAACGACCAAGGACTCCGTCTCCCTCGACGACGTCTACACCCACCTCGTCACTTTTGAGGCGCATCAACTACGACATCATACAAATCTTCAGCTACAGATGGGATCATCTGCCAATTACGCTAGCCGAGGAAGCCAGTCCAAGGGCCATGGTGGTGGACGCTCCTGTGAACATGGAGGTGGGCGGCCTCATGGGGGTGCTCTGTGACGTCCCAACGATCGTCGCCCACCTAGCTCTACTTCGCACCCCATCTGCCAGATTTGCGGCAAGGAAGGTCACACGGCCATACGCTGCTGGTACCGCATGGACGACTCCTACTCCGAGGAACCTCCTTTCTCACACGTCGCCACCGCATCCTCAAAGGTTGATACCGACTGGTACACTGACACCGGCGCCAACGACCACATCACCAGCAATCTGGATCGTCTTACCGTCCGTGAACGCTACCACGGCAATGAACAAGTGCACGTCGGCGATGGATCAGGTTTATGAATTACGCATATTGATCATTCCTCTCTTAATACTGCCAATCGTCCTCTTGTGTTACATAACATCCTTCATGTTCCCAACATTACTAAAAACCTTTTTTCAGTGCATAAATTTTCACGAGATAATGACGTATTTTTTTAATATCATCCTTGGCATTTTTCCATTAAGGACCGACAGTCGAGGAAAAGCCTTCTGGACGGGTGATGTGAGTTGGACCTCTATCCAACCAAGTCCACAAATCTCCCTGCGCTCAAACATGCTCTTGCAGCAAGATCTACTACCTACTCTCATTGGCATGCACGCCTTGGACATCCTGCACCCAAAGTAGTTCAGTCTATTTTGCATTTAAACAAACTCTCGTATTCTAGAGATAATTCATAATCAGTTTGTAATGCGTGTCATCTTGCTAAAAGTCATCAGTTGTCTTATACACATTCTGTTCATCATTCTACTTCTCCTTTGGAGATTATTCACTCGGATGTTTGGGGCCCTACCCCTAGCTCTGTTGGTTGTTTTTCTTATTACATCAGTTTTATTGATGACTTTAGCAAATTTTGTTGGATTTACTTAATGCATGCTCGTACTGATGTTCCTCGTATCTTCATAGAGTTTAAGACTCATGTAGAGCTTCTCCTTGATAGAAAGATCAAATGTATTCAATCTGATTGGGGTGGAGAATATCAAAAAATACACAACACTTTCTTCCGCTCCATGGGTATTGCCCATCGCGTCTCGTGTCCTCACACACACCAGCAAAATGGCTCAGCCGAATGGAAACATTGACACATTGTAGAAACCGGTCTTGCTCTTTTAGCTCATGCAAATGTTCCCATTAAATGTTGGGATGCCACTTTTCTCACCGCCACCTATCTAATAAATCGCATGCCTATTCGTGTCATCGATAATACTAGCCCTTTAGAGTGCCTTTTTCACACTTCTCCAAATTATTCTATGTTGCGTGTATTTGGATGTGCTTGTTGGCCTCATCTTTGGCCCTACAACAAGCATAAGCTATCCTTCCAATCCAAGGAGTGTGTGTTCTTGGGCTATAGCCCACTCCATAAGGGGTACAAATGTCTTGATCCCAATTCTGGCCACATCTATGTTTCAAGAGACGTTGTTTTTTATGAGAATGTTTTTCCCTTCCAAGCGTTTGTCCTATGATCCTAACACTCCATTACGTAACAAAGAAATGGACAATCGTAGTATTTTGTTGAGATATGATCCTATGCATGTTCGTTTGCCTGTTGTTTCTTTGGATGCAGCAGATCCGGCACAATCCTCGGTGCCAGTACCATCTCCCGCTCGGACGGAGGAGCCTCAGGATTCAGCGGACAATCGTCCCGCGCTCTGTCCGGCATCAGTGGACGCCAATCCATCTGCCTGCACTCGGCCTGGGATGGCACCACCTGGTGGCCTAACAGATTTGGTCCCTGCTTCTAGTTCTGAGGAGCATGCAATACTGGCATCGTTGTCTCACCTTGTTGAACACTCGTACGACACTAGACTTCGGCACAATATTCGCAAGCCCAAGCTACACAGATGGCACTGTTACATACTCTGTGGTATGGTCCTCTGATTCAGCTCTACTTCTCATTTTGTTGCTCTTAATGATCCTCTTTAGAGACGGACTATGGATGATGAGTATCGTTCTCTCATTAAAAATGCTACTTGGCACCTTGTTCCTCCTCGGCTTGGCTTGAATGTGGTCGATTGCAAATGGGTCTTCAAAATAAAATAGAAACTTGATGGCTCAGTTGATCGCTATAAGGCTCAACCGGTTGCTAGAGGATTCAAGCAGCAATATGGTGTGGATTATGATCACACCTTCAGTCTGGTTGTAAAGCCCACTACAATTCGACTTCTTCTATCATTGGTTGTCTCTTGTGGCTGGGTTATTCGACAAATCGATATTCAAAATGCCTTCCTTCATGGTTTTCTTGATGAAGATGTCTATACGAAGCAACCACCTGATTTTGAAGATTCCGCTCGTCCAGAGTATATTTGCAAGCTTGATAAGTCACTGTATGGCCTCAAACAAGCTCCTCGTACATGGTTCTCTTGCCTAAGCACTACATTACTTGCCCTGGGTTTTTTGGCCTCAAAAGCAGATATATCTCTATTTCTTTTTAACATAGGTGACATCAAGATCTATTTTCTTATATATGTTGATGATATAATCATCATTAGTTCCTCTTCAGTGGTCGTTGATTGCTTGCTTGGGCAACTCAGAGATGATTTCACGATAAAAGATCTTGGACCCCTGAGCTATTTTTTGGGTGTTGAAGTACATCATCATATCGACAGTCTAACCTTAACACGACACAAGTACATTCATGATCTTCTTTTCCGGACTAATATGCTTGCTGCTAGTACTGCTGTTACACCGATGGTCCCCGCTGAAAAGATTACTCTAACAGATGGAGAACCTTTGTCACAAGAGAACTCCACTCGATATAGGAGTGTTGTGGGAGCACTCCAATATCTGCCGCTGACTCGACCAGATATTTCGTTCTCGGTAAATCGTGTTTGTCAATATATGGCTGCCCCTACTTCAGTGCATTGGACTGTAGTTAAACACATTCTTCGTTATCTACGGGACACAATTGATTATGGCTCACGTTTTATCAAGACTGGATCATTGCTTCTTAGCGCCTTTTCAGATGCAGATTGGGCTGGTAATTTGGATGATCGGCGTAGTACCGATGGGTACGCCGTCTTTCTTGGGGCAACCTTATTTCCTGGAGTTCTCACAAGCAAGCTACAGTGTCCTAGTCAAGCACTGAAGCTTAATATAAAGCCGTCGCTGATGCCACAGCAGATGTCATCTAGCTTCAGGTTCTTCTTCGCGAAATTGGCATTTCTCTTCCATGACCACCGAACCTATGGTGTGTTAACATAGGCGCTACATATCTCATGGCAAAACCAGTTTTTCATCGTCGTATGAAGCATGTGGAGATTGATTATCATTTTGTCCGAGAGCGTGTTGCCATGAAACAACTTGAGGTTCGCGCCATATCATTGAAGGATCAAGTGGCCGACATCATGATAAAGGCGCTTCCTACTCCGGCATTCAAGCATTTCAGAAACAATCTGAACTTATTTCCACGACGTCCAGATTGAGGGGGGTATTAGACGAAAACACAGTTTGTTACGTCTACTCCTAGATTAGAGAGAGCTGTGTCTCTCTACCATGATTCATAGTGGGTTAGTTGTGGATTACGATCACATCCATGTATATCCCTATCTTCTCTCTTCTCTGTAACCACATATATCAGCAATATATAAACACCGGTCGTGACTCCTAGAGGGCATTGAACCAAGCCAATTAACTGTCAAGGGCAATGAGCCCGAGGGTAGGGGGACCTCGGCTACGTAGATCGTAGCCGCTGTCCGTGATGGCCGGCTGGGTTGTACCCCCTTGCCACCGTTCTTCGTCGGTGGGTTATTCCCCCTGCCGCCGGCTTAGGTAGAGGAAGAGAGAGGATTAGATAGTAATATCTTTCTTAATTCCCAAGTGTTTGATTACAACATATTTATAGCCTCCGGCTCAACCAAAAGGAGTAACAAACTCCACTAATTAAGGACCAACCAAAATAGCTAAAGATCTCCACATTTATAGCCTTTCGGCACAACCAAAAGGAGTAACAAACTCCACTAATTAAGGACTAACCAAAATAGCTAAAGATCTCCTACTTTTCCTCCTAGCCGCTGCTAGAGGTCGTGCCCTGCGTGCTTGCCGTGCGCGCAGCAGCGCGTTCTTGGGCTCGGCGCACGTCACGGGCCCTATGGTGCCTGTTGTACACTTGTTTGAACATGACATCTCCCTCCCCGTCGAGAGCCAACTCGTCCTCGAGCTGGAATTGGGGGGAACTTGGTGCGGATAGGCGCGACGTCTTCCCAGGATGCTGATGCTGCCGACGTGCCCTTCCACTGGATGAGTACCTGATGTACGCTGCGAGCCAAACGGTACCGCACCACGCGCTCTGGTTCCGGGCTAATGGCGCCATGATGCAGGAGCGGCAGTGGTGGAGGCTCTGTAGGTGGCGGCCCCTGGTACTTCTTGAGCAGCCCCACATGGAACACATTGTGGATGCGGGCATGGGGAGGAAGCTCTATTCGGACGGCGACCTCGTTGATGAGTTCGACGACACGGTACGGCCCAAAGAAGCGCGGCTTCAGTTTGCCGCCCACCGCCTGAGGAAGAGACGACGCCGCGCGCTGACGTAGTCGAAGCAGCGCCCAATCACCGACTTGATAAGTGACATCGCAGTGCACACGGTCGTAGTGGCGCTTCTGGTACGCCTGTGCCTGCTCCAGACGGTAGCGGATGTCCGCCAGGAACTCCGTGCGCTCCTCCATGCTCTTGGCGACGGCCGGCACCCTGGTTTCCCCGAGTTCATAGGACTGGATGGAGGGAGGATCACGCCCGTAGACCACGCGGAATGGGGTGTCCCGCAGGGACGTCTGGTACGCCGTGTTGAAGAGGAATTCCGCCCATGGGAGCCATTGGAGCCACTTGCACGGTCTGTCTCCTGCCAAGCACCGCAGGTAGATGAGGATGACACGGTTGGCCGACTCGGACTGCCCGTCGGACTGGGGGTGAAACGCCGTGGTCATTTGCAGCTTGGTCCCCATCAACCGCATCAACTCCTGCCAGAACGTTGACGTGAACACCGTGTCCAGGTCAGAGACCATGGGCTGTGGAACACCGTGGAGGCGGACAATGTCGTTGAAGAAAGCTTGGGCGATGGATTCAGCGGAGTACGGGTGTGCCAATGGAATGAAATGGCAGTACTTGCTGAACCTATCTGAAAGGGAAATAGGGTCAAACCTTTTCCTAAATGATTTTGGTGGTTCAATTGACCAACACAAATAATTGGACTAACTAGTTTGCTCTAGATTATAAGTTCTAGAGGTGCCAAAGGTTCAACACAAACCAATAAAAAGTCCAAGACATGGTTCAAAAAGAAAGGAGCAAAAGAAACTGAAGGCTGCCCTGGTCTGGCGCACCGGACTGCCCGGTGCACCACCGAATAGTGTCCGGTGCACCAGGGGACGTTCACTCCAAACTTCTCAGCTTCGGGTTTCCCAGACGCAGCTCCACTATAATTCACCGGACTGTCCGGTGAACCACCGGACTGTCCGATGCACCAGCGGAGCAACGACTATCTGCGCGCAAAGGTCGACTCTGACGGATGAAAAGTGCAGCACAGTGACGCGACAGAAGTCAGAGCAGAATGTCAGAGGGGCACCAGACTGTCCGATGTGGCACCGGACTGTCCGGTGCCGCATGAGGACAAAGCCTCCAACGGTCGACCAGCTCCAAACCCTAACAACAGGTTGACGTGGCGGCGCACCGGACACTGTCTGGTGGCGCACTGGACTGTCCGATGCGCCCATCGCCAGGAGCCTTCTCCAACGGCTACAATTTGGTTGGTGGCTATAAATACCACCTCAACCGGCCACTTCAAGGTGTGGGAGCCCAAGCAACATTCTAAGTCATATAGTTGACATATCCAAGCCCTCCCAACCACCTCTATTCATTGATCCATCCTATACACAAGATTTAGACCACTACAACCAACACAAGTGCCACAAAAGAGAGATCAAGCAAAAGAGAGCTACTCGTGTGAGTTTAGCACGAGTGCCTTGTGAGATTCATTGAGAGAAATTGTGTGCTATATCTTGTGTTCATTTGTGCGTGGAGTTTTGACTCCCATTGAACTTCCTCCAAAGTTTTGGAGGCTTGTAAAGCTAGCAAGAGACACCTAAGAGTGTGGTGATCCTTGCGGGGTCTTAAGTGATCCTTGAGAAGAAGAAGAGCTCGCCGGTCTTAGTGATCGATGGAGAGAGGGAAAGGGTTGAAAAAGACCCGTCCTTAGTGGACTCCTCAACGGGGACTAGGCCTTCAAGGGCCGAACCTCGGTAAAACAAATCACCTGTGTCTCTCGTGTTTATTGCTTGTGATTTGTTTGTTCTCTCCCTTTCTAAGTTCTCTTGCGCTTCTCTTTGCTAATATTATTTTGTGTTGCTTCAAGTTAAATTCACATTTAGAGAAGCAACCCCTTGCAAGAAAGAACTTGTGTTACTCCTCTCCTTATCTAAGCCCTCTTGCATTATTCTCCACTAACATTTCTAGTAGTATTGCTATTGACTAAATTCCGCACTCTTTGAAAACAATACTCGTTGCAAGCAAAGGACTTGGTTTCTATACTCCGATAATTGTGAATCTTGTTCTAACCACTAATCAAGGGATCTAGTTGGGGTGTAAAGTTATAATTTTCAGGTTTCGCCTATCCACCCCCCTCTAGGCGACTTTCACTATCCACCACGGTGAGGATCACCGACTTGCCGCAGACCCGTGGCAGCGCCTCCACAAAGTCTAGCGCGACGTCAGTCCATACGCCCTGGGGAACCGGCAGCGAAAGGAGACCCGCCGGGTGCTGGTGCTCGGACTTGTAGCATTGGCATACTTCACATCTACACACCCGTTCCTGCACAACTTGCTTCATGTTAGGAAAATGGAAGTCACGACGCAGCCGGTGGAGCGTCCGTTGTACGCCTTCGTGTCCGTCCTCATGTATGCCCCCCACGATCTCTTGTAGCAGCGGAAAGTCGGCCGAGATGTACAACCATCCGGAAAATTGCACCATGCTGTCCACCAACGCCCAGGGAGCCGGTCGGGTGCCCGCTGTGATCTCGCCACGGAGAGCGACAAGGGCCGGGTGGTCCTGCTGGGCCTGTCGGAGCTTGTCGATGAAGTCGAAGCGCGAAGCAGAGAGGGCAAGGAGCTCTCCCTCCACGGTGTCGCGTCTGGACAGCGCGTCGGCGACGGTCGTGTCCGGCTTGTACTCGACGGAGAAGTCGAAGCCAGTAGATTGCCAACCCAATGTTGCTGCGGAATGGTGGCCAAGCGCTGGTCCAACAGATACTTCAAGCTGTAGTGATCCGTCTTGACTGTGAAACGGCGCCCCCAGAGGTATGGCTGCCAGTGGCGCACCGCCTGGACCAAACCAATGAGCTCACGCTCGTAGGCTGCCAGGGCTTGATGTCGAGGTGCCACCGGCCGGCTGAAGAAGGCGATCGGATGCCCCTCCTAGATGAGGACAGCACCAAACCCGTGGGACGACGCGTCGCACTCGACGTCAAAGGGCTTGTCAAAGGCCGGCATAGCGAGCACCGGCGCCGAGGTGACCGCCTCCTTGAGGGCGAGGAAGGCTGAGGCAGCCTCAGGCCCCCACACGACGCCCTCCTTCTTGAGTAGCGCAGCGATGGAGCCGTAGATGTGGATGAACTTGCGGTAGTATTCCGCGAGCCCAATGAAGCCGCGCACCACCCGCGCCGAGCGAGGTACCTTCCATTCGTGAATGGCCTGCACCTTGGCGGAGTCCATGGCCACCCCTGCCTCCGAGATCGTGTGGCCGAGGTAGGCGACGGAGCCGACCCCGAACGCACACTTGGAGCGCTTGACGAAGAGGGTGTGCCGACGAAGCTTGCTAAGGACGGTGCGGAGGTGACGCAGGTGGTCGGTCCATGACTTGCTGTAGATCAAGATGTCGTCAAAGAAAACAAGTACAAATCAGCGAAGAAACGGGCGCAAGACGTCGATCATGAGCGCCTGAAATGTGGCCAGGGCGTTGCAGAGTCCGAATGTGAAAGTCGCCTAGAGGGGGGGTGAATAGGGCGAAACTGAAACTTACAAAGTTAATCACAACTACAAGCCGGGTTAGCGTTAGAAATATAAATGAGTCCGCGAGAGAGGGCGCAAAACAAATCACAAGCAAATAAAGAGTGTGACACGCGGATTTGTTTTACCGAGGTTCGGTTCTCGCAAACCTACTCCCCGTTGAGGTGGTCACAAAGACCGGGTCTCTTTCAACCCTTTCCCTCTCTCAAACGGTCCCTTGGACCAAGTGAGCTTTCTCTTCTCAAATCAACCGGGAACAAAACTTCCCCGCAAGGACCACCACACAATTGGTGTCTCTTGCCTTGGTTACAATTAAGTTTTGATCGCAAGAAAAGAATGAGAAAGAAGAAAGCAATCCAAGCGCAAGAGCTCAAAAGAACACAACAAATCACTCTCACTTAACACTAAAGCTTTTGTGGAATTGGGAGAGGTTTTGATCACTTGGGTGTGTCTTGTATTGAATGTCTAGCTCTTGTAAGTGGTTGGAAGTGTGAAAACTTGGATAACTTGAATGTGGGGTGGTTGGGGGTATTTATAACCCCAACCACCAAACTAGCCGTTTGGTGTAGGCTGTTGTCGCATGGCGCACAGTCCGGTGCGTCACCGGACACTGTCCGGTGCACCAGCCACGTCACCAGGCCGTTGGGTTCCGACCGTTGGAGCTCTGACTGCTGGGCCCGCCTGGATGTCCGGCGGCACACCGGACATGCACTGTAGAGTGTCCGGCGCGCCACTTCGCGCGTGCCTGACTTCTGCGCGCTCTGGCGCGCATTAATTGCTGCTGCAGGTGACCGTTGGCGCGAAGTAGCCGTTGCTCCGCTGGCTCATCGGACAGTCCGGTGTACACCGGACATGTCCGGTGAATTATAGCGGAGCGAATTCCCGAAGCTGGCGAGTTCAGAGCCGCTCTCCTCTGGAGCACCGGACACTGACCGGACAGTCCGGTGAATTATAGCAGAGCGCCTCTGAGTTTTCCCGAAGGTGAAGAGTTTGGCTTGGAGTCCCCTGGTGCACCGGACACTGTCCGGTGGTGCACCGGACACTGTCTGGTGGCACACCGGACAGTCCGATGCGCCAGACCAGGGCTGCCTTCGGTTATCCCTTGCTCTCTTTGTTGAACCCATTTCTTGGTCTTTTTATTGGCTAAGTGTGAACCTTTGGCACCTGTATAACTTATACACTAGAGCAAACTAGTTAGTCCAATTATTTGTGTTGGGCAATTCAACCACCAAAATCAATTAGGAAATAGGTGTAAGCCTAATTCCCTTTCAATCTCCCCCTTTTTGGTGATTGATGCCAACACAAACCAAAGCAAGTATAGAAGTGCATAATTGAACTAGTTTGCATAATGTAAGTGCAAAGGTTGCTTGGAATTGAGCCAATACAAATACTTATAGAATATGCATGGATTGTTTCTTTATTTTCATTATTTTGGACCACGCTTGCACCACATGTTTTGTTTTTGCAAATTCTTTTGTAAATCCTTTTCAAAGTTATTTTGCAAATAGTCAAAGGTAAATGAATAAGATTTTGCGAAGCATTTTCAATATTTGAATTTTTCTCTCCTTGTTTCAAATGTTTTTCCTTTGACTAAGCAAAAACTCCCCCTCAATAAATTCTCCTCTTATTGTTCAAGAGGGTTTTAAGATGTTAATTTTGAAAATACTAATCTCTCCCCCTTTTGAACACAATAAGATACCAATTTGAAAATCATATCAATTGAAAATCTCTTTCTAAAATTAGTACTAATTGAAAACCAAAATTTTTAAATGGGTGGTGGTGCGGTCCTTTTGCTTTGGGCTCATGCTCTCTCCCCCTTTAGCATAAATCGCCAAAAACAAAATCATTAGAGCCCTTTTAACTACTTTCTCCCCTTTGGCAAATAAAACATATGAGTGAGAATTATACCAAAGACGGAGTCCTTTTGCTTGGGACTCAGGCTTTTTTTTTCTCGAAAGCGCAGGAGAACTGCGCATCATTATATTAAGTAGAAGGAAAAGAGGGTCCAAAATAGACCATAGTACAAAAGACCTCCCCAGAGGGGATAAAAAAACCAAAGAAAAAAGAAGAGAAAAAACAAAAACAAGAGCAAACAGATCCTGAAAACAAAACCAGCCCATCAGCGATAAACCAGGCAGCTAGGTGCCCCTGATGGTTGCGGCAAGAAAGGAGAGACCCTTAGCTCCTGCCATTTCCCACAACTGTTGTTCCTCCCTTGCCTGACAAAGAGCTGCAGAAACACTAGGGGAGATTCCATCAAAGACAATTCGGTTCCGATGATTCCAAATAATCCAGGCTCCCAAGGCAATAAGGGAGTTGACACCCTTCATAATCATATCTCCAGAGCCATTGTCTATCATCTCCCACCAACCCGTAAAAGACACCGTACTAGGTGTAGGAGCCAGATTTTGTAGTCTGAAAATGCACATCAGCCGGAACCAGAATTCTCTCGCAAAAACACAAGAAACCAAAATATGATCCAAAGATTCAGACTCTTGGTCACAAAGCGGACACTTCTCTGGATGATCAAGTCCTCTCTTTGCCAACCTATCTGCTGTCCAGCATTTATTTAGCACCGATAACCAGAGGAAGAAGTGGCATTTAGAGGGGGCCCAAGTTTTCCAAACTCTTTCATAGTGACCGAAATGCACAGCCCCGATGAACAACCCATCATATGCAGCCTTAGCAGAATAAGTCCCATTTGCAGCAATACTAAAAGTATGTTTATCTTCTATATCTGGCAGCAGCTCAAAATCTGAAATTAAATTCCAAAGATGAAGATAATCCAATAATACTCCCACCGAGAGTGATCCTGTGATATCAGCAATCCATCTTCTATCTGTCAATGCTTCCTGAACCGTCCTTCTGGTAGTGATTTTTTTCGGAATGATATCAAATAATCTAGGAACCAAATCTGCAATTTTCTGCCCATGAATCCATTTATCAGTCCAGAACAAAGTATTAGCCCCATTACCAACCTTTGAAGTCAACACCATCGAGAAGAAAGCCCTTGCTTTATCCGGAACCTGGATAGGAAAGCTGCACCAAGGTCGGTTAGGTTCAGTCTTTTGGAGCCAAAGCCATCTCATGCGCAGGGCCCAGATAAGTTCTTTAAGACTAGAAATGCCAAGACCGCCCATCTGTAGGGGTCTACAGACTCTGCCCCAGGCCACCAGGCAGTGACCACCTCTGGCCTCCTTGCGCCCTCTCCAAAGGAAACTTCTTCTAATTTTATCAATGGCCTTAATAGCCCAAGAGGGAATATTTACTGCCATAGCAAGATAAATAAGCATTCCGGTAAGCACATGCTGAACTTGCACTTTACGGCCTGCTCTTGTCATCAAATCTGCTTTCCAGCCTGGCAGCTGATCAGCAATTCTATCCACAATAGGCTGCACCTGATCCTTGGTGAGATTTTTCAGGGACAGAGGCAGCCCCAGGTATTTACACGGAAAGGTCGAGATGCCACAAGGGCTCTCCCCCAAAGATGGAGAGTTGCCCGGAGCGACGACGAAGGATGAGTTACGGAGTGGAAGCCTTTGTCTTCGCCGAAGACTCCAATTCCCTTTCAATATACCTATGACTTGGTTTGAAATTTACTTGAAAACATATTAGTCATAGTACATGAAAGAGACATGATCAAAGGTATATGAATGAGCTATGTGTGCAAGACATCAAAAGAAGTTTCTAGAATCAAGAATATTTAGCTCATGCCTAAGTTTGTTAAATGTTTGTTCATCAAGTGGCTTGGTAAAGATATCGACTAATTGATCTTTAGTATTAATGTATGCAATCTCGATATCTCCCTTTTGTTGGTGATCCCTTAGAAAGTGATACCGAATGGCTATGTGTTTAGTGCGGCTATGCTCAACGGGATTATCCGCCATGCGGATTGCACTCTAATTATCACATAGAAGAGGAACTTCGGTTAATTTGTAACCGTAGTCTCTAAGGGTTTGCCTCATCCAAAGTAGTTGCGCGCAACAATGGCCTGCGGCAATGTACTCGGCTTCGGCGGTAGAAAGAGCTACGGAATTTTGCTTCTTTGAAGCACAAGACACCAAGGATCTTCCCAAGAACTAGCAAGTCCCCGATGTGCTCTTTCTATTAATTTTACACCCTGCCCAATCGGCATCCGAATAACCAATTAAATCAAATGTGGATCCCCTAGGATACCAAAGCCCAAACTTAGGAGTATAAACTAAATATCTCAAGATTCGTTTTACGGCCGTAAGGTGAGCTTCCTTAGGGTCGGCTTGGAATCTTGCACACATGCATACGGAAAGCATAATATCCGGTCGAGATGCACATAAATAAAGTAGAGAGCCAATCATCGACCGGTATACCTTTTGATCCACGGACTTACCTTCCGTGTCGAGGTCGAGATGCCCATTGGTTCCCATGGGTGTCTTGATGGGTTTGGCATCCTTCATCCCAAACTTGCTTAGAATATCTTGAGTATACTTCGTTTGGCTTAGGAAGGTGCCCTCTTGGAGTTGCTTCACTTGAAATCCTAAGAAATACTTCAACTCCCCCATCATAGACATCTCGAATTTTTGTGTCATGATCCTACTAAATTCTTCACATGTAGACTCGTTAGTAGACCCAAATATAATATCATCAACATAAATTTGGCATACAAACAAGTCTTTTTCAAGAGTTTTAGTGAACAAAGTAGGATCGGCCTTTCCGACTTTGAATCCATTAGTGATAAGAAAATCTCTAAGGCATTCATACCATGCTCTTGGGGCTTGCTTGAGCCCATAAAGCGCCTTAGAGAGTTTATAAACATGGTTAGGGTACTCACTATCTTCAAAGCCGGGAGGTTGCTCAACATAGACCTCTTCCTTGATCGGTCCATTGAGAAAGACACTCTTCACGTCCATTTGATAAAGCTTGAAGCCATGGTAAGTAGCATAGGCTAATAATATACGAATTGACTCAAGCCTAGCTACGGGTGCATAGGTTTCACCGAAATCCAAACCTTCGACTTGCGAATATCCCTTGGCCACTGATAGTCGCCTAGAGGGGGGTGAATAGGGCGAAACTGGAATTTACAAAGCTAATCACAACTACAAGCTGGGTTAGCGTTAGAAATATGATTGAGTCCGCGAGAGAGGGTGGAAAACAAATCGTAAGCAAATAAGAAGTGTGACACGCGGATTTGTTTTACCGAGGTTCGGTTCTCGCAAACCTACTCCCCGTTGAGGAGGCCACAAAGGCCGGGTCTTTTTCAACCCTTTCCCTCTCTCAAACGGTCCCTCGGACCGAGTGAGCTTTCTCTTCTCAATCAAATGGGAACAAACTTCCCCGCAAGGACCACCACACAATTGGTGTCTCTTGCCTTGGTTACAATTGAGTTGATCGCAAGAAAGATTGAAAGAAAGCACGATTGCAAAAAGCCAAGCGACAAGAGCGACAAATAACACACGGATCACTTTCTCTCTCAAGTCACTAATCACTAATGATCTCTTTTCTCAATTGTGAAGCTTGGAGAGATGGAGGCTTTGAATGTGTCTTGGAATGAATTGCTAGCTCTTGTATTGAATGTTGAAGGTTGGAATGCTTGGTTGAAGTGAATGGAGGTGGTTGGGATTGTATTTATAGCCACCAACCACTTCCTAGCCGTTGCTCCATTCTGCTGAGCGCGGACGGTCCGCCCGCCTGGTCCGGACGGTCCGCCCCTGTAGATCAACGGCTGAAAACGCAACGGTCAGCAGTAACGGCTATATCAACGGCTATATCGCATTTAATGCGTCGTCAGATGTCAGATAAAGTCAATCGCGGACGGTCCGCCCGCCTGGCCCGGACGGTCCGCGAGGCCGCTATAATTCATTTCTCTGAACCCGTCACCTTCGGGTTTTTCGGTTTCTCACCTACCGGACGGCCCGCGCCTTAGGCCGGACGGTCCGCGCGAGGGCTCGGACGGTCCTTGCTTTTCCTCTGGACGGTCCGTAGTGGAGACTTGTATTTTTGCATTGGTTCTGTCCGAAGGGTATCCTGGTGTCGCGGACGGTCCGCCGTAGGGGCCCGGATGGTCCGCGCTTGGCCTGTTTTTCCAAAAAGCTTCTCCTGTCCGGAATAATCTACGGTATTCCAGACAGTCGATTTAGTATAGTTATAGATGAACCTTTTGCACCTGTAGAACATATAATCTAGAGCAAACTAGTTAGTCCAATTGTTTGTGTTGGGCGATTCAACCACCAAAATTAATTAGGGACTATGTGAAAGCCTAATTCCCTTTCAATCTCCCCCTTTTTGGTGATTGATGCCAACACAAGCCAAAGCAAATATAGAAGTGCATAATTAAACTAGTTTGCATAACGTAAGTGCAAAGGTTGCTTGGAATTGAGCCAATAAATGTTACTTACTAGATATGCATGGATTGTTTTTTTGTTTTTAACATTTTGGACCACGCTTGCGCCACATGTTTTGTTTTTACAAATTCTCTTGTAAATCCTTTTCAAAGGTCTTTTGCAAAATAGTCAAAGGTAAATGAATAAGATTTTGCGAAGCATTTTCAAGATTTGAAATTTTTCCATTGTTTCAAATGCTTTTCCTTGACTAAACAAAACTCCCCCTAAATGAGATCCTCCTCTTAGTGTTCAAGAGGGTTTTGATATATCTTTTTTTGAAAAACTACTTTTCTCCCCCTTTAGAACACAATAGGATACCAAATGAAAATACTCTTTGAAAAAACTAAGTTTTTGAATTCGGTGGTGGTGCGGTCCTTTTGCTTTGGGCTCATATTTTCTCCCCCTTTGGCATGAATCGCCAAAAACGGAATCATTAGAGCCCTTGAGTTACATTCTCCCTCTTTGGTCAAAACAAATGAGTGAAGATTATACCAAAGATGGAGTCCTTTTGCTTGGTGCTCATGCTTTCTCCCCCAACAATGGAGGGTTGCTTGGAGTGACGGCGAAGGATGAGTTACGTAGTGGAAGCCTTTGTCTTCGCCGAAGACTCCAATTCCCTTTCAATATTCCTATGACTTGGTTTGAAATTCACTTGAAAACATATTAGTCATAGCATATGAAGGAGATATGATCAAAGGTATGCAAATGAGCTATGTGTGCAAATCAACAAAAGAAGTTCCTAGAATCAAGAATATTTAGCTCATGCCTAAGTTTGTTAAAAGTTTGTTCATCAAGTGGTTTGGTAAAGATATCGGCTAATTGACCTTTAGTATTAATGTAAGAAATCTCGATATCTCCCTTTTGTTGGTGATCCCTAAGAAAATGATACCGAATGGCTATGTGTTTAGTGCGGCTATGCTCGACGGGATTATCCGCCATCTTGATTGCACTCTCATTATCACATAGCAAAGGGACTTTGGTTAATTTGTAACCGTAGTCCCGCAGGGTTTGCCTCATCCAAAGCAGTTGCGCGCAACAATGTCCTGCGGCAATGTACTCGGCTTCGGCGGTGGAAAGAGCCATCGAATTTTGCTTCTTTGAAGCCCAAGACACCAAGGATCTTCCCAAGAACTGGCAAGTCCCCGATGTGCTCTTCCTATTGATTTTGCACCCCGCCCAATCGGCATCCGAATAACCAATCAAATCAAATGTGGATCCCCTAGGATACCAAAGCCCAAACTTAGGAGTATAACCCAAATATCTCAAGATTCGTTTCACGGCCGTAAGGTGAGCTTCCTTAGGGTCGGCTTGGAATCTTGCACACATGCATACAGAAAGCATAATATCCGGTCGAGATGCACATAAATAGAGTAAAGAGCCTATCATCGACCGGTATACCTTTTGATCCACGGACTTACCTCCCGTGTCGAGGTCGAGATGCCCATTAGTTCCCATGGGTGTCTTGATGGGTTTGGCATCCTTCATTCCAAACTTGCTTAGAATATCTTGAGTGTACTTGGTTTGGCTTAGGAAGGTGCCTTCTTGGAGTTGCTTCACTTGAAATCCTAGAAAATACTTCAACTCCCCCATCATAGACATCTCGAACTTTTGAGTCATGATCCTACTGAACTCTTCACATGTAGACTCGTTAGTAGACCCAAATATAATATCATCAACATAAATTTGGCATACAAACAAGTCATTCTCAAGAGTTTTAGTAAATAGAGTAGGATCGGCCTTTCCGACTTTGAAGCCATTAGCAATAAGAAAATCTCTAAGGCATTCATACCATGCTCTGGGGGCTTGCTTGAGCCCATAAAGCGCCTTAGAGAGCTTATAGACATGGTTAGGATACTCACTGTCTTCAAAGCCGGGAGGTTGCTCAACATAGACCTCTTCCTTGATTGGTCCATTGAGGAAGGCACTTTTCACGTCCATTTGATAAAGCTTAAAGCCATGGTAAGTAGCATAGGCCAATAATATGCGAATTGACTCAAGCCTAGCTACGGGTGCATAGGTTTCACCGAAATCCAAACCTTCAACTTGGGAGTATCCTTTGGCCACAAGTCGAGCTTTGTTCCTTGTCACCACACCATGCTCATCTTGCTTGTTGCGGAAGACCCATTTGGTTCCTACAACATTTTGGTTAGGACGTGGAACTAAATGCCATACCTCATTTCTAGTGAAATTGTTGAGCTCCTCTTGCATTGCCACCACCCAATCTGAATCTTGAAGTGCTTCCTCTATCCTGTGTGGCTCAATAGAGGAAACAAAAGAGTAATGCTCACAAAAATGTGCAACACGAGATCTAGTAGTTACCCCCTTATGAATGTCGCCGAGGATGGTGTCGACGGGGTGATCTCGTTGGATTGCTTGGTGGACTCTTGGGTGTGGCGGCCTTCGTTCCTCTTCCTCCTTGTCTTCCTCATTTGTATCTCCCCCTTGATCATTGCCATCATCTTGAGGTGGCTCATTTGCTTGATCTTCTACTTCATCAACTTGAGCTTCATCCTCATTTTGAGTTGGTGGAGATGCTTGCGTGGAGGAGGACGGTTGATCTTGTGCATTTGGAGGCTTTTCGGATTCCTTAGGACACACGTCCCCAATGGACATGTTCCTTAGTGCGATGCATGGAGCCTCTTCAATACCTATCTCATCAAGATCAACTTGCTCTACTTGAGAGCCGTTAGTTTCATCAAACACAACGTCACATGAGACTTCAACTAGTCCAGTGGACTTGTTAAAGACCCTGTATGCCCTTGTGTTTGAGTCATAACCAAGTAAAAAGCCTTCTACAGTCTTAGGAGCAAATTTAGATTCTCTACCTCTTTTAACAAGAATAAAGCATTTGCTACCAAAGACTCTAAAATATGAGATGTTGGGCTTTTTACTAGTTAGGAGTTCATAGGATGTCTTCTTGAGGATTCGGTGTAGATATAACCGGTTGATGGCGTAGCAGGCGGTGTTGACCGCCTCGGCCCAAAACCGATCAGAAGTCTTGTACTCATCAAGCATGGTCCTTGCCATGTTCAATAGAGTTCGATTCTTCCTCTCTACTACACCATTTTGTTGAGGTGTGTAGGGAGAGGAGAACTCATGCTTGATGCCCTCCTCCTCAAGGAAGCCTTCAATTTGTGAGTTCTTGAACTCCGTCCGTTGTCGCTTCTAATTTTCTTGATCCTTAAGCCGAACTCATTTTGAGCCCGTCTCAAGAATCCCTTTAAGGTCTCTTGGGTTTGAGATTTTTCCTGCAAAAAGAATAACCAAGTGAAGCGAGAATAATCATCCACTATTACAAGACAATAATTACTCCCGCCGATGCTTATGTAAGCAATCGGGCCAAATAGATCCATGTGGAGTAGCTCAAGTGGCCTGTCGGTCGTCATGATGTTCTTGTGTGGATGATGAGCACCAACTTGCTTTCCTGCCTGACATGCGCTACAAATTCTGTCTTTCTCAAAATGAACATTTGTTAGTCCTAAAACGTGTTCTCTCTTTAGAAGCTTATGAAGATTCTTCATCCCAACATGGGCTAGTCGGCAGTGCCAGAGCCAACCCATGTTAGTCTTAGCAATTAAGCATGTGTCGAGTTCAGCTCTATCAAAGTCTACTAAGTATAGCTGACCCTCTAACACACCTTTAAATGCTATTGAATCATCACTTCTTCTAAAGACAGTGACACCTATATCAGTAAAGAGACAGTTGTAGTCCATTTTGCATAATTGAGATACAGAAAGCAAATTGTAGTCTAAAGAATCTACAAGAAAAACATTAGAAATAGTATGGTCAGGTGATATAGCAATTTTACCCAATCCTTTGACCAAACCTTGATTTCCATCCCCGAATGTGATAGCTCGTTGGGGATCTTGGTTTTTCTCATATGAGGAGAACATCTTCTCCCCTGTCATGTGGTTTGTGCACCCGCTGTCGAGTATCCAACTTGAGCCCCCGGATGCATAAACCTATAAAACAAGTTTAGTTCTTGACTTTAGGTACCCAAATGGTTTTGGGTCCTTTGGCATTAGACACAAGAACTTTGGGTACCCAAACACAAGTCTTTGACCCCTTGTGCTTGCCCCCAACATATTTGGCAACTACCTTGCCGGATTTGTTAGTCAAAACATAAGATGCATCAAACGTTTTAAATGAAATGTCATGATCATTTGATGCATTTGGAGTTCTTTTCTTAGGCAACTTAGCACGGGTTGGTTGCCTAGAACTAGATGTCTCACTCTTATACATAAAAGCATGGTTAGAACCAGAGTGAGATTTCCTAGAATGAATTCTCCTAATTTTGTTCTCGGGATAACCGGCAGGGTACAAAATGTAACCCTCGTTATCCTGAGGCATGGGAGCCTTGCCCTTTACAAAATTAGACAATCTTTTAGGAGGGGCATTAAGTTTGATATTGTCTCCCCTTTGGAAGCCAATGCCATCCTTGATGCCAGGGCGTCTCCCACTATAGAGCATACTTCTAGCAAATTTAAATTTTTCATTTTCTAAGTTATGCTCGGCAATTTTAGCATCTAATTTAGCTATATGATCATTTTGTTGTTTAATTAAGGCCATGTGATCATGTATAGCATTAATGTTAACATCTCTACATCTAGTACAAATAGAAGTGTGCTCAACAGTAGATGTAGAGGGTTTGCAAGATTTTAGTTCTACAATCTTAGCATGCAATATTTCATTTTTACTTCTAAGGTCGGAAATAGTAGCATTGCAAACATCAAAATCTTTAGTCTTAGCAATTAATTTTTCATTTTCATTTTTAAGGCTAACAAGAGATAAGTTCAATTCTTCAATCTTAGCAAGTAAATCATCATTATTATTTCTAATATTGGGAGTTGAAACATTACAAACATGAGAATCAACCTTAGCTAACAAATTAGCATTTTCATTTCTAAGATTGTCTATCGTCTCATGGCAAGTGCTTAGCTCACTAGATAATTTTTCACATTTCTCAATTTCTAGAGCATAAGCATTTTTAACCTTAACATGCTTTTTATTTTCCTTGATTAGGAAGTCCTCTTGGGAGTCCAAGAGATCATCCTTTTCATGAATGGCACTAATCAATTCATTAAGTTTCTCTTTTTGTTGCATGTTTAAGTTGGCAAAAAGAGTGCGCAAATTATCTTCCTCATCACTAGCATTTTCATCACTAGAGGATTCATATCTAGTGGAGGATTTAGATTTAACCTTCTTTTTGCCGTCCTTTGCCATGAGGCACTTGTGGCCGACGTTGGGGAAGAGAAGTCCCTTGGTGACGGCGATGTTGGCGGCATCCTCGTCGTCGGAGGAGTCGGTGGAGCTCTCGTCCGAGTCCCACTCGCGGCACACGTGGGCATCGCCGCCCCTCTTCTTGTGGTACCTCTTCTTTTCTCTCCTCTTGCCCTTCTTGTCGTTATCCCTGTCACTGTCACTTGATAATGGACATTTAGCAATAAAGTGACCGGGCTTACCACATTTGTAGCAAACCTTCTTGGAACGAGATTTGTAATCCTTCCCCTTCCGTTGCTTGAGGATTTGGTGAAAGCTTTTGATGATCAAAGCCATCTCCTCATTGTCGAGCTTTGAAGCGTCGATAGGTTGTCTACTTGGTGTAGACTCTTCCTTCTTCTCCTCCGTCGCCTTGAAAGCCACCGGTTGTGCTTCGGACGTGGAGGGATCATCAAGCTCGTTGATCTTCTTTGAGCCCTTGATCATACATTCAAAGCTCACAAAATTCCTGATAACTTCCTCGGGGGTCATTGATGTATATCTAGGATTACCACGAATTAATTGAACTTGAGTGGGGTTAAGGAAGATGAGTGATCTAAGAATAACCTTAACCACCTCGTGGTCATCCCATTTCTTGCTCCCGAGGTTGCGCACTTGGTTCACCAAGGTTTTGAGCTGGTTGTACATATCTTGTGGCTCTTCCCCTTGGCGAAGACGGAAGCGACCGAGCTCCCCCTCGATCGTTTCCCGCTTGGTGATTTTGGTGAGTTCATCACCCTCGTGCGCGGTCTTGAGTAAGTCCCAAATCTCCTTTGCATTCTTCAACCCTTGCACTTTGTTGTATTCCTCCTTGCTTAGAGAAGCGAGGAGTATGGTTGTAGTTTGAGAGTTGAAGTGCTCGATTTGGGCCACTTCGTCCTCATCATAGTCTTCATCCCCTACGGATGGTACTTGTGCACCAAACTCAACAACATCCCATATGCTTTTGTGGAGTGAGGTTAGATGAAATCGCATTAAATCACTCCACCTAGCGTAATCTTCACCATCAAATGTTGGTGGTTTGCCTAATGGGACGGAAAGCAAAGGTGTATGTTTGGAAATGCGAGGGTAGCGTAGAGGGATCTTACTATACTTCTTGCGCTCTTGGCGCTTAGAAGTGGCGGATGCCGCGTCGGAGCCGGAGGTGGATGGCGATGAAGAGTCGGTCTCGTAGTAGACCACTTTCCTCATCCTCTTTTTCTTGTCCCCACTTCAACGCGTCTTGTGAGAAGCGGATTTCTCCTTCTTCTCCTTTTGGTGTGAAGAAGACTTCTTCTCCTTCCCTATGGAGGAGTTCTTCTTCTCCTTTCTCTTGGTGCGGGACTCTTCCGATGAAGTGCTCCCATGGCTTGTAGTGGGCTTTTCGCCGGTCTCCATCTCCTTCTTGACGTGATCTCCCGACATCACTTCGAGCGGTTAGGCTCTAATGAAGCACCGGGCTCTGATACCAATTGATAGTCGCCTAGAGGGGGGGTGAATAGGGCGAAACTGGAATTTACAAAGTTAATCACAACTACAAGCCGGGTTAGCGTTAGAAATATGATTGAGTCCGCGAGAGAGGGTGGAAAACAAATCGCAAGCAAATAAGAAGTGTGACACGCGGATTTGTTTTACCGAGGTTCGGTTCTCGCAAACCTACTCCCCGTTGAGGAGGCCACAAAGGCCGGGTCTTTTTCAACCCTTTCCCTCTCTCAAACGGTCCCTCGGACCAAGTGAGCTTTCTCTTCTCAATCAAACGGGAACAAACTTCCCCGCAAGGACCACCACACAATTGGTGTCTCTTGCCTTGGTTACAATTGAGTTGATCGCAAGAAAGATTGAAAGAAAGCACGATTGCAAAAAGCCAAGCGACAAGAGCGACAAATAACACACGGATCACTTTCTCTCTCAAGTCACTAATCACTAATGATCTCTTTTCTCAATTGTGAAGCTTGGAGAGATGGAGGCTTTGAATGTGTCTTGGAATGAATTGCTAGCTCTTGTATTGAATGTTGAAGGTTGGAATGCTTGGTTGAAGTGAATGGAGGTGGTTGGGGTTGTATTTATAGCCACCAACCACTTCCTAGCCGTTGCTCCATTCTGCTGAGCGCGGACGGTCCGCCCGCCTGGTCCGGACGGTCCGCCCCTGTAGATCAACGGCTGAAAACGCAACGGTCAGCAGTAACGGCTATATCAACGGCTATATCGCATTTAATGTGTCGTCAGATGTCAGATAAAGTCAGTCGCGGACGGTCCGCCCGCCTGGCCCGGACGGTCCGCGAGGCCGCTATAATTCATTTCTCCGAACCCGTCACCTTCGGGGTTTTCGGTTTCTCACCTACCGGACGGTCAGCGCCTTAGGCCGGACGGTCCGCGCGAGGGCTCGGACGGTCCTTGCTTTTCCTCCGGACGGTCCGTAGTGGAGACTTGTATTTTTGCATTGGTTCTATCCGAAGGGTATCCTGGTGTCGCGGACGGTCCGCCGTAGGGGCCCGGACGGTCCGCGCTTGGCCTGTTTTTCCAAAAAGCTTCTCCTGTCCGGAATAATCTACGGTATTCCAGACAGTCGATTTAGTATAGTTATAGATGAACCTTTTGCACCTGTAGAACATATAATCTAGAGCAAACTAGTTAGTCCAATTGTTTGTGTTGGGCGATTCAACCACCAAAATTAATTAGGGACTATGTGAAAGCCTAATTCCCTTTCAGCCACAAGTCGGGCTTTGTTCCTTATCACCACACCATGCTCGTCTTGCTTGTTGCGGAAAACCCATTTGGTTCCTACAACATTTTGATTAGGACGTGGAACTAAATGCCATACCTCATTCCTAGTGAAGTTGTTGAGCTCCTCTTGCATCGCCACCACCCAATCCGAATCTTGAAGTGCTTTCTCTACCCTGTGTGGCTCAATAGAGGAAACAAAAGAGTAATGCTCACAAAAATGTGCAACACGAGATCTAGTGGTTACCCCCTTATGAATGTCGCCAAGGATGGTGTCGACGGGATGATCTCGTTGGATTGCTTGGTGGACTCTTGGGTGTGGCGGCCTTTGCTCTTCATCCTCCTTTTCTTGATCATTTGCATCTCCGCCTTGATCATTGCCGTCATCTTGAGGTGGCTCATTTGCTTGATCTTGTACTTCATCAACTTGAGCTTCATCCTCATTTTGAGTTGGTGGAGATGCTTGCGTGGAGGAGGATGGTTGATCTTGTGCATTTGGAGGCTCTTCGGATTCCTTAGGACACACATCCCCAATGGACATGTTCCTTAGCGCGATGCACGGAGCCTCTTCATCACCTATCTCATCAAGATCAACTTGCTCTACTTGAGAGCCGTTAGTCTCATCAAACACAACGTCACAAGAAACTTCAACTAGTCCCGAGGACTTGTTAAAGGCTCTATATGCCCTTGTGTTCGAATCATATCCTAGTAAAAAGCCTTCTACAGTCTTAGTAGCAAATTTAGATTTTCTACCTCTTTTAACAAGAATAAAGCATTTGCTACCAAAGACTCTAAAATATGAAATATTGGGCTTTTTACCGGTTAGGAGTTCATATAATTTCTTCTTGAGGATTCGGTGTAGATATAACCGGTTGATGGCGTAGCAGGCGGTGTTGACCGCCTCGGCCCAAAACCGATCCGAAGTCTTGTACTCATCAAGCATGGTTCTTGCCATGTCCAATAGAGTTCTATTTTTCCTCTCCACTACACCATTTTGTTGAGGGGTGTAGGGAGAAGAGAACTCATGCTTGATGCCCTCCTCCTCAAGGAAGCCTTCAATTTGAGAGTTCTTGAACTCCGTCCCGTTGTCGCTTCTAATTTTCTTGATCTTTAAGCCGAACTCATTTTGAGCCCGTCTCAAGAATCCCTTTAAGGTCTCTTGGGTATGAGATTTTTCCTGCAAAAAGAATACCCAAGTGAAGCGAGAATAATCATCCATAATAACTAGACAGTACTTACTCCCGCCGATGCTTATGTAAGCTATCGGGCCGAATAGGTCCATGTGTAGGAGTTCCAGTGGCCTGTCAGTCGTCATGATGTTCTTGTGTGGATGATGGGCACCAACTTGCTTCCCTGCTTGGCATGCGCTACAGATCCTGTCTTTCTCAAAATGAACATTTGTTAATCCTAAAATGTGCTCTCCTTTTAGAAGCTTATGAAGATTCTTCATCCCAACATGGGCTAGTCGGCGGTGCCAGAGCCAACCCATGTTAGTCTTAGCAATTAAGCATGTGTCGAGTTCAGCTCTATCAAAATCTACCAAGTATAGCTGACCCTCTAACACACCCTTAAATGCTATTGAATCATCACTTCTTCTAAAGACAGTGACACCTACATAAGTAAAAAGACAGTTGTAACCCATTTTGCATAATTGAGAAACGGAAAGCAAATTGTAATCTAAAGAATCTACAAGAAAAACATTGGAAATAGAATGGTCAGGAGATATAGCAATTTTATCCAATCCTTTGACCAAACCTTGGTTTCCATCCCCGAATGTGATGGCTCGTTGGGGATCTTGGTTTTTCTCGTAGGAGAACATTTTCTTCTCCCCTGTCATGTGGTTTGTGCACCCGCTGTCGATGATCCAACTTGAGCCCCCGGATGCATAAACCTACAAAACAAGTTTAGTTCTTCACTTTAGGTACCCAAATGGTTTTGGGTCCTTTGGCATTAGATACAAGAACTTTGGGTACCAAACACAAGTCTTTGACCCCTTGTGCTTGCCCCCAACATATTTGGCAACTACCTTGCCGGATTTGTTAGTTAACACATAAGATGCATCAAAAGTTTTAAATGAAATGCTATGTTCATTTGATGCACTAGGAGTTTTCTTCTTAGACAACTTAGCACGGGGTTGCCTAGAGCTAGATGTCTCACCCTTATACATGAATGCATGGTTAGGGCCAGAGTGAGACTTCCTAGAATGAATTCTCTTAATTTTGCTCTCGGGATAACCGGCAGGGTACAAAATGTAACCCTCGTTATCCTGAGGCATGGGAGCCTTGCCTTTAACAAAGTTGGACAATTTCTTAGGAGGGGATTAAGTTTGACATTGTCCCCCTTTTGGAAGCCAATGCCATCCTTGATGCCAGGGCGTCTTCCACTATAAAGCATACTACGAGCAAATTTAAATTTTTTATTTTCAAGTTCATGCTCGGCAATTTTAGCATCTAGTTTAGCTATATGATCATTTTGTTGTTTAATTAAAGTCATGTGATCATGTATAGCATTAATATCAACATCTCTACATCTAGTGCAAATAGAAGTATGTTCAACGATAGATGTAGAGAGTTTGCAAGATTTTAATTGTACAACCTTAGCATGCAATATATCATTTTTACTTCTAAGGTCGGAAATGGTAGCATTGCAAACGTCAAAATCTTTAGCCTTAGCAATTAATTTTTCATTTTCATTCCTAAGACTAGCAAGAGATATGTTCAATTTTTCAATCTTGGCAAGCAAATCATCATTATTATTTCTAAGATTGGGAATTGGAACATCACAAGCATTAGAATCAACCTTAACTAATAAATTAGCATTCTCATTTCTAAGGTTGTCTATAGTCTCATGGCAAGTGCTTAGCTCACTAGATAATTTTTCGCACTTTTCTACTTCTAGAGCATAAGCATTTTTAACTTTAACATGCTTCTTGTTTTCTTTAATAAGGAAGTCCTCTTGGGAGTCCAAGAGATCATCCTTCTCATGGATAACACTAATCAATTCATTTAATTTCTCTTTTTGTTGCATGTTTAAGTTGACAAAAAGAGTACGCAAATTATCTTCCTCATCACTAGCATTATCATCGCTAGAGGATTCATATCTAGTGGAGGATTTGGATTTAACCTTCTTATTTTTGCCGTCCTTTGCCATGAGGCACTTGTGGCCGACGTTGGGGAAGAGGAGTCCCTTGGTGACGGCGATGTTGGCGGCGTCCTCGTCGTCGGAGGAGTCGCTAGAGCTTTCATCGGAGTCCCACTCGCGACAAACATGGGCATCGCCGCCCTTCTTGTAGTACCTCTTCTTCTCCTTTCTTCTCCCCTTCTTGTCGTCGCCCCTGTCACTGTCACTAGATATAGGACATTTTGCAATAAAATGACCGGGCTTACCACATTTGTAGCACACTTTCTTGGAGCGGGGTTTGTAGTCCTTCCCCCTCCTTTGTTTGAGGATTTGACGGAAGCTCTTGATGACGAGCGCCATTTCCTCGTTGTCGAGCTTTGAGGCGTCGATTGGTTGTCTACTCGGTGTAGACTCCTTCTCCTCCGTCGCCTTAAATGCGACCGGTTGTGCTTCGGACGTGGAGGGACCGTCAAGCTCGTTGATCTTCCGTGAGCCCTTGATCATAAACTCAAAGCTCACAAAATTCCCGATTACTTTCTCGGGAGTCATTAGTGTATATCTAGGATTACCACGAATTAATTGTACTTGAGTAGGGTTAAGGAAAATAAGTGATCTTAGAATAACCTTAACCACCTCGTGGTCATCCCATTTCTTGCTCCCGAGGTTGCGCACTTGATTCACCAAGGTTTTGAGCCGGTTGTACATGTCTTGAGGCTCCTCCCCTCGGCCATGGTGTGTTGATCGCCATTGCCCATGGTTGACGGTGCAGACGTTGCCTTGGACGAAGAGGAAGGAGATGGAGGCGGCGGCTGGAATGGTGGTGAGGCTGCGGTGGAAGATTGGGTGGAGGTGGTGGGAGAGGATCGACGAGACTGAGATACCAGGTTGTCAAGGGCAGTGAGCCCGAGGATAGGGGGACCTTGGCTACGTAGATCGTAGCCGGTGTCCGTGATGGCCGGCCGGGTTATACCCCCTTGCCGCCGTTCTTCGTCGGTGGGTTATTCCCCTAGCCGCCGACTTAGGTAGAGGAAGAGAGAGGATTAGATAGTAATATCTTTCTTAATTTCCAAGTGTTTGATTACAACATATTTATAGCCTCCGGCTCAACCAAAAGGAGTAACAAACTCCACTAATTAAGGACCAACCAAAATAGCTAAAGATCTCCACATTTATAGCCTTTCGGCTCAACCAAAAGGAGTAACAAACTCCACTAATTAAGGACTAACCAAAATAGCTAAAGATCTCCTACTTTTCCTCCTAGCCGCTGCTGGAGGTCGTGCCCTGCGTGCTTGCCGTGCGCGCAGCAGCGCGTTCTTAGGATCGGCCCACGTCACGGGCCCTATGGCGCCTGGTGTACACTTGTTTGAACATGACATTAACACTCGACACTTGGTGGCACAACAAGGACAGCTGCCCTTTGGGGTGTTTCTCGGCCTGTGCAAGAGAAACTTCTAATCTTAGTGCAAAACTGTGGGGACGATACTTCCCCAAACTGGTTGAGTTTTTCTATTATGATAGAAAAGGGTAGCATTGATAGTGGTTAATGAGCTTTGGATAAGTTACAAATTTCTATAACCTGTATGATTATTAGTAAAAGTGCTAAACTCAAAATAAACAAAACCCATAAACTCACTTACTAGTAATTTCGGGCTTACTTACACAAGGGTACATTGTTTTTTAGCAAAAAGAAACTAAGATCATAGCTAGTGTTCTTGATTCAGCAGCGATGCTGCAAGGAAAACTTACCTACACATTTTTGCAGATCACTCTTCACTGCATATCAATTGCGGCGACAAAGAAGCAACTATTAACGGAACTAAATATGAAGCCGACACAACACCCAAAGGGGCATCATTGTTGTATGTGTCCCCAGGCTTGAACTGGGCATTCAGCAGCACCGGGAACTTCATGGACGACAACATAAATGACGACAACTACATAGCAACAAGTGCATCAAAATTGGCCGTGCCCAATTCAGATCTGTACAACAAAGCCCGTCTTTCTCCTCTTTCGCTCACATATTATGGGCTTTGCATGTTAAGTGGGAGCTACACAGTTAATCTCCACTTTGCTGAAATTGTTTTCACAAATGACAGCACATATTATAGCCTTGGCAAAAGGAGATTCAACGTGTTTATACAGGTAAACTATATGTTAGTTGTTTCCTTTCTATTGTAATATATGTTAGTTGTTCCCTTTCTATTTGTAAAAAAAAACTCGAACTGCCGGGGGTAAGACAGCCCCCCGGACATTATATTAAGAAGACCTTCTCACACAGGTCGAGAAAACCCCTGAATCACTGCCCCACCCATACACAGCGACACCGTGGCTCATGTGAGAAACGACCGCGACCAGACCAGGCCTTAGACCTGTGCTTTGGTATGAGAGGGATTTTTTTTAACTACTACCTAAAATTCACTCCCACGAGAAGTTTAGCGACCTGAGGAGTGCTACCTGTACCACCTAACCAACTCGGATAGAGGCACTTTCGCGTTTCCTTTCTATTGTAACACTTTCATTTCTTAGCAGTGGTATTAAAAAACGGCTCTTTAACCTCAGGGGAGAATGGTGCTAGAGGATTTCGATATTGAACAGTCATCCGGTGCGGCTGCAAAACCAGTTACCAAGACTTTTCAAACATATGTTACAAATCACACTCTAGAGATTCAGTTCTATTGGGCAGGAAGAGGGACAACAGGCATTCCATATAGAGGTTCTTATGGCCCACTGATATCTGCAATATCAGTAACTCCAAGTCTGTTCCTTTGAATCCTGAATTTGTCGATTTTACATATTCAATTCCTGTAATTACTATGGGCAAGGAGACAATATTGAACATCTGCAGAATATAGTTTTCAAAGAAAGCTGTTGTTTCCCGTACTGATCTGGCAGTTGTGGTTTGTGTTGATCATGTTCAGATTTCCAAATTCCATTGGCTGTTGACCCTCCCAAAGCTGGAAGTAGGGAAAAAAGGAGTTCAAGGGCATCTATTGCTTTAGGAATTGGAATTCCTATTGTAGCAATATTCACTGCTCTGATTCTCGGCATTTATTGTATTAAGAAGCAGAGAAAGAGTTCGATGCATGAAGGTACCATCGTTATTTTTCTCATTTCAATTATTTTGTTATTTAATAAACTGGTAACTCTCTTTCAGTTTTTGGTTAAATCCACATGCTATAGCAAACCTACTGAGCTGCACTAGGAATTGCAAAATACCTTGGATCCCAAATAAACAGAGATTCATAAATTTTTTTTGAAAGAAATGGCAGGAGCTCTGCCTAATCATTAAAATAAGAGAGTTCAGAAAACACAATGTACAGGTCCGAGGACCGAGACAAGACAGACTAGCAAACACAGCGTGAGGAACGGTCCCAACAGACCCGCACAAAACAGCTAAACCACTGCAGCTAAATAAAGGAGAGAGATTCATAATTCACAAATTTCTTTGGCAACAAAACAATTAAGTCAGTATAGTAAAGTTTTTTGCATATTTCTGTGGCAAGAAAGAAATTCATCCTTATAGATCTTAGTATAATGATCGAATATAAATCCTTTATGTAGAACTCAGAGCCCTTGACCTGCAAATTGGCTCCTTCACCTTGCGTCAAATCAAAGCAGCAACTAGGAACTTCGATGCAGCTAACAAGATTGGTGAAGGAGGATTTGGTTCGGTTTACAAGGTCAGCTAGCCTTACTTGAAGAGGTTAATACTGCTAAAGTACAACTCTTATAATGGAACATTACATTCACTGACTCACAGGGTTTATTATCCGATGGCACCATCATCGCTGTCAAGCAGTTATCATCAAGGTCTAAACAAGGGAATCGGGAATTTGTGAACGAGATAGGCATGATATCTGCACTCCAGCATCCAAACCTTGTCAAACTCTACGGCTGCTGTACAGAAGGAAACCAGCTGTCGCTAGTTTATGAGTACATGGAAAACAATTGCCTCGCACGAGCTCTTTTCGGTAAACATACTCTCTCTATGTTTCTTGGTTTACCCCTTTTAAAGTTTTGCTACATAGAACTCAAGACTGTTTCTATGCAATGTTACTGCTGTGTCCAGTTGAACAGTATAGACTGAGAATGGATTGGGGAACAAGGCATAAGATTTGCCTTGGAATAGCGAAAGGTCTAGCATATTTGCATGAAGAGTCTGCAATAAGGATCGTGCACAGAGATATAAAGGCCAGCAATATACTGCTCGACAAAGATTTGAATGCCAAGATCTCAGATTTTGGGCTAGCAAAGCTTAATGAAGATGATCACACCCACATAAGCACAAAAGTAGCTGGAACTATGTAAGTGTTTTCATCCCATGCCCTGTTTTCTTTAACATCCTATTAACCTTAAGGCTACAGATAAGAATCTCTAGAAAGGAAGACAGTTTCAAAGCAATGGATACATCGAACATGGGAACATTTGACCTAGCGGAAAACACTAAATATCTAATGAACACTGAAAACATTTAACATAGCGAAAACACTGGAGAAATATGAAGTCAGCAGCATATTGATAGTTTCCCTGAATAAGACACTTAATGATATTAATAAGTTCCTATTTGAAGAACTTATCCAAGCATTTGTTGATAAGTCTATAGAACTGTATAACTTACAATTGACATGATTGGTTTGTATTCATGCAGCGGTTACATGGCTCCTGAGTATGCTATGCGTGGTTATTTAACAGATAAAGCTGATGTATACAGTTTTGGTGTTGTTGTTTTGGAAATTGTCAGTGGAAAAAGTAACACAAACTACAGGCCGAAGGAAGACTTTGTTTATCTTTTAGATTGGGTAACTCCTGAATCTTGATCCATTCATAAACAGCAGTTTGGAGTTTAGACCATGCTGATGGGAGATTGTATATGATCACCTCTTACACACAAAGCAATGACCTCAGATAATTGTTTCTGCTACAAATATGAGCTGTCCATATTGTTGGGACATGATCCTTTTTTGTTAAACACTAGAATGTTTCATATGGAAGCGAATTTAATATTTACTTATCATATCAACGGTAGCATTAGCTCAAATCCTGTATCCTGTCCTTTTTTCCTTACTAAAAAAACTTCTGTTCATACATGAATTTCCATGGTACATTAAATCATGACTTATTTGGTCCTTAAGAAAAAAAGATTCTTGCCATCCCAGAGTGCTTTTTTAACTGATAGGGTAGGGGAGATCCTATTTTTGTATAAATACATATATATACAGAAAAGGGTTAAGGCCCTTTTTGGTTTCTTTAGTCACCTGACTAAACTTAAAGTAACATGTTTGGTTTCAGTGACTAAAACTGACTAAAAAACTTTAATTACTATGCATAAAGACTGCATTACTCCTATTTAATAGTGTGCAGGAAAGAAGGGGGAGGACACATGCAGTAAAAATGTCACTTTTAGTCACTCCTTTGGTGACTAGAGGACTAAACTTTAGAAGGGGGCTTTTAGTCACCCTGTTTGGTATTTTAGGGACTAGTCAATCCAAACCAAATATGGCCTAAGAAACTGTACAAAAACTTAAGTAGCAAAAGGAAAAAAGAGAGAGGAGAAAACCAGGTGAAACTATAAGGAAGGGGGTTTAGGAGAGGGTTCCCACCCAAGAGAGCCCCAGAGTGTTCATTTTTATGATTTTTACCTCTAGACTAGAGTCTAGACTAACCAAACGAGAAAACAGTATCTGTATCTCATTTTCTGCATAGCCAGATGAAATTGGGTTATATCAGAATGTCAAACCCTAACAGTTCTTATGTTATTCAGATGCACATACCTCGATTAGTAAGTTAACCACATCTTCCAAATCTGTTCCAGGCTTGTGTTCTACATGAGAGAGGAACTCTACTGGAATTGGTTGATCCAGATCTAGGATCCAATTACTCGACAGAAGAAGCGCTCCTCATGCTGAATGTTGCCCTGCTATGCACAACTGCGGCGCCTACACTCAGACCAAAGATGTCAAAAGTTGTTAGCCTGCTTGAAGGCAGTGCCCCACTGCAGCCTTTGCTGTCAGACCTCAGCCTTGCAGCAAATAGCCTGAGCTCAAGTGGTGTACGCAGGAACTTCTGGCAAAACCCAGGTGAGAGTCAGAGCCTGACAGCACAAGCTTCATGCAGCGATACTAATGAATCATCCACCATTGATATAGATGGTATTCTACTGGTAAGTTAGATGTAGTTTGCTGTGCATCATGAACTAGGTTTACATGTAGGAACTACTAAGCATAGGCCAGCATGTTTGTATTAAGTTCACCAGTGCAATGTAAATAGCAAGTAGCATACTAATGTCTAGTACAGGTAGAGCCCTATGCATTTTACACCAGTGCAATGTAAATAGCAAGTAGCATACTAATGTCTAGTACAGGTAAAGCCCTATTCATTTTAGTAGTCTCTGTTTCATATTACATGGGAATATTAAGATGTCTGTGACAGAACACTGGAAGTTCTCTATGGACTATAGTCTCTGAGCTCCTATCCATCTTTTCTTTGATTTCTGAAAAGATAAAAATTTGACATTAATATTTTATCTGATAGCAGTTAAGGATCAATTTCAACTTGGAGATGAACCGGTACCGATTAGGTACTCAATAACTCGGCTCACCTCAATCATCCTACCAAATATAAAAGCACCATCACAAAAATACAGATGTCCTCTTCAGCAAATGTTCTGGAACACAACTTATAAGGTAGAAGAGTTTGAGGATATCTCAAGTGCCTCCCCATGCTAAATTGAATGCCCTACAAGTGAAACATCAGCATACGACTCGACTTGATAGGCTTGTCGTCCGACAATAAGCATGTGTTGCTCTTGCTTAAATAAACCATGAAGCAATGATTTCAAGTCGTCCGACTAATCGCGATTAGTCGGGCTGGTCGCCTGTTTGTGTCCGATTAGGCAGACGACTCGACTTGATGGGCTGGTCGTCCTAGTCGCCCGACTAATCGTCGATTAGGGCGACTTATTGTTCACTTAACGTTTCCTGGTTGCCCGGCTAGGGTTTTGGTATTGGACCATTTTCAGTCCATCTACAGTATCATTTAGTCTGGCCTCTTTTCTCCTCTGCCAATACCCAGCTGCCCAGCCGCCAAAACCAGCGTACATGTACACCTCCTCTCTTGCCCGACCTCCGGCCTTCAAACCTGGTCGCCGGCGGCTGCCCTTGCGCCCCAGACCAGACATCTAGCTCCAGCGGCCACAGAACACCGACGGCTGCTCACCTTCGCCCCCCTGCTGGCCTGCTCCACCGGCGCCTCTGCCTGCTCGGCTGTTGTCCTGCTGCAGTCTAGAAGACCAGTACCGACGGCAGCTGTGACTTGTGACAGAGGATCGGCGGCGACTGTGACAGACTACCGGTGTCTCCACTCTCCAGTAGACCAACATCATTGACGAGATGAGCTCATCATCTCAAGGTTCCTCCTTCCCCCTTCTCCCCTTCTCTGTATTTCTGTCAGTGCCCAGTGCCGAACTAGCGAATGGTTGCTGGCTTACTGCTCTACTCCTAAGCTAGGTTCAGGTAAGTAACAAATCACAATAAAGCAATATGTTATTTTGTTTATCCTAATTGTTTGTTCTAATTTATATAATGTATATAGGTATATTTATGTATATATATACCTATATAAGTATAACTACTAGTCTAAAAGGTCTAGGATGACCAGGGACCGACTAGGGGTCGACTAATTGCCCTGGTCGTCGCCTAATCGTGACTAGTAGCCTAGTCGGTCCCAGGGTTCGACCAAACGACTTGAAATCATTGCCATGAAGCAGTATTTTTTCAACATCCATTGGCTACATGGCGTCCTTATCAAGTTATCATATACTGAAGTTCATGGCTCGATAATGACATCACAAATCATGCAACTGATAGCATGTAGTAACAGTTGATCCAACAGTTGTGGAGACCCTCTGACCACTACAATTGATTAAATGCAAGCTCTACCTGTATTGCTTTTTTTCCCTTGTTTGTATAACCAACAAGAATTGGTTACATTGAAACAAAATTAAATTTACAAGCAACTTCAGACAAAGTACCTAAATGAGAAGCATAACATACTTGTTGGATGAGGCTACGATGCCAATATATAATTTTTTTCTCGAACACACAGGAGAGCTGCAGATTTTTATATATTAGAGGGAAAGAGAGACAAAAGGTCTTACAAAATAGGAGACACAACCTTCTATGCTGGAATCTCCCGAAAAGCACACACACCCCTTAGAACTATTACATGTTTGTATCATAACTTTCACCGACCACACTAAGGGCCTCAACTAAGCCTAAGCTGAAAGGGAAATGGACTTAACCATTTCCTATAATCGATTTTGGTGGTTGACGTCCAATACAAACTACGTGGACTAACTAGTTTGTATAGATGTCATTTATCTCATGTGCATACGGTTCAACACAAACCAAGAAAGAATTCAGTTAGTGGACACAATTTATTTGGAGCAAAAAGGACTCAAGTGTGCTGATTTTTTGCGCACCGGACACTGACTGGTGCACCAAGCCAGGCACCCTCCAAACCAGCCACTCTCGGGAATTACAGGGCAGCCTCCGCTATAATTCACCGGACTGTCCGGTGTGCCACCGGACTATCCGGTGAACCAGCGGAGCAATGGCTAACTGGCGCCAACGATCGACTGCAAAAGCGTTATGCAGTAAACAGTGCCTCAACAGAAGTTAGAGTGCAGAAGTCAGAGGGCACTGGACTGTCCGGTGCAGCTAGAAGACAAACGTCTCCAACGGTCAACTGCTCCAAACCCTAACAGTTGCGCTGACGTGGCGCGCACCGGACAATGCACAGTGGATGTCCGGTGCGCCCATCGCCAGCAGCCTTTGCTAACGGCTAGGAAGTGGTTGGGGGCTATAAATAGCCTCCAACCACCTCATTCATTGCAATCCAAGTTTTCTGAACATCCCATTCATTGCAAGAGCAAAAGACTTCACTTCAAGACACATTCAATAGATCAAATCCTCTCCAAGCCTCCAAATCAACTCAATTCCATTAGGGACTTGAGAGAGGGTGTTTTGTGTTCTTTTGTTTCTCTTGTTGCTTGGATTGGCCTTTCTCTTTTCCCATCCTTATTCTCAAGTGCTTTGTAAGCAAAGCAAGAGACACCAAGTGTGTGGTGGTCCTTGCGGGGTCTAAGTGACCCGTGTGATTAAGATAAGGCTCACTCGGTCTAAGTGACCGTTTGAGAGAGAGGGAAAGGGTTGAAATACACCCGGCCTTTGTGCCCTCCTCAATGGGGACTAGGTTCTTTGGAACCGAACCTCAGTAAAACGAATCACCGTGTTTACTTGCTTTGATTCTCGTTTGATTTGTTTGCCCTCTTTCCTCTCTCTAACGTTTCCTTGCTAGTATTAATTTGAGTTGGCTTCCATACGTCATCCACATCCTTTGAGCAACTCTTTGCAAGATAAACATTCTTTCCGAGTTGAATTTAATTCTAACGCTAACCCCGGCCCTAGTGTGTGTTTAAAGTTTATAAATTTCAGGTTTTGCCTATTCACCCCCTCTAGGCGACTATCAATTGGTATTAGAGCCAGTGCTTCATTAAGAGCCTAACCAACTCGAAGTGATGTCTGGAGATCACGCCAAGAGGGAGATCGTGACCAGTGAAAATCCCACGGGCTCGGGGAAGACTCTCTCAAGAGAGTCCGGCAACAAGTACAAGGAGGAATACTCTCCCTCCATCAAGTCACATCGGAGGGGTGACAAGAAGAAGAAGAAAATGAAGAAGGTGGTCTACTATGAGACCGACTCTTCATCACCCTCCACGTCCAGCACCGAATCGTTGACTACTTCTAAGCGCCATGAGCGCAAGAAGTATAGTAAGATGCCCCTACGCTATCCTCGTATTTCAAAGCGCGCTCCATTACTTTTCGTACCACTAGGCAAACCGCCATATTTCGATGGTGAAGATTATTGCATATGGAGTGATATAATGAGGCACCACCTAACCTCACTCCACGAGAGTATTTGGGATATTGTTAAGTTAGGAGCGCAGGCACCACAAGTGGGGGAGGAGGACTACGACTCGGATGAGGCCGCCCAAATTAGGCACTTCAACTCACAAGCAACTTCTATACTCCTCGCCTCTCTATGTCGAGAGGAGTATAATAAGGTGCAAGGGTTGAAGAACGCCAAAGAAATTTGGGACGTCCTCAAAACCGCGCACGAAGGGGACGAGGTGACCAAGATCACCAAGCGCAAAACGATCGAGGGAGAACTCGGTCGATTCGTCCTCAACAAAGGGGAAGAGCTGCAAGCCATGTACAACCGGCTCAAGACAATGGTCAGCCAAGTGCGCAACCTCGGAAGCACCAAGTGGGATGACCATGAGATGGTCAAGGTTATTCTTAGATCACTTGTTTTTTGTAATCCCACTCAAGTGCAACTAATCCGTGGAGACCGTAGATATAAACAGAGGTCTCTCGAGGAAGTAATTGGCAAGTTTGTGAGCTTTAAACTTATGATCAAAGACTCCAAACACATTGTCAACTTGGAGCAAAGTGCCACCTCCACACCCGAGGCGCAACCCGTTGCATTCAAAGCAACGGAAGAAAAGGAGGAGCCTACACCAAGTAGGATCCCAATCGACGCCTCCAAGCTCGACAACGAGGAAATGACGCTCATCATCAAGAGCTTTCGCCAAATCCTCAAGCAAAGGAGAGGGAAGGACTACAAGCCCCGCTCAAAAAGGGTGTGCTACCGGTGTGGTAAGTTCGGTCATTTCATTGCAAAATGTCCATATACAAGTGAAAGTGACAGGGACGACGACAAGAAGGGGAAGAAGAAAATTGAGAAGAAAAGGTACTACAAGAAGAAGGGAGGCGAGGCGCACATGGGGCAGGAGTGGGACTCCGACGAGAGCTCCACTGACTCCTCCGACGAGGACGCCGCCATCATCGTCGTCAACAAGGGACTTCTCTTCCCCAACGTCGGCCACAAGTGTCTCATGGCAAAGGACGACAAGAAGAAGGTACATTATAGAAGTACCCCCAAATATACTACATATAGTGATGAGGGTAGTTCTAGCGATAATGAAGATGATTTAATTTCTCTCTTTGCCAACCTTAACATGGAACAAAAGAAAAAATTAAATGAATTAATTGTGACTATTAACGAGAAGGATGATATCTTGGAATGCCAAGAGGACTTACTCGTTAAAGAAAATAAAAAATTTGTTAAGTTGAAAAATGCTTATGCTCTAGAAGTAGAGAAATATGAAAACTTATCTAAAGAGCTTAGCATTTGCAATAATTCAATTTCCTGTCTTAGAGATGAAAATTCTAGTTTAGTTTCTAAGATTGAAAAATTGAATGTTTGCAATGATTCAATTTCATGTCTTAGGGATGAGAATGCTAATCTAAATGCTAAGATTAATGAATTAAACATTTGCATGCCATCTACATCTACTATTGAAAATGTCACCATTTGTACTAGATGTAAAGATGTTAATATAGAAGCTATTGATGATCACCTTGCCATGATTAAACAACAAAATGATCACATAGCTAATTTAAATGCAAAAATTGCCGATCATGAAATTGAAAATGAAAAATTTAAATTTGCTAGAAGTATGCTCTATAATGGGAGAGGCCCTGGCATTAAGGATGACATTGTCTTCCAACAAGGGAGCCAAAGCAATGTCAAGCTTAATGCCCCCAAAAGATTGTCTAATTTTGTTAAGGGTAAGGCTCCCATTGTTCAGGATAGTGAGGGCTATATTTTATATCATGCAAACTATCCTGAGCACAAAATTAGGAAAATTCATGCTAGAAAACCTCATACTATTTCTCACCATGCTTTTATGTATAAAAATGAGGCTTCTAGTTCTAGGCATTCCACTCATGTTAAAATGACTAAAAGGAAAATTCCTAATGCATCAAATGAGCACAACATTTCATTTAAGACTTTTGATGCTTCTTATGTGCTAACTAACAAATCAGGCAAAGTAGTTGTGAAATATGTTGGGGGCAAACACAAGAGTACAAAGACTTGTGTTTGGGTACCCAAGGTGCTTGTTTCTAATGTAAAAGGACCCAAGACCGTTTGGGTACCTAAGAACAAGGCCTAAACTTGTTTTGTAGGTTTATGCATCTGGTGGTCCAAGTTGGATAATCGATAGCGGGTGCACAAACCACATGATAAGGGAGAAAAGGATGTTCTCCTCATATGAGAAAAATGAAGATCCCCAAAGAGCAATCACATTCGGGGATGGAAATCAAGGTTTGGTCAAAGGTTTGGGTAAAATAGCTATATCTCCTGACCATTCTATTTCCAATGTTTTTCTCGTAGATTCTTTAGATTACAATTTGCTTTCTGTTTCTCAATTATGCAAAATTGGCTACAACTGTCTATTCACTAATGTAGGTGTTACTGTCTTTAGAAGAAGTGATGATTCAATAGCATTTAAAGGAGTGTTAGATGATCAACTATATTTAGTCGATTTTAATGATAACAAAGCTGAACTAGACACTTGCTTAATTGATAAGACTAATATGGGCTGGCTCTGGCATCACCGACTTGCTCATGTTGAAATGAAGAATCTTCATAAGCTTCTAAAGGGAGAGCACATTTTAGGACTAACAAATGTTCATTTTGAGAAAGACATGGTTTATAGCGCATGCCAAGCAGGAAAGCAAGATGGAGTTCATCATCCACACAAAAACATTATGACGACTGACAGGCCTCTCGAGCTACTCCACATGGATCTATTCGGCCCGATCACTTACATAAGCATCGGCGGGAGTAAGTACTGTCTAGTTATTATGGATGATTATTCTCGCTTCACTTGGGTATTCTTTTTGCAGGAAAAATCTCAAACCCAAGAGACTTTAAAGAGATTCTTAAGACGGACTCAAAATGAGTTCGAATTGAGAATCAAAAAGACAAGAAGCAATAATGGGGCGAAGTTTAAGAACTCTCAAATAGAAGGATTTCTTGAGGAGGAGGGCATCAAGCATGAGTTCTCTTCTCCCTACACACCCCAACAAAATGGTGTAGTGGAGAGGAAGAAATAGAACTCTATTGGACATGGCAAGAACCATGCTTGATGAATACAAGACACCGGACCGGTTTTTGGCTGAGGCGATTAACACCGTCTGCTACTCCATCAACCGGTTATATTTTCACCGAATCCTCAAGAAGACATCGTATGAACTCCTCACTGGTAAAAAGCCCAATATTTCATATTTTAGAGTCTTTGGGAGCAAATGCTTTATTCTTATTAAAAGAGGTAGAAGTTCTAAATTTGCTCCTAAAGCAGTAGAAGGCATTTTATTAGTTTATGACTCAAAACACAAGGGCATATAGAGTCTTCAACAAATCCACTGGATTAGTTGAAGTTTCTTATGACATTGTGTTTGATGAAACTAATGGCTCCCAAGTGGAGCAAGTTGATCTTGATGAATTAGATGATGAAGAGGCTCCATGCATCACACTAAGGAACATGTCCATTGGGGATATGTGTCCTAAGGAATTCAAAGAGCCTCCACAAACACAAGATCAACCATCATCTTCCATGCAAGCATCTCCACCAGCCCAAGATGAGGATCAGGCTCAAGAGAATGAAGATGAAGATCAAGACGATGAGCTGCCTCAAGAAGAGGACATTGTTCAAGGGGGAGATGAAGACAATGATGACAAGGAAGATGATCAAGAAATTAGGGATCAAAGACCACCACACCCAAGAGTCCACCAAGCAATTCAAAGAGATCACCCCATCAACTCCATTCTTGGTGACATTCATAAGGGGGTAACCACTAGATCTCGAGTTGCTTATTTCTATGAACATTATTCTTTTGTGTTTTCTATTGAGCCATACATGATAGAAGATGCATTAAGAGATCCAGATTGGGTGGTGGCTATGCAAGAGGAGCTCAACAACTTCACAAGAAATGAGGTATGACATTTAGTTCCACGTCCTAATCAAAATGTTGTAGGTACCAAGTGGGTATTCGCAACAAGCAAGATGAGCATGGTGTGGTGACAAGGAACAAAGCCTGACTTGTGGCAAAGGGATATTCACAAGTCGAAGGTTTGGATTTCGATGAAACCTATGCACCCATAGCTAGGCTTGAATCAATTCGTATATTACTTGTCTATGCTTCTTATCATGGCTTCAAGCTTTATCAAATGGACGTGAAAAGTGCCTTCCTCAATGGACCTATCAAGGAAGAGGTCTATGTTGAGCAACCTCCTGGCTTTCAAGATAGTGAGTACCCTAACCATGTGTATAAACTCTCAAAGGCGCTTTATGGGCTCAAGCAAGCCCTAAGAGCATGGTATGAATGCCTGCGAGATTTCCTTATCACTAATGGCTTCAAAGTCGAAAAAGTCGATCCTACTCTCTTCACTAAAACTATTGCAAAGGACTTCTTTATATGCCAAATCTATGTTGATGATATTATTTTTGGGTCTACTAACAAGTCAACTTGTGAAGAGTTTAGTAGGATGATGATACAAAAATTCGAGATGTCTATGATGGGGGAGCTGAAGTATTTCCTTTGATTCCAAATCAAGCAACTTCAAGAGGGCACCTTCATCAGCCAAACCAAGTACATTCAAGATATACTTAAGAAGTTTGGGATGAAGAATAGCAAACCCATCAAGACACCCATGGGAACCAATGGGCATCTCAACCTCGACACGGGAGGTAAGTCCGTAGATCAAAAGGTATATCGGTCGATGATAGGTTCTTTACTCTACTTATGTGCATCTCGACCGGATATTACGCTTTCTGTATGCATGTGTGCAAGGTTCCAGGCAAATCCTAAGGAAGTTCACCTTAGGGCCATGAAAAGAATCATGAGATATTTAGTTTATACTCCTAAGTTTGGGCTTTGGTACCCCAAGGGATCTACCTTTGATCTAATTGGGTATTCCGATGCCGATTATGTCGGATGTAAAATTGATAGAAAGAGCACGTCAGAGACTTGTCAGTTTCTGGGAGGATCCTGGTGTCATGGGCTTCAAAGAAACAAAACTCCGTAGCTCATTCCACCGCCGAAGCTGAGTACATTGCCGCAGGTTATTATTGTGCGCAATTACTTTGGATGAGGAAAACCCTTAGGGACTATGGCTACAAATTGAGCAAAGTCCCTCTCCTATGTGATAATGAGAGTGCAATCTGCATGGCGGATAATCCTGTTGAACACAGCCGCACTAAGCACATAGACATCCGGTATCACTTTCTGAGAGATCACCAACAAAAGGGGATATCGAAATTACTTATGTGAGCACCCACAATCAATTAGCCGATAACTTTACCAAGCCACTAGATGAGAAAACCTTTAGCAAGCTTAGGAATGAGCTAAATATACTTGATTCTCGAAACTTTGATTGAAACATTGCACACATAGCTCATATATAGATCTTTGATCATGTCTCTTTCATTTGGTACAAATGCATATTTCTTATTATTCTTGTGCCAATGTGCTTTCAAGTGTATTTCTATACTTAGTCTTAGATTGAAAGGGAAATGGAGTATTCGGCAAAGACAAGGCTTCCACTCCAACTCTAACGGTATCATTTACCCTTTGCCGTTACTCCTACAACTCTCAAATGGTATGACCCTTCACTTGTATTTATATTACCATTTGGGAGAAGGTATTAGGCCCCAAAGGGGGAGAAAAATGACATAGGGCTCTCAAAGTTCTCCGTTTTTGGCGATTAATGCCAAAGGGGGAGAGAGAATTTAGCCCAAAGCAAAAGGACCGCACCACCATTTTAAAACCATTTTAAATTTTCAAAAGAAGTGTATTTCAATTGGTATATTTAAAAGTGAACTTTCACTTGGTATTTATTTCAAAAACCCTCTTGAAAGCTAAGGGGAGAATTCATTAAGGGGGTGCTTTTATTAAGTCAAAGGAAAAGCATTTGAAACAGGGGGAGAAATTTCAAATCTTAGAAATGCTTCTTGCAATCGTATTCCTATACCTTTGACTATTTGCAAAAGATTTTGAAAGGATTTCTTAAAAGAATTGCAAAAATAAACAAGTGGTGCAAATGTGGTCCAAAATATTAAATAAAAGAAAAGCAATCCATTCATTCTTAATCATATGTTTAAAGCCTTTCAATTGGTTTAATTATAAGTAACCTATGCATATCTATCTCAATTGCAAACTAGTTATATCTCTATACTTCATATTTGCTTTGGTTAGTGTTGACATCAATCACCAAAAAGGGAGAGATTGAAAGGGAAATGGACATAACCATTTCCTATAATCGATTTTGGTGGTTGACGCCCAACACAAACCACGTGGACTAACTAGTTTGTCTAGATTTCATTTATCTCAGGTGCATACGGTTCAACACAAACAAAGAAAGAATTCAGTTAGGGGACACAATTTATTTGGAGCAAAAAGGACTCAAGTGTGCTGATTTTTGGCGCACCGGACACTGTTCGGTGCACCAGGTCTAGCGCCCTCCAAACCAGCCACTCTCGGGAATTCCAGGGTAGTCTCCGCTATAATTCACCAGACTGTCTGGTGTGCCACCGTACCGTCCGGTGAGCCAGCGGAGCAACGACTAACTGTCACCAACGGTCGACTGCAAAAGCGTTCTGCGGTAAACAGTGCCTCAACAGAAGTCAGAGCACAGAAGTTAGAGGGCACTGAACTGTCCGGTGTAGCTAGAAGACAAATGTCTCCAACGGTCAACTGCTCCGAACCCTAACAGTTGCGCTGACGTGGCGCGCACCGGACAATGCATAGTGGATGTCCGGTGCGCCCATCGCCAGCAGCCTTTGCTAACGGCTAGGAAGTGGTTGGGGGCTATAAATAGCCCCCAACCACCTCATTCATTGCAATCCAAGTTTTCTGAACATCCCATTCATTGCAAGAGCAAAAGACTTCACTTCAAAACACATTCAATAGATCAAATCCTCTCCAAGCCTCCAAATCAACTCAATTCCATTAGGGACTTAAGAGAGGGTGTTTTGTGTTCTTTTGTTGCTCTTGTTGCTTGGATTGGCCTTTCTCTTTTCTCATCCTTATTCTCAAGTGCTTTGTAAGCAAAGCAAGAGACACCAAGTGTTTGGTGGTCCTTGCGGGGTCTAAGTGACCCGTGTGATTAAGGAAGGCTCACTCGGTCTAAGTGACCGTTTGAGAGAGAGGGAAAGGGTTGAAATAGACCCGGCCTTTGTGGCCTCCTCAACGGTGACTAGGTTCATTGGAACCGAACCTTGGTAAAAAAAATCACAGTGTCTACTCGCTTGATTTGTTTGCCCTCTTTCCTCTCTCTAACGTTTCCTTTGCTAGTATTAATTTGAGTTGGCTCCCATACGTCATCCGCATCCTTTGAGCAACTCTTTGCAAGAGAAACATTCTTTCTGACTTGAATTTAATTCTAACGCTAACCCCGGCCCTAGTGTGTGTTTAAAGCTTATAAATTTCAGGTTTCGCCTATTCACCCCCCTCTAATCGCCTTGGTCATCGCCTAATCGTGACTAGTAGCCTAGTTTGTCCCAGGGTTCGACCAGGCGACTTGAAATCATTGCCATGAAGCAATATTTTTTCAACATCCGTTGGCTACATGGCATCCTTATCAAGTTATCATATACTGAAGTTCATGGCTCGATAATGACATCACAAATCATGCAACTGATAGCATGTAGTAACAGTTGATCCAACAGTTGTGGAGACCCTGTGACCACTACAATTGATTAAATGCAAGCTCTATCTGTATTGCTTCTTTCCCTTGTTTGTAGAACCAACAAGAATTGGTTACATTGAAACAAAATTAAATTTACAGGCAACTTCAGACAAAGTACCTAAATGAGAAGCGCAACATACTTGTTGGATGAGGCTATGATACCAATATATAATTTTTTTCTTGAACACGCATGATAGCTGCAGATTTTTATATATTAGAGGGAAAGAGACAAAAGGTCTTACAAAACAGGAGACAAAACCTTCTATGCATGAATCTCCTAAAAAGCACACACTACCCTTAGAACTATTACATGTTTGTATCATAACTTTCACCGACCACACTAAGGGCTTCAGCTAAGCCTAAGCTTTCGAGATTTTTGGCTCTAGCTAGCACCCAACACACCAACTCATCTAAAAAACCCCTATGCACCTTTCTGATGGAGGGAGAATCACCCTAAAAAATCATCCGGTTACGCTGCAGCCATAAGCACCAAGCACCTAGGATAATGGCACTATTAAGGCCTTTCTTCTTGTCTTTATGCATTCTATTACATACTCTTCTCCACCAATCAGCAAAATTGACCTCATCTACACCAGGGGACAGATGACTAAGCCCGAAAGGAGATAAGAGGGCGTGTCAAAGTTGCCGAGCAAAGACACACGTAGTCAAGAGGTGATGAACAATTTCTTGCTCTTGACCACAGAGAGGGCATGCTTCCGGATGTGGGAGGCCTCTTTTTGCCAAGGCATTAGCTGTCCAACATTATTCCTCATGGCCAGCCATAGGAAGGTCTTACATTTAGGAGGGGCCCAACTTTTCCATAGCCTCTTCCAGGGCTCAAAGGGGATGGATCCTGTGAACAGGACACTGTAGCAAGATTTAGAGGAGAACCGACCAAAAGCCTCGTGCCTCCACACATGTTGATCATCATCTTGGGTCAACACTACCTCTCTCAAAGTATCCCAAAGCAGAAGGTATTGTTGCAACCCCACTAAAGAAAGGGAGGAAATAATGTCCCTCACCCACAATCTGTTGCCAATAGCTTGTGCCACCGTTCTAGTGGAAATGACCCTTTTTCAACTTTAGCAGCCATCTCAGGAGCAATGTCCCGAATACTACAGTCATTCAGCCACCTATCCGACCAGCAAAACGTGTTGCATCCATTGCCCACAAAGGAGATGACTAAGTTAGCAAATAGTTGCCTAGCCTACGACTATATGGGGAGTTCTAGACCACTCCAAGGCCTATTCGGGTCTATTTTCTACACCCATAACCATTTCGTTTGCAAAGCCCAACTAATATTAGAATTCCCATGCCTCCAAGATTAAGCGGCCTAGTAACTTTATCCCATGTCACTAAACAACTACCCTCATTTACTTCTTTCCTTCCTTTCCGAATAAAACCTCGTCGCAGCTTATCAATAGATTTGATCACCCATTTAGGCACATTCATGGCAATGAGAAGGTACACAGGGATAGTTGAGAGCACAAACCGCACTAGAGTCGTCCTACCAGCAAGGTTGAGCAGAGATGCCTTCCAACTAGGAAGGCGGTCAGCAATCTTCTCTATCCATTGCAAGAGATCACCTTTCTTGAGCTTCTTATTGGAGATAGGCAACCCTAGATAGTTACACGAAAAAGAGCCTAGAGTACACTACAAAATACCACAACATTCCTGGGCAACCCGTGCATCACAACTTATAGGAATAACACAACTCTTTTGCATGTTAGCGACCAAACCTGAGGCTTCACCACAACATTCCAAGATAAGCTTGACACATCTTAAATCCTCTCCTGTGGCTTGACAAGAATAACCACGTCGTCTGCATATATCGATAATCTGGCCTTAACATTTCCATCATTTAAGTCATGGAGCAGCCCTCTATCCTTGGCGTACTTGAACAAGCTGCTTAGCACATCCATGACTAGGATGAAAAGCATGGAGACAAAGGGTCTCCCTGGCGCAAACCTCTTTGATTCCTTATATGATCTCCCGGGATTTCATTAAGAAACACATGTGTCGATGAAGAGACCAGCAGATTTGAGACAAGGTTGCACCATCCAGTCCCAAAACCAAGATGTGATAACACCTCAAGAAGAAAGGCCCAAGCGACTGAATCGAAAGATTTAGTAATATCTAGCTTCAAGAACAAGCTATCAATCTTTTTCCTATGAAGAGATTTAATGGAGTGTTGAACCAACATAAAATTATCATGTATGGATCGACCCATGATGAAAGCACTTTGATTCGTCGCAACCAACTTGTTGAGATGAAAGGTCAGACGATTAGCTATGATTTTGGTGACCAGCTTGGCAAAGCTGTGGATAAGACTTATAGGCCTAAAGTCACCAGCTGCAAAGGCATCCGTCTTCTTAGGTATCAAAGTTAGAAAAGCTGAATTCAGCATCCATAATTTCTCCACATTACCTTTGTTGTAGGGTGATTATTGCTGCTAGCAAATTAGCCTTAATGATATGCTGACAAGTTTTGTAGGATCTCCCCGTGCAACCATCTGGCCCTAGAGCTCTATCAGAAGGCAAACATATGATAGTATATCATACCTCCTCTTCCAAGATAGGGAGGTCCAGATCACTCAGATCAACCGCATTTCTATGACACTCGTCCAAATTGTGAATAAACTCACTTGGCTGAGCCATGCCCAAAAGGTTAGAATAATACTCATGCAAAACCTCTTTCCTTTTGTTCTTGTGGGGTAACCACCTATTCCCCATTAACCAACTTGTGAATGAAATTCCTTATCTTTTTATACCAGGCCTGCATGTGAAAAAAGGACATATTGGCATCACCCTCCAAAAATTTGATCTGGGACCTAAGGCGCAATCGTCCTCTCCAAGGAAGCAAGTGTCAGGTAATGCTACTTTAATTTTCTCTTAAACCACAGCTCCTCTGAAGATAACAGTCTGATGTCTTGAGCCATGTCAAGCCTATGCAGAATCTCCTTGGATGTGGCCATCTTAGACTTGACATTACCAACCTTTTTATGCCCCACGACTGTAGGTTTTTCGCCAACCTTTTCATCTTAAGAAACACTCTTTCCAGAGGACAAGAGGCCAGACTTGGCTGATCCCAAGAAGCAGCCACCACATCTAAGAAACCTAGAATCTTGGTCTAGAAACTTCCAAAATGGAATCTACACTTGCCCTTACCATCCTCTATAAGATTGAGAGACAAAGGACAATGATCAGATAGCTTAGTTGCATCGCTATGCAAGATACGGTCTGGATAAAGATCCTCCCAGCTGGTTGTGCAAAACACATGATCCAGCTTCACAAGAGTGGGGGCATTTCTCTCATTCGACCAAGTAAATTTTCTTCCCACGAGGGGAATTTCCTTTAGATCTATATCATTTATAAACTTTCTAAATCTACCTAGCAACACTGTGTTAATATTGGTGTTGTTCTTGTCCTTTGAGCTTTAGATCTGATTGAGGTACCAATATATAATCATTGCATAAATTGGTATTTACTCTACGATTAAGGCAAGTTCAGTAGAAACGAGAATTGGACACTACAAAATCATTAGTATTACAGTTCTATAAAGAAGCAGGATAAGCTTGAGGTTTCAATAAAGTCAATATCAGTAAAAGTAATAACAGCATGAGAACACTTTGCAGAGAAAGTAAACTGTTCAAAGTCTGCAGTAGCTGCTCAAAGAGCCCACAATAGAATATAAGTGTCCAAAGTACTCATCCTAGATGCTGGCCTAGAGAATGTATTAGCACAATTGGAGGAAGACACAAAGAAGGTGAAAAGGTTCGAGGAATAGCAAGGGAACAAGTTGGAATGAAAAACAAACACAGAGGTGCACAGATCAATGGTGTTCCTGATTATGCGCACCGACACTCTTTTTCCCTTTCTTCTCTTATTTTTCTTCTTTGTTTTGTGCAGCTTTTTTCTACAATTGCTTTTTATATTCTCTTTTTTCACAAGTGTCACAAAAACAAGATATAACACAAGAGTATCAAAAAAATTCTCATCTATCTGTCATAGATTTTCTGCTCTAAATTCAACAGACTCTTTCACAAATTTAGAGACATCAAACACAAAAACTCACAACACAAAAGTTGTAGTTCTATTTTTATCTTTCTTTTAGATACATGGATAAACTATTTTGGATAAGGTAAATGGGAGATATTGACCTCGAAATACAGTCTGGTCCAAAATTTCAGGATCACAAATAGATTTACTTCCAATACCAATAACTCCATGATACTGACGTTTTCTGGAAATATCATAAATAAAAACATTGTAGATAATTTTCTAAGTTTTCCAGAATGTACAAGAACAATAAATTACGAGTTTGTATGCGAGATTTATGCTCAAAATACCAAACTGAACAGAAACTAATCTGATAAAGACGAGATGATGAGATGAAAAATGATGGGTGAATGAGTTCAGTTTATGGATAGGGTCGGTTTTATGGATGAGATCGGTTTATCGAGGTTGAGTTTGTGGGATGGCAGTTGATGGTAATGACCAAACTGATCCAAAATAGATCTAAACCAGCAACCTAATTAGGGTTGTTGGCAAGGCACATGAAGGGTGGATGGGTTCAGTTTTGTTGGTAGGCTCGTTTTTTGGATGAGCTCTATTTTGTGGGGTTGATTTTGTGGGTAGACAACAGAAAGATAGGGTCAACACTGAGCCTAACACAAATCCAAGCTAGCAACTAGACTCAACCTAGGACATGAACTCAGAACTACGAACTCTTAAACTGAATTGTGCAAAGGCTAAGGCGATGGTAGTGTGCTAGGATAAATTGATTGTATTTTTTTGGCTTTTTGTGAACTATGGGACGAAACAAAATGAATCTAAAGGTATGATTATACCTCACGAGCAACCTGAATCTTGATACCACTTGATAGAGGACGACACCCAATCTTCCGCGAGGTAGGATAACTTGATTGGGTAGAGATCTCGACGTTGTTGATCTAAAGCTCCAAGCAAACAGATCCTCACAATCACTACATCACTGCTTCGTTGGTTATTACCCATGACACACGAGTGACCTCACCACGAAGGCTTATCCCTGTAAGCACAATCAAGAAAACAAACAAGAATGGGAAGAACGCAATCAAAATTGTATTGATCATGAGGTGGGGTCTCACAAACTAATGAACGACGACACTGTTCAATGACAGTTATGATCTAATCAAAATCCAAACCCTATTGTGGCAGCAGCTGCTGATAAAATAGAGGTTAAGAGCGTGCATAACCCCTAGAGGTACCCCTAATGGACTCCAACACGATACACGGGCCAACAGCCCAACGGACGATGTTGCAACACCAAAACAAAATTTGAACGCTGACTTGTTTCGATGATTCCCGTTGACTCCAAATGAATTTTAAGTTGGTTATAGTTGGGTTGGAAAGATTATCTCCTTAGCTTTCCATACATATAAATTCCAACCTAATCAGAGTTTGGATGTATCATGGGTGTCCGTTTTAGTGCAGACTAGTCCTAGACTCCAAGGTGGAGACGAAGTTGAGTCGGACTTGGCTTTCTCTTGTTGTGAGTGTCCTAGCTTCTCTTCCTTAACATATTGGCCTTTCCCAAGTCCTTGCCAGTTCTCTGCAAGGTTCCTAATCATCAAAACATAGATGACACCAAGCGTAAGCTCTAAAACACAATTAAATAGGTTAGAGCAAACCTGGAGATTTAACTATCGTGCACGTGCTCGTGTTGTCAGTTCATGCATTGTTTGTATGGGAGTGATGTCCTCATCACCTAGCCCTTCATTGCAAATCGATCCATCAAAGTACAGAGTCTAGGAAGTAATAATAAGATATGAAATGACTAGCTCAAGGTTATCATTAATCTGATGTTTTACAATAAAATCAGGTACAACCTAGCCTTTCATAGATTTCAATGACTCATAGGCCAAGTCATATTTTATAAGTGCATAAGATCATTTACCAATTCTTCCACTGATGATTGGGTTTTGCAACATATATTTAATTACATTGGTTATATAGGAAACAATGAAAGAGCTAGATAGTAAATAACATCTAAGCTTGGTGAATGCTTAAAACAAGCATAGACACAATTTCTCAATTAAGGTGTACCTCGTTTAAGCATCTGCCAACCTTCGACTCCTGGGTCAGAATAGCTCCAATAACTTTATCTTCCACTGCAATATATAACTTGAAAGGCAACCCTCACTTCGGTGCTTTTAACACTGGAACCGAAGATAAATAATCCTTGATAAGATCAAATGCCTGCTGTTGCTCTACCCCTAAGTGAAATTATCATTGTTTTTAAGCCAAAGAATAGGAGTGAAAGCATCGATCTTCCCGACTAGGTTAGAAATAAATCTTCACAAATAATTTACCTTGCCGAGAAAACTTTGCATTTCAAGTTTACAAGTTAGAGCTCCCACATTCTGAATAGCTTTGATTCGGTTGGGATGTACGTCTATGCCATTCTCATGAATAATAAATCCTAAGAACTTGCTAGTCGACACCCAAAGGTGCATTTGTGTGGGTTCTTTTTCAAACCATAATGTCGCATTTTATCAAAGGCTTTGCGCAAATAGCTAGATGGGAATTCAACATAGCCGATTTGACTACTATATCATCAATATAGACCTCAGCAATATTTTCTAATAACTCATGAAAAATTAAATTCATAGCCCTTCGATAAGTGGTGCCAACATTATTTAAACCAAATGTCATAACAACCCACTCTAATAAACCAATGAAGACTGGACATATAAATGTCGTTTTAGAATCATCTTTTTCATCCATAAAAATTTGATTTATCTGACATTACCATCAAGAAAACTAATGACTCTATTTCCTAATGATTTATTAATTAAAATGGCAGCTATAGGCATAAGATATTCATCTTTAGGATTCACTCTATTTAGATTACATAAATCAATATGTACGTTGAGCTTACCATAATGTTTTTTATCCTTTGGCACAATGTTTGAAACCCAATCTATATATTTGCAAGGCCTAATAAAGTTAGCCTCTAAGAGCTTATGGATTTCGTCCTTAATCCTAGGGATCAAGTCTGGACGAAACGGTCTTGATCTTTGCTTGAATGGCCTAAAACCAAGCTTAATAGGCAACTGATGCTCCACTAGCTCTAGGCTTAAACCTGTCATCTCAGTATAACTCCAAGCAAAGAAATCAGAGTATTATTTTTATAACCTGGTCATTTTGTTCCTAGGATCGGATTTTAGGCTCTCGTTTACAAAAGTCGGTCTTAGAGTGCTACCATCTCCTATGTCAACTTCTTCCAAAGGTTCGGCCTATGTAAACCCTTGACCTCACTTGTCTAAATCTCTAAACTCCTCTATTGTGCTCATGTCAAAGGAGTTTGCCACCCTCTGCTGGCGACGGAGCGTTCGACCATAAGGGTCGTACCGTCCATGAGAGGGGTTGTGAACTGCAAACCTCTCTGCTGGACTCTAGACCATCCGACCATAAAGGATGGACCGTCCGCGAGAGGGGCTACACACTGTAGACCTCTCTATTGGACTCCAGACCATCCGACCATAGAGGTCGGACCATCCGTGAGAAGGGTTATGTAATGCAACCCTCTTTGTTAGACTCTAGACTGTCCGGCGTCAAAGCCCGAACCGTCCGTGACCCGATTTTTTTGGTGTATGCATCATTGATCACTTATGATTTAGCCGGTTTTCCATCGGCTCTAACATTATACGAGTGAAGCCTTCCTTGCATACGCTTATGAATTGATAATCTGAAAATCAACCCCTGTTAAACATTTGGCAGTATCATAAGTCCAAAGTATAGGGGCATCGACCATAGCAATGCAAGCCAATGAGTTTGCATATACTATATCTATTTCATCGCCCACCCATTGTATTAGCATTTGGTATAAATTAGAAGGTACACATTCATTGGCATGTACCCAATCTCTTCCTAAGATTACACTATAATTGGCTTCTACTGCAGCGACAAAGAAAGCAACAACAAGGGTCTTTGTCCCGATGGTTAATTCAACGGACGTGACAACCTTAGCCTCGATCAAATTATTGCTCCCAACACCGCTAAGCATCATATTGGTCATGATCAGCTTGTTATCCTTCTTACCAAGCTTTCGGTACAAGGAGTAAGGCATTAAATTGGCGGCCGCTCCTCCATCAATTAGCATCCTAGAAATCGATGTCCCATCGATGTGGTCGTGCACATAGAGCAGCTTCAAATGATTGAATGATTCCTTGGGTTTGGTGAAGATCATTTCTTTAGAACCAAAATCAAACAGAGCAACCACATGTTCATCATCACCAATAATAGTTTAACCGGCTGCAAACATAATTACATTAATCTCCATAACTAGGTGCTCTAGCGATGCCCCGTTATCCACCATTTCCTCCCCAAATAGATCATCCTCGGTTCCATCTTGGTCCATGGCAACTGGCAAGTCCTCGGAAGCTTCCTAGTGGGCCGCAGACGGTCTAGGTGCTTGACGCAGACTGTCCGCCTTGGAGTTGGACGGTCTATCGTACCTGCAGAAACCTACAAAATTAATGTGGTATTTTTATATTTTATGGCTGCTTGTTCTTTTGTGTTAGTTTTAGTGGCATGCAGTCTTTATTTTTTTTGTGGTGGTGGGAATTGTAGATGTGTATCATTAAATATCTTTTTTGTCTCCTTTTCTCTATTTTCCTTTCTCTCAAGTGCTGCAATTTGTGTTTTGAGAGTGAGTTAGTCCTGATAGACACCATCAAGACCTGGAGTACTTTGGGTCAGATATTTTACTGGTAGCAATTTTATCCTTTTCCTCATTTGTTTTGGCTGATTCACTAAAGATCATCAGCCCCTCATTATTTCCTTTTATGACAACATCTGTTGTGCCTATCTTAATGACATCCTCCTTTGTTGTTATTTAGCATTGGTATATACATTTATAGACGTTTTCTCCCTATTTCCCCCTTCCAGATTGATTAGCCTTTGTGGCTGAGGAGACCAACATTCTTGTTGTGATTGTGCCTGCTGACCAGATTGAGAAACGCCCAATCGATCCTGCACCAGTGGTGTTATCCTATCAAACATAGATGTTTGGGGTGCCCCCTGTCACACCCGGTTTTGGAAGGTAAACCGAATGCGAACCATGTAAGTACCAGGATCAGAACTCACGTACAAAGCGATTACATAATTGGACATCATCACACAATGCTTGAATTAAATAGCGGAAAGGTACTTAGTTACATCAAGATGTCTGAGACATCCACAGAGTCTATTACATAAACATGGTGTTTAACAATAACATCAAAGTGCGGAGTAACGAAACGTAGAATGATAAGCCTACACAGGCAGCAGACTGGGGTTTGCCACTAAAGTAAACTAGAACTCGTCGTAGTCCTGGAACTCCTCAAAGTCCTCCATGTTGCCAGCTTCACCTCCTGAGCACTGAGTACAGTGCGGACAACTTGGGGTGGGGTGGTTTGTAAAGCAAGGGTGAGTACACATCAACATACTCAGCAAATGTCCCATTTGGCTAAAGTGGACTAGCTGTATGTGGAGTTAAGGTTAAGCAGTTGCTTTTAGTTGGTCAAGTTTTATTACTATAAGTATAGCCAAATTTTAGTAATAACCCAGTTATTACCCAGAGGCACTCCCTCCACGAGGAAATACCAGAGATCAGATTTGTAACCATCATTGTTAATCATCATCATAAAAGTAACCAAAGTTCTTTTAATCGAAGAGGATCCCAAGGCTGCTCTTAACTGTGAGCATGGCTGATATACCAGTTTTTAACACTCTGCAGAGGTCGCACACATTACCCATAAGCCGTGATTCCCATTCTGCCCGGGGTTCTAGCCTCCCCATTGATCACTACCAAGGTGACCTAGCAGGGTCTCACTACGTAGCCTTTACAAAGATTTCCTAGAGGTCATAGCCGCCCGTTAGGTTTCTCCAGTTTGATAAACATAGTACATCTCCCCAGAGGAAGGGTGACTAACAAAACCAAATCAAAGAACCTCTGCAACCAGCCTCGGCAGAGCAAGTACTGTGCCCGGACCCCATTGACAGCCCTACAGCGAAGCTAACTACTCCTCTGGTTCCTCTAATTAATCAGCTAAGGGCGTCCCATTCCACCCTCATGGTTTGTTATCCCGGGTTGTCACTCCCCAAACAGGTCCTTACGGAGAGGTACTCAGGAAACAACCTGAGCCCCCCCTAAAGTAATCACAAGAACCTCATCGGGATAACATCATCGTTTCATAAAAGATCACATCATGTTCATTGATTAAGTTTAAGCAATAGGTTAAGCTAACCATGATTAACCCAAAAAGGTAAACAAGGATAAGGTAAATACAAAGCTAGTAAATCCTTAGGCTTAAATAATGTAATGCGGGACAGTGAATTATAAAGTATGTAGGACATAATAGGTCAGAGGACATTTGCCTTCACTAGGTTGTTGCTTAGAGGGATCTTCATCAACACACTCAGGAACCACGAGCTGCTCGTTGTCTAAATAAAGCGAGCATACGTTCAATACATTTGGAAGGTAAAAATGAACATCACATCGAACATGTACAAACATTGGCACACAACTCAAAAAGGTATAATATTAAGTACAGGGGAATGAGATCAAGTTATAAAATGGACTAATCCTAATTGGGGATTAATTACTCTCTAAGTGTTGGAACATAGCTCAAAAAGGTTAAGTAGTAATTAAACAAAGAAAAGATTAAATTATAAGATGGACTACTCTCATATAGGAATTTGATTATCCTTTAAGTGTTATCCATAATTACATACCTAATTCTATTTATGTCATTAAGACCTAAAGGTTAACCAAAAATGAATTCATGTAATGCATGACACTAATCTCACAAGATTAAATATATTTTACTCCTAGGATTCTCCTTTTATTTATTTCATTAAATAAATAAATCAACATATACTTTAAATTCTATATTCTAAGTGTAAAAATTAAAGTATACAGATTACAGTTGATCATATTTTATTTGAACAGAAATAATCTTGTGAACATTTTGCAATTTGAACCACTAAATTTGGAGTTCATATGAAAAAGATATGAAATAAACAAGTTTTGAAGTTTGAAATATGGAATTAAGGCTAAATCTGTGATTAAATAAAAGTCCAGAGGGCTATTCTAAATAAAACAGGGACCTATGCGCTAAAACAGAGGACGTCAGGTTGATTTCCTAAAACCAGAGGGGTTCTTAAGCAAAACTCACACGCGAAGGGGTACAGGGTAATCTCAGCCATCAAATCAGAGATCAATGACCCAGATTAGATCGCGCGGGCGCGGGCACGAGGGCGCAGCTGACAAGCGGGGCCAAGGCATCAGCGGGCTAGGGTGGGCTGAACGGCCGGGCCCAGGGGCAGAGACGCGGGTGAGGGGAAGAGAGAGGGGCGGTCAGATTCCGATCGAAGGGCTAGGATTAGATCTACTCGGGTTAAGACTAAACCATCCGATCTGAGACAAACGACCGAGATCTAACGGCCAGGGCTGGCTTGGGCGTGGTGGCGCCGCTCGGTCCCGCGGTGAGAGTTCGCCGGAGACGAGCAGACTGGCCACAGCGGGGCACTAGAGGCTCGGGGACTAGCCTAGGCGCAATCAGGGCGGTCTGGCGAACTCGGCCATGGCCTACACGCTGGCGCAGCAGCACCAGAGGGCGCAGACCACGGCGGAGCGGGCTAACAGCGGCACTGGATTACTCCGGCGAGCAATCGCGCGAGCTATAGAGCGAGGATAACCAAATTAAGGGCACGGGCAGGTTGCTTACCTCGAGCAGAAGCGCTGGCGTAGCAAAACGACGGCGGAGGCGCTGGGGCTTGATGGGGCGACGATGGCAGACTCTGGCTGTGCAAGAAAACGCTCCGGTGAGAGCGGACCGGATGCAACAGGGAGGGAGAGGGCACACCAAAGGGTGTCCCGAGTAGCTGACGATAAGGCAAAGCTCACCGTGGCACTGGACGGGGCATAGGTGCAACGGTGGCGACAGAACATGCGGTGGGCGTCGGCGGGCGGTGGCGGAGCTCTCTGCTCGCGCGGGCAGAGCGAGAAAGAGGGCGAGGGAACTGGGCAGAGGGCTCAAATGAGAGAGGGGAGGTGGACGAGCAGGGCGCGGGGCTCAAAAGGGGCGCGGGGGCTCGGACGTGGTCGGAGAACGCGCGGTCGTGAGCACGTCCACGGCGGGGAGATCGTGGGCGGAAGGTTAGAGACGGCTGACAGGTGGGGATGGCGGGACAGAGAGAGAGAGAGTGCGCGGGGAAAAAAGAACGGCGCCGACAGCTCTGGCCCACGAGATAGATAGAGAGAGAGAGAGAGAGAGAGAGAGAGGAGTGAGCGCGCTGGATGGCGTCGACTGGCGGGACCTGCCTTTCAGACACAGGGGGCACGCGCGGGTTGGACTGAATGGGCCGACCTGGGCTGAATTGGCCTTTTCCATTTTCCTGGAATTTCTATTGCCTTTTCTATTTATTTTCTCTAGGGTTTTCAATTCAAATTCAATTCAAGTTTCAAATCCAAACCAAATCAAATATGTGCAACAATTCAAAGAATATTTAGGCTCAATATGATGCAACATTCCATGACTCATATGTTTTGGGAAAAATAAAATAAATAATCCCTCACTAATACAACTAACTCTAATTAAAAGAGAAAGAGAGAGAAAGAAAACTAGAGAGAGAGAAACTAGAGTGAGATAGAGAAGAGTAACACCTGAATTTGGATGATCATAAGAAAGAAATTTTATACCCCCAAATTCAGGGTGTTACACCCCCTAAGCCGGATGTGGTGGCATCTCATAAGGATACTTTGGGTGGATCATGGGCATTCCCCACATTTTGGTTAGCGCATATGGTGGATGTGGTTATGTGTAAGGATATGGATATTGAGGTGAGTATGACATAGGTGCATACTGAGGTGAAGGTGTCCACGCTGGTGTGTTTGGGACTGGCTGAACAATGTTTTGGGTCAATTTTTTCAGCCTCACCTCCTGGGATGAAGTATTCTTAAAAGTTGCCTAGACGGGGGGGGGGGGGGGGGGTGAATAGGCGAAACCTGAAATTTACAAACTTTAAACACACATTATGCTCGAGGTTAGTGTTAGAAGTAATTCGGAGTGTGGAAGATAGTTCTCCTTTCCAAGAGTTGCTCAATTAATGCGGATAACTTTGGGAGCCAACTCAAATCAATATGTGCAAGGGAACTTTTAGAGAGAGAAGAGAGGATAAACAAATCGAATGGAGATCAACATAAATGAACACGACAATTTGTTTACCGAGGTTCGGTTCCAAAGAACCTAGTCCCCGTTGAGGAGGCCACAAATGTCAGGTCTATTTCAACCCTTTCCCTCTCTCAATCGGTCACTTAGACCGGTCAAGTGCTTTTTCTCAATCTCATGGGTCACTAAGACCCCACAAGGATCACCACACAATTAGGTGTCTCTTGCAATCTTTACAAAACACTTGGAGAGTTTAGAGAGAGATGAAGAAAGCACGATTGCGAAAGCCAAGCAACAAGAGCGACAAATAACACACGGATCACTCTCTCTCAAGTCACTAAGCACTAATGATCACTTGTCTAAATTGTGGGACTTGGAGAGATTGGAAGCTTTGAGTGTGTCTTGGAATGGATTGCTAGCTCTTGTATTGAATGTAAAAGAGTGGAGTGCTTGGATGTAGTGAATGGAGGTGGTTGGGGTTGTATTTATAGCCTCCAACCACTTCCTACCCATTGCTCCTTTTCTGTCGACTGTGGACGGTTCGCGCTTCTGGTCCGGACGGTCCGCCCCTGCACATCAACGGCTGAAATCACAACGGTCGGCAGTAACAACTATATCAATGTCTATAGTACATTTAATGTGTCGTCAGATGTCAGATAAAGCAATCGCGGACGGTCCGGTCGTGCACCCTGGACGGTCCGCGAGGACACGAAAAATGCATTTTACCGAACCCGTCACCTTCGGGGTTTTCTGTTTTTTCAACTACCGGATGGTCCGCGCCTGAGGCTGGATGGTCCGCGCTTGGTCTCGGACGGTGTTCGCTTCTCCATCGGACGGTCCGTAGTGTTAACTTGTGTTTTTGTAGTGTTCCTGTTCGAGGCTCACCCTGGTGTCGTGGACGGTCTGCCACAAGGGCCCGGACAGCCCGCGCATAGGTGTTTTTCCAAAAAGCTTCTCCTGTCCAGAATAATCTACGGTATTCTGGATAATCAACTTAGAATAGTTGTAGATGAACTTATGCACCTGAGAAATGATCAACTAGGCAAACTAGTTAGTCCACGTGGTTTGTGATGGACGTCAAACACCAAAATCGATTATAGGAAATGATTAAGCCCATTTCACTTCCAATTCTCTTTCGCCTATCTCATTATGGTAGGTGAATGAGGTCGCTTCGTTGTCCGGTCATGGGGATCGACCTTTTTGTTGACATATTTTGACAATAGTTGACTAAAAGTTGGGCCAACTTTGATTAGCTAAATAGGTGCTTTTGTTGAATCTTGCTTCCATGTACCTATTTTAGGTCGTCACGACTTGAAGCTATGTAGTCGTTGTTGTTTTTGGATGTCGCTAGACCATCTGCCAGAGATGCCCAAACCGTCTGCCCAAGACGCGAACCATCCGTGCTATCCAGTTGGACCATCCACGATGCATAGAATAGGGAGCTTGGCTCAGTCGCTTGTCTGTGTTTGCCCCTAGAAGTTTCGAACTTTATGGTGATCTTATGTTTCTCCTCCATATGGGGTTCGTTCAACAACGACTTTCCTGTAATAAAATTTTGTGTTTACATCGAGGGCCCGAGGGTGACCGATGATGACCCCCTTGCCTTTGTCCTTGTCGGCCATATCCGGCCGAACCAAGACTTTTTCATCATTAAATCCATCACGTTGACCAGAAAAAGGTTCTTTGTTAACCTGCATATCTTGAAAATTCAATCGGCCTTCATTAATGGTCGATTGCACCTGTCAATGGAACACATTACCATCATTAGTGGCATGCAAGAATGAGTTATGCCACTTACATTAAGCATGTCGTTTGAGCTCGTCGGTAGATGGAATAGTGTGATTTATCTTAATATTGCTGCTCTTGAGTAATTCATTAAATATTTTATCACATTTGGCAACAGTAAAAGTAAACTTAACCTCCTCCTGCTAATTTTTTGAATCGGCTGTAAAGAGGAGCAAGCTGGTGGTTTGGCCTTTGCTGGCCAAACTAACTCAACGACATATACCTGTGGAGACTCATCTGCTGAACTACTCTCATCACACTCAACTCTGTGAACGTTGTGATGAGTCCTCTTAGATGTATCTTTGCTTCGGCTCTCACAAGCTAAAGCCCTTCTAACTTTTCTTTTAAGTATGAACACATCCCATTAAAAGATAACCCTGCCAGCTATATATCAACAACGTGAATTTGGAAACATCGATTTCTAATGTCCTAGAATCTTCATATATAATCATTAACCGATTCATCCCGTCCCTACCGCAAGGCTGCTAAATCTACCAAATCTAACTCATACTCTCCGGAGAAGAAATGGTCATGGAATTTCTGCTCTAAATCACCCAAGAGTAGATGGAACTAGGTGATAGGATGGCATACCATGCAAGTGCGGTGCCAGTAAGGGATAATGAAAATAAGCGAACGCAGAAAGCCTCCCTATCGAACAACTCCCCTAATTGTGCTAGGAACTGGCCTATGTGCTCCTGTGTGCTTTTGCACTGGTCAACCAAATTTTTTGAGAATTTAGGTATCCTAGTCTCCTGTGAATATGGGTCATAGTCAAATTGGGTGTCATATGGTTTCCGATATAACTGCCCCCCATGGGTCATGTTAACTCCGAGTTTGTCTCAGAATGCCCCAGCTATTTCCTCCCTTACTATGTCAATGGCGACCAGTGGTAATCCAGCGGCCCTTGGGTCAAAATGTGTGGGCGCTTGTGTCTCGTTATGTCATCCCCTTGCCCATGGGTTGGGGTTCTATGAGGCACTAATGCGTGCCCTAGGTGCCGCATAATGTGTGTTAAATCTTTCTGGCCTTCTAGGGGCCAAAAAGTACTCACCCCCACGTGTTCGTGGAGCCATGCCATGATTTTGAGGAGCCATGGGTGGTAGGGAGAAGTTTTCCTGAGATGTGTAGAAGGGTTTATGGTAATTACCAATGTCCTATTCTGTGTGCCCTACGTCAGACGGTCCGGTGTGATACACGGACAGTCCAGAGGTATACTTGGACGATCCGTACGTAACCGAATGGTCTGAGCATGTCTATGAGCTCTTGTGCACAGTATGATGGCCCTACCGTGGATCTCGGTGGCTCGCCACAAAGTACGAAGACATCCACCACTAGGTCAGATGGTCCGATCTCAGGCCCGAATGGTCCGGCCGTGCACAAGTTCGCAGGTTTATCCCAAATCGGCTAGAAGAGTTTTGGTTGTTGTGTGAATGTATTCATCGGCATACCATATAAAGACTAGGTTTGTGAGGACCTATCTACAGCTGGTGCTTTTGGTGAATTTGGCACAATCGCGACCTATGTGATGGAAAATTAGACACGACAGATTTTCTATTGTACGTGTGAGTTTCTTAAGCGTGTCTTCTATCCCCCTAATGCATTGTTGCAACTGATTCCCTTGTACATCCACATATTATTTGAGGGACTGGAGGTCATTTTATTTACTTATATTGGGGTTTGACAAAGGTAGGAGAGATGACATCCCGATCTCCCCTTTCTTGATGATCTTCTGGTGCCAGTCCATCTTGAAATTGGCTAAGTACTTTGCCTCAACCTCCTTGATCAACTGCCTTTTGTACTCCTTGAATTCTTACTGATCTTTGAGTGATAGGTTTTCCATAGTCAGCTTGATGATGTTGCTTGGGGAGATATTAGAGTAATCCTTTGAACCAGTTATCTTTGTTTGCTAGGTCACACCTCTTGTCCCCAATGGAGTCTCCAAAAAATGTGTTGGCTCCAATTCGGGGCCAAACATTAGAGTTGTACCTCCTGGCATGCTCCCTGCGTGATCGTGGACGTTCTGCGACCTTGCAACAGGAGCGGATCTTCTCTATGTCACCCCGAACGGTCCGCGCACAGGGCTCATACAGTTCACAACGGCGCAGGGCGTCTGTTAGCGGTGTGGAACCCTAGACCTCACCTTCTAGGAGGGACCCCATTAGGGAGGAGAGTTCTAGGGGTGCTCTAGGGTTAGCAGGTCACCCAGGGTATCTCTAGACGACATAGAGTCGCTTATGGATTAAGAAATTAGGCCAAGGAAGACTACAACTAGGCTAATTACTGCTAGCATCTACTAATATGCAAGCAGACCCTTCATGCAAGCGTGCAATCATGTATTCTAGTCCCTTCGATTCCCATCCAACGATGGATCTATGATTTCTAATTTGGTCCTCCCATCAGCATGTTCCACCAGTGTGTACCATTTTAAAAATAATTGCCTATTTGATCCATCATTGGATAGAATCAGAGGGACTAGAATACATGATTACATGCTTGCATGTAGGGTCTGCTTGCATATTAGTCGATGCCATTACTGCTACTCCTAGGGCAATAAAGTAAAGGAATTGATATATTGATTGATTGGTTCAATTAGTGGTGCGCGCAATCGATCGTACCCTTTCATATATATAGAGCGAGGTCTGGATCCATTGTTAGACATTCTCCATCCGGAGCTTGGATGATCTCTTCGTGGAAGGCGCAAGGCCCCTACCTGGCACACCAACTATCGGTGTTTTGTACCTCGCTCCAACAAGTAAATTTACTTTACGCATTCCAGGCTCCAGAGGGTGTGCGCAGAGGATGCAAGATTTATACTGATTCAGGCAGAATGTCTCTACTCCCATTCATCAATGGCTTGTGCTATAGGCACCATTGATGATCAAACTCGTAGTAGGGGTTACAAGTAGTCGAGAGAGGGAAGAGAGGCTCCCAGATCTCTTATTGGGCTGGGAGTGGAGCTTAGAAGCTGCAAGGTGGAGTCCTAGCTAAGTCTTGGCTTGGCGGGGCTCTGGTCTTCAGGTCCTCGTCGGTGCTCCTCCTCCTCCCGTTTGTCCTTATGGGTTTGTCTCCGTCTAAAGGCATTTGGTTGTGTCCAAGAGCTCTCTCCTTTTGATCCCCTTGTATAGAGGTCGTCCTCTTCCTTTTATAGGATGGGAGAGGGGGTCATCCAGCAGTGGCTTCCTTAGGAAGGAGCCGTAAGGCAAGGGTAAAACTAGTGTTTTACCCAAGGTGAGGCCACGCGTCCTCGTGGCACCTAGAGCTGCCTGGTTGTCTCAAATTTAATGTGGCGGGTGATGTGGGAGCGATGATGTTCCTAGGTATCATCATCCTGGCTACGCCAACCCCTAGCGTCCATAGCCTGGGCCTCGGCGTGGCCTGTCGTGTAGCGCCCTGCGAGAGGTCTGTGCACTCAGGCCTAGTTCTATAGGCCATAAGTGCGCCGCAGGTCGAGGGGCACACACGCCATTAATGCATCACCGTCCTGGGGCTCGTAGGTCATGAGTGCTATGTAGCCTGAGGGGTCTATACGTCATGAGTGGGAAGCGGACCGGAGCGCATGTTGTGGCTCGGTGCCATGCGTGGTTAATGCGACAACTCTTTTATGGCGAGTCAGTCCGGGGCTGGGCGCTGGATCCACTCGAGTGGTTCCCTTCCGACACACCTAGCTTCCCTTGTCTAGTTCTACCACGCCCAACCCTAGGCTCGGTATCGCAGGGTTCGACCGGGGGTGGGTCCTTCCAGGGTTGACGCACCTGCCTCTCCCGTCTGACTAACGGGCCCCAACAATTAGGGACGCCTTTCCTCGGTGCACTCTCTAAATGACAGGTAGCAGGGATCGGGGGTCATTCCACCGAAAAGAAGATGCCCAGGAGGATCGACGAACAAGAGGAGGACGCACCGACGAGGACTTGGAGGTCGGAGCCCTACCGCCAAGCCACAAATTAGCTAGGACTCCACTCTGTAACACTTAGCTCCACCTCCACCATGATACAGTGCCTCTCCGACCTCTCTCACCCGCTTGTAACCCCTACTCCGAGCTTTGATCATTAATGCTGCCTGCAGCACAAACCACCGATGACTGGAAGTAGGGACATTCTTCCCGAACCAGTATAAATCCTTGTGCTCACTTCACACACCGTCTGGAGCCCAGAACGTGCACAATAAATTTACTTGTTAGAGCGAGGTTCAAAACACTGACACACAAGGTTAACATTTTTGTACACTAGAGTTAGATTGATCCATCCAACTAAAAGTGTCCAAAAATGCAGGCAACTTTCCATGGTGCGGTGCGATGAAGCTCATTGCAACAACGGATGGACGAGGCTGACATCAGGGGCCCACACGACACCGAGCGCGAAGACCACGCGAGCACAAGCGAAGGATAGTGTGAGGCTGACAGGTGGGGTAGGTCTGTTGGTGCCATGTGGCTTGCGGGAGGATGTGGGGTATGAGGTCGTTGTTGGGGCTCGCTTGATAGTTAACGTGTCGAGTGCAACTGAGGCACTAAGGAGCTGGGCTCACCTGACAGCACATGGTATTCTTGCGGGCGCGGTGATGGGCCGCTGTGCGTGATATTTGGGCGGGTAGGTAAAGAGGTGGCCCAAGCGCATAGTAAGTAATTCCTTTTTTCTTTTCTTTTCTATTTTATGTTTACCCATTTCATTTTCCATTTTGTCAAATTTAAATTCAAATATGTGTTTAAATTTCAAGTCAAACTAGATGCACATTCAAAATTCCAGCATAATATGCAACTAAATTTATTTCTACACAAGTTACTTTATATATTTATTTAAGAAAATGTCTCCAATATGCATCACACACCTTTTCCTTGTTAAACAAATCATTATCTTCAATATGTAGCCAAACTAAAAGTTTATTCCAAAAATTTAATGTTTATCATCTATTCTTTTGAAGGGTAATTGTCTTCTGATGTATAATATCCATTAAGAGATATTTTCACCTACATATTTTAGAAAATGATCTAAATATATTATTCAACAAAATAATGATTTCACTTTCATAAGGACCCCTTTCTATTAACTTTTGTTAGAAACCATATTTATTGAAATCTTGGGATAAATCCTCCTAATTCTCAAAGTTAGAATCTTAGGGTGTTATATAGATCTCCTTATTTTTTATGTGACTAGATAACCTTCATGTAACCACTTCCCCCTTGGACTATAAATAGAGGAACGAGGCACCCCAAGAGGGCATATCATCAAATCATAAGCAATAGGCACCAACATACATGATGTAGCATATAGCTCGCATCGAGAGCTCAAACATGTCTAAATCTTTTTGTCACCTGTGCATTTACCTTTAGTTCTTGATCTCATGATCTCCCCCATAAATTTACTACCAAATATTCCTCGATAGAGTTGTCATCTTAACTTAAACTAAGACACTTCCACTGAAGTTCCATAAACAATGTTCAATTCTTGAGTCATCGAATCTACAGTACTCTTTCTATATTTTTAGTTCTAAGATCATATATAAAACTAGGTCTTGTAATATTATGAGGAACAAGGAAGATTAATCATGTCCAAACTTGCAAATCACAAATCAGTTGCCATGTTCCATTCTGGTCCTTCATTACCCTAAGAATCATAATTCGTTAATCGCATCCAAGAGCAGTAGACTACTAGTTGTTCCCCTCTGACCTTTCATTACACCATGATTCCTCACCTACAATGGAATAAATTAGCCAGAAACAAATCCTAGAAACCATCAAATCATAGAATAATCAACCAAAACACACCCTAAATAATATGGTTACCAACAACAACACTAGCTCATATGCAAAAAATATCACCAAAATTCCTGAACAAAAATCACGGACTCCTATGATAGGAGGTCTAAAAAATTCAACTCTCCATCCAAGTGCCATCCTCACGCTACTGATCCAACCAATCCACATGAGACGACTCTAGGAAACAAGATCGAATACAGAGTTGAGCGAAAGAGCAACCAAAGAGCAAGAAGATGAAGGACCTATTTGGAATTGGAAGTAAAGTGTTTTTATAGTTTCTATGCAATACCATGGTTATAGGAATACTAAAGTATTTTATGCCATAAGGTGTTTGGTTGTATTTTTAAAAACTATGTTTTTAAAACCATGGTATTGTAGATACCATGGTATTTTTCGAGTATTGGAAACTTCACTCTATCACAAAGTTTTTATAGTGTGGCTGGCTTTTGCTTAAATATCATGGTTTACAATGTTGTATCCAAACAATGTTTCTCAAAACCATGGTATTTTTTAGCTGGCCAAAACTATGACAGTATCATGATATTTACAAAGTATAGTAGTGTAAACCATAGTTTTGAAAAACATTGTTGACAGATAGGTCCAAAGGTATGAGAGATCTTTGGAAGAGTTGGAGCCCTCATGCTATTGATTAAACCAATCCACTTCTCAATCTCCTACTTTCATCATAATAGAGATCCATGAAATCTAATCAAAATTATGAAATGGGATCTAGTAAACACAAGAGCAAAGAAGCAATCGAAGGAAAAAACATTCAACTAGAGGTGGTTATGGGCTCTAAATTTTACACAAAAAAAATTTAAAGATCGGATTGGATTAGTATTGGGCTCTATTTCTATTTATTTTTAAACTAAAATTAGTTAATGTTCAAACAAATTGTTAAGAGACATTTGAATCACGATCCATTGCCACCCCTACATCCAAGAGCACGACCGGGTAAAACACCGTTGGGGGGAGCCTTCATCACCGAAGGTCTACAAGTTGCTAACTTCGTCATGAAAAGCAAGTTTTAGGTACAAGTCTCTACCTTCGTCACTAGGACGAAGCTGGCAGTATGGACGAAGCTAAAGAAAATTAGGAGCGCTAACCCGATTGATGCCGAAGGACGCAACTTCAGGTGAGCTGTAAATCGACGAAGCAGAGGCAAAGCTGAAAACCGTGAAAGACTTGTTCCGCAAGATATGAAGATGGAGAAGTACAATGTTGCCCTTATGGTTTTTGTAGAAACTATGTATAGGGTTTAGGGACATATTTGTAATTTCGCCCAAAGCTGTATCCCATGACTATAAGTAGAGGAATAATGCCATGCACAAATCACGTTTTCGAGAGCCTAGAGCTTCATCTAGCTCAGCCTTCGAAACTACCTTCGAGCTACCTATTGTGTAAAGCTAAAGGTATGATTATAATGATATATTACATTGCATGGGATGAAATAAATGCAAGTGTGCACATCCAGATGAGTGATATGCTTACTCTTTTTGATTTACATACTACTTTCATTACCATATCATCACATCATTTTTATCTTCTCCTTTTTAACCAACCTCCAAAGGAAAGCTAGTTAAAAGGAGAACCTCATAGTTTATTAACTTGTGTTGCCTTGTTTTTTATATCTTTTAGAAATAAAAAATGAGTGACCAACATTGGTGCCCACCTTTGGTGATTTCACGACCACGACAAAGAGCATGGCAAGCAAGTTCATCATCAAAGATGAAGAAGCTTGTGCTCCCTGTCACTGGGGGCTTGAGCTTTGAACCCAGCAACAAAAAGCAAAAAAAAGAATCCCAAAGAAAGGTGCAGCATGTGGGTGTCCAAGGACCCTACATCAAAACCAAGTGGTCTCATATTCCCATTATATTCTCCCAAGAGGATCTCAGTCTCAAAGATTACCCACACAAAGATGTCATGGTGATCTGATGTGTCATAAAGGGCTTCGTGGTCCACAATGTCTTGGTTGACATAGGCGGTGCAACAGATATCATATTTGCAAAGGCCTTCAAGTAGATGTAGGAGCCAGAAGATAAAATCTAAGGTTCAACTTATCCTCTCTGTGGCTTCGGAGGGCAGTAAGTGTTGGCCCTTGGAAAGTTGGCTATGCCCATCATCTTGGGCTATGTCAACAAACACAAGGACAGAAGAAGCTGTGTTTGAGATAGTTGACGTGGAGTTCCCATACAATGCAATTATTGGAAGAGGAACACTCAATATCTTCGAAGCAGTTTTGCATTCAGCATACCTTTGCATGAAGATACCAAGCAATCAAGGAGTCATATCAGTGTATGGCAGTCAAGAGGCCACAAAAAGGGCAGGAGGGACCTTGCAAGAGCCTAAAATTGTATACAACATTGATGAAGCTGAGACACAAGATCAAGCATCAGAAAAGCAAATCAAAGAAAAAGTATCCTCGGTAGATCAACCGAAGCCAATCTTGCTTTATGAAGATGTGGCTGGTCAATGGGTTTTCTTTGGCAACCAGCTCTCTTCGGAGCAAGAATAAGATCTCAAAAGATGCTTGTTTCACAACAAAGATGTCTTTGCTTGGTTAACAAAAGACTTACGTGGGGTTGATAGAAGTATCATAGAACATGCTATGAATGTTGATCCAAGAAGTAGACCAAGAAAGCAAAAACTTCACAACATGTATGAAGACAAGGTCGAAGGTGCAAAGGACAGTCAAAAGATTACCCAGTGCTAGCATAATAAGAGAAGTTGCATATCCAGAATAGCTAGCCAACACACTCATGGTCAAGAAGTAAAATGGCAAATAGAGAATGTGCATAGATTTCACAGACTTCAACAAGGCATGCTCAAAGGATGAGTTTCCATTGCCAAGAATTGATTCCCTCATGGATGCAACATCTACTTCGGAGGTTATGAGCCTGCTAGATTGCTACTCAGGCTATCATTAGATTTGGACGAAGAACAAAGTTGAGCCAAAGACCAGCTTCAAACACCCCAACGGTACCTATTGCCACCTTCAGATGCCTAAGGGGCTCAAGAACTCTGGCGGAAGCTTCAGTAGAATGACAACCAAGGTGTTGAGCACACAAGTTGGTAGAAATATTTTTACTTGTGTTGATGACATCATTGTAAAAAGCACAAAGCAGTAAAGCCATATCTTAGATCTCCTGGAGACAATCACCAACTTCCAAAGGGTAGTCCTGAAGTTGAACATAGAAAATTGTGTATTCTGAGTGAAAAAGGGCAAATTCATTGGTTGCCTTGTGTCAACAAAAGGGATCGAAGCAAATCCACATAAGATAGAGGCCATACTTCGGATGGAGCCATCGAAAACAAGAACAGAGGCTCAAAAGTTAGCAGGAAGGCTTGCTTCCTTGAACCGATTTATTTTAAGATCTGCAGAACGAAGCTTGCCTTTCTTCGAAGTGCTGAAACTAGCAGAAGTATTTCAATAGGGAGCAGCTCAACAACAAGCTTTTGAAGAGTTGAAAAAGTATTTGATTGAGCTAATAACTCTCTCTCTCCACCATTGCTAGGGGCTCCTCTACTACTCTATGTGTCAGCTTCGCACTCCATTGTAAGTGTTGCTCTAGTTCAAGAGAAAGTTGAAGGAATCAAAAATCAAATGCCAGTATACTTCATTTTCGAAGTGTTAGTCCCATCTAAAAAGAACTACATAGAAATGGAGAATGTCCTATATGCAGTCTTAATAGCCTCCAAGAAGCTTCAACACTATTTATAGTCCTACAACATCATTGTACCTTTATCAGAGCCCTTGAAAGATATCATAAGAAGCAGAGAAGCTTCGGGTGGATTGGAAAATGGGCCGCTGAACTCGATGAATTTGTCATAGATTTTGTACACATATCATCTATCCAATCTCAAGCATTGGTAGATTTCATTATTGATTGGATTCCTAGTTCACAGGATGAAGCTACTACATCAGAAGAAGCTATATGGGTAGTCTTTTGTGATCGCTCGTGGGGGTCCTTCGGGGCAGGTGCTGGTGATGTTATAATCTCAACATCTGTTGGGGGCCTTCGGCTTCCGAAGGTCCTCAAAAATATGATTTAACAATGTTTCTGGAGTATAATACATGAACAGGTATCTTCGGATTTGGATCAGAACTACAACATGAAGAGGCACAAAGAACACGAAGGTTGGCGCAGAGCCGAAGCTATGTGCAGGAGAACTTCGGCATGACAGCAGAAAAGGGAACCGACTTAAAAAGGAAAAGGCTATTCAGACCTCGATGGATTACTATAGGGTCATTAGCAAATGTAAAGGGCATGGGTGTAATTTTACATGGGCTGCGTCCCGTGCCTATAAATAGGTGAACAATATCCCCGTACTGTTCACGCTGACTTGGCATTTGCTTTCGCATCACGCTTGTACCCTTGCTTTCCTTCGAGCCGAAGGTACATTTATAATTTGTTATTATTAATACAGTAACGCAAATAAAAATAAGTTGATAATAATGTTTAAAGTATTTATATTATTTTTTATATCTTATGTATGAATCCTTCTCCATCATTTATTGTGTTTATGAAGGCTTGTCCTTCATAACCTTCGTCCGGGATTCATTATATCCGAAGGGAGATAATGCTTCGAAGAACGAAGGACTTTAACATTTAACATTTTTTATGTTGCCTTGTTCTTAACTCTTAGCATTTGAGAACAAGTCCCCAACATTGGCGCCCACCTCCGGTGAACTCACTTCCACTTTTTGAGTTTTGAACACCTTCGGCAAGCATAGACCTTCGTCATGCCGCCAAATAAAGCTTCAGCAACAGGGGCTGCCGCTCTGCAGCCGCTGGATCCCAACCAGGAGACCCTCTCTCTTCGGGAGACCCGAAGCCAGAAGAGGAAGGCCACCAGTCCAACGCCTCAGGAGGATGACTTGGATCAAGAGATCAGAAATATGGAGATGCTCCATCAGCAGGTGCAAAGGAAGAAGGAAAAGATGGCTAGGCTAGTTGACTTGCAAAGGCAGATAGACGAAGCCTCTGAAGAAGTTCGCCATCTTGCTCAAGATGAGCAGAACCGAAGGCCTCAGCACAGAGAGCTTCATCAAGAGGGCTTTTTCAACGAGGATGACTGGTATGGGGATTTCCATCATGGAAATTTTGCTTTTGATGATGCTTCTCCTCTGTCAGCAGAACTGCAGGCTACATCTTGGCCTCCGTCTTACAAGCCACCTCAACTCCCCATGTACGATGGACATTCAGATTCGAAGCAGTTTCTGATGAGCTACGAAGCAACAATATCTTCCTATGGCGGCAACACTGCAGTTATGGCGAAGTCTTTCGTCATGGCCGTCAAGAATGTTGCACAAACCTGGTACTCCTCCCTTCGGCCAGGAACAATCACATCATGGCAGAAGCTGAAGGATATGCTGATCACCAGTTTCCAAGGGTTCAAACGAAGCTAGTCACTGCTCAAGCTTTGTTCCAGTGCACCCAAGATCACGAAGTATATCTTCAGGCGTATGTCCAAAGGTTCTTACACCTGAGGGCACAAGCGCCAACAGTGCCCAATGAAATTGTCATTGAGGCCATGATTAAGGGGCTCCGGCCGGGACCTTCAGCCCAATACTTTGCCAGGAAGCCCCCTCAGACACTGGAAAAACTGCTTCAGAAGATGGATGAATACATCCGCGCTGACAATGACTTTCGAGAGAGAAGGGAGGAAGCTTACAGGTTCTCCGAAATAGCCAGGGGCTTCAGAGGAAGAATTCATCCTAGACATGTCAGATCGATCCATAACACTCAGAGTGATGACAGGGGAAGCCAACAACAGAGGCCGCAATATTCCTCCTAGGCTTCGTGGCAGCAACAGAGCTATCCTCGGCCTCCAGCTCCAAGGTGCAGAGGTGCTAGGGGCTTCGGAGGAAGATTTGGGGATCAGCCCAGGAAGATTTATTGCCTATTCTGTGGTGAGGACAAGGGCCATGCCACCAGGATGTGCCATGTTACCATCCAGAAACAAAAGGAGATAGCAGAAGCTGCAGCCCAACAGAGCCAGCCGAAGCAAGTTATGCACACTGCTTCGTACCATTCGCCTTACATTCCAGAATATGTAGGCAACCACCCTGCAGCTTATGTTGCTTCGGCAAGCCAACCTTAGGCATCTTGGCAACAACCTCCACCTCCACCACCAATGCAACGAGGCCAGCAGCCAGAAGGGAGTCAGCATACCCACCTCCAATGGGACTTCAGAGAAGAGTCCGAAGCTCGCACAGTCAATAGTACTGTGCCAGAATCGAAGCATATTTACTAACAAATATCCTACCTCGGCAGCAGTTTTTACATTCAGAAGCATTTTCTTTTTAATAAGGAACAATTATTGAAAGCCTAAGTGCTTTTTGTCGTTTTCAATTTCTTGTAATAGCTTCGTTTTCTCCACAGTAAAAATATACCTTCTTCACAGAATAACGGAGTTGCCGAAGCATAAGAATTTATGGCTACAAGGAGAATCTCCGAAATAACAAAAAGTCGTTCCTAAGGGAGCGTAGCGTAAGTTTTCTGCTCAAAAGTTGTTCCGAAGGGAATGCAGAGCTTACAACGAAAAATAAACGCTGATTCCGCTGAAAGTAAAAGGCGAAGAAGCTCCTAAGGGAGGCTTACAGCGAAAAATAAACGCTGATTCCGCTGAAAGTAAAAGGCGAAGAAGCTCCTAAGGGAGGCTTACAGCGAAAAATAAACGCTGATTCCGCTGAAGTAAAAGGCGAAGAAGCTCCTAAGGGAGGCTTACAGTGAAAAATAAACGTCGATCTTCGGCAAATATCATTTTGCATAACATCACATCATCACATCATTTGCATAGCATAACATCATACATCATATTGCATCAATGACGCAAGAAGGGGGTTCAATGTTGATATTCGAAGATTGTTTCGAAGAAACAGTGCCAAGGCACAAGAATAATTATCGAAGAAGCATACCTTCGTCAAACTCCGAAATGAAAAGATCTATTAGTTACTGATTTTACGACGATTGGATGTTTTTATGAAAATACCGATATTATTTACGAAGCATGAAAAGAAGGGAAGGTGTTTTTTCGTCGAAGGCTCAAAAAGCGGTATGTATGTAAAGTTTCATGCATCGTAAAGAATTGAACCATAAATAGCTTATATATTACATTTAAAGTTACAAAATATTACACATGTTGTTCAACAAATATTACATTCCAAATATTTTTACAATAACATCTAATCTTTCCTTAGAACTACTTCTACAGCTTCGTTCAGTAGTTGATCAACAACTTTATCCATGATAGCTTCGGCCATTTTTCTAATTTTGTCATCCCCCTTCGCATGGGGGACCACCGATGGCTCGGCAGGCTCTGAGGGAGGAGAAAGTGCGGCTGTGTTACAAAGTGTAAACAAGTTCGAAATCAAAAAATTACAACAAAGAGCCAAAAATTACTAGTCAATACCTATTTTCCCTTCGAGATCCGCACTTTTCTCAGCGGCCTCTGCTACTTTTCTAGCGTCATGAATACCTTTCTCGCTTTTTCGTATAATTTCTTGGGCCATCTCCCGGCCACCATTGTCCCAGATGTCGGTGAAAAATTTTCCACCAACCGGGCTTGCCTCGGCTGAAGGGTCTTTTATGTCTTCAAGGGACAAGTCGGCTTCTGTTTGTGCCAAGGATTTCACGTGATCGCAGCCTTTTTTCTCCAAAACAGTGGCAATCCCCCTAGCACCTGAGAAGGCACAAATGTCTCCGCGGCTATTCAAAACTTCTTCAAAAGCTTCAGCTTCGTGGCTGATCCATCCAATTGGGCCCTCGGGGTTGCCCCTTATGAAATTTTCTTCACTCGAGAATGCGCCAACGCTGGCGAAGCTGGTTCTTATTTTCTTAACACATTCTACAGATTTTTCATAACACCTTTTCTTGGATGCACGAAGCTCTTCAACGTTTTTCTCTAGATGATTTGACCATTGTTCACTAATTTCTCGTTTGGCTTCTTCAACCGTGCATTCTTCTTTAGCTCTGGCTAGCTGTTTCCGAAGATCCTCAATTTCGCGCTTCTGAGCCTCAGCTTGAGCTTTGAAAGTAGCTTCGTCTTCTTTTATTCTATTCACCAGCGAATGTAATATTTTATCTTTTTCGAGACCTTCGTTTCTTAGTTCAATTACTTCGGAAAGAAGGTTGCTCAAGGCTATGGTACACCCTTCGTCTTTGGCATCTTTTTGTGCCCTGAGGGCATTGCTAAGTATAAGGCCCTGTAAAAAATGCGTTAATAAGTTCAGGCAAACGAAAAATTTTGGTTTCAAGGAATAATACAAAGATCTCATTTTTTCACCTTCAAGCTATTGTACGCCAAGCTGTCGGCCAACTCTTTTTTGGACAACACCGAGAGCCCGTCTTCTAATGTTGGGAATCCGAAGCTCTTGCTCATCTCCCGACAGACAGAAATCTCCTTGCTGTCAGGGAGACAATACAAGAAGTCTTCTTCTCCGCTGCCGTTGAATATCAATGCCCCCTTTGGATATTTCAGTTTTTGGGCATAGAACTGAGCCTCTTGCTTTTCTTTTTCAGTCAACTCTTTCCCCGAAGCATGTCATAAAATATAATTGAAAGCTTCGGAAAATGCTTCGGGGGCCGCAGTGCCAGTTTCTTCAGCCAAAATTTGTTCTGTTGCTTCTGTTTCTTTGGTTTCCAAGGATTTCACCTTGGCGGGCTCTGAAGGCCCAGCTTCAGTCTCAGCTTGGTGCTTTGAAGCTTCGGCACCAAAGGCTTCGATTTGTACTTCGGGAGTTTTGGCAATTTTCTTCTGAGTAATGCTTGAAGACTTTATTGTCTCCAATACATCCAGTACATTAACCATCCTTTTTCTTTTAGGGGTCATTGCTGGACCCTTTTGGCTTTTTGGTACTTCAACTTTTGCTGAAGGACTTAAAATTTCAGATGTCCTTGTTTCTTTAGCCTTCAGTTCTTCTATTTTCTCCATCTCCGGCATTATGACCGGCTCTTCAATATTCGGCAGGGGAGTCGGCTCCTTGGCTTCGGGGGCCGAAGAGGTTTCACCGACAAACTCGGGCACTGTGGCCGGTTCAATATAGCGTGGCTGGTGTGTAAGAACCTTCATCTTTTTCTTCTTCGGCGATGGCTCATTAAGAGCGGCTGAAGCAGCTTCCTTCACAGAAGCTGTATCTTTCCTTTTTTGACCCCGTGTTGGGTAACGATAGTCAGGATAGACGAACCCAATGGCATCAAATACTCGATTGAACCTTTTCTTCTTCCAGCCTCCGAAGGCTGCAGACAGAGCAGTATCTTCTGCCTTCGAATATGGTCCAAGCAGTTCATCGCTTGTGGCCTCAATACATTTCAGCCAGTCATCATCTGGCTCGACAAACTGATCTCCATATCTGAAGGTATATTTTAGCCTAACTAGTCCACCTTCGTCAGGTTTGCTGATGGTTTCCTTTGGTATTTCCCACTTTTCCACAAGTGGCCATACTCTGAAGGAAATATGCTCCTGGATCAAATCCCTCGTTCCGATGAAAGAACAAACTACACCGAAGGCTCTCCGGCATTGTTTGGCTGCTTCGTCAATATCCACCTTCGGTTTCCAAAGGCCAAAACGCTGCCAGATGGGGCGCATGATGATATCTTTAATATCTTCTCGTGTCTTCAAGTCGTTTTTCACATAGAACCATTCCTTCATCCAGTCCCCAGGCCATCTCGTCCAAAATGTTGGCACGTGACAGCTTGACTCAGAGCGGGCACCGAAGCTGTAACAGCCAAAATTGTTATGGTATTGCTCTTTACCCCAGGGTTTTGTCTCATATAATAACTCATGCATGCTACAGAAACTTTTTGCATTTGGCTCCAAACCTTGGCTCTTCATGGCCCATACGAAGACTCACATCCTTATGATTGCTTCGGGAGTAATTTGATGAAGGCAGATTTCAAATATTTTCAAAACTTCTACCACAAAACTGCTCAAAGGAAACCGAAGCCCAGCCTTAAAGAAACTTTGGAATATCACGACTGCATTCTCCTCGGGAGTCGGACAAGTTTTCTATCCTTCGTCAGCCCTCACAATAGATAAATCCCAAAAATATCTACCCCTCATATTGACAAGATGGCTTTATTTAATGCTTGATTTTCCAAAAACTGCATGGCTTGGTCGCCAGGGTCGATCTTCGGAATCCTCACCGCCACTTTCCACATCATAACTATCACTATCACCAGTGTCTTCAGATGGGCCCTCTAAAATCTCCTTAGTAATCTTCTCTGTGTTTGTCTTTGCTATTTATTCAAGGAAGCCGAGATTCATCTCTTTGGAAAGGCTTAGCTTCGACTCAACGACAGCTTTCTTGTCTTCAGACATCTTCAAAAATGCTAAGAAAGTGCTCTCAAAGACGAAGCTTAAAAATTTAAAAAGAAAGGCAAGCGTTGGTGTGCAAAGAGCTAAAAATTAGGAAGGCAAGAGCAGACGACAAGAAAGAGTGCTAAATGTGCTCGCGGTGCGTTCTTATTTATACGCCCAATACGTTGCAAGTGGCAGGGCCCCACTTGTCATTGACTATTGCTATTCTAGCAAAGGGAAGGTGTTTTTTCGGACCTTCGGCTTAAGGCCTTCGTCCATATCGCAATTTGAATTTATCATTCTAACAAATTAATATTACGAGGGGCTACTGTTGGGGGCCTTCGGCTTCCGAAGGTCCTCAAAAACATGATTTAACAATGTTTCTGGAGTATAATACATGAACAGGTATCTTCGGATTTGGATCAGAACTACAACATGAAGAGGCACAAAGAACACGAAGGTTGGCGCAGAGCCGAAGCTATGTGCAGGAGAACTTCGGCATGACAGCAGAAAAGGGAACCGACTTAAAAAGGAAAAGGCTATTCAGACCTTGATGGATTACTATAGGGTCATTAGCAAATGTAAAGGGCATGGGTGTAATTTTACATGGGCTGCGTCCCGTGCCTATAAATAGGTGAACAGTATCCCCGTACTGTTCACGCTGACTTGGCATTTGCTTTCACATCACGCTTGTACCCTTGCTTTCCTTCGAGTCGAAGGTACATTTATAATTTGTTATTATTAATACAGTAACTCAAATAAAAATAAGTTGATAATAATGTTTAAAGTATTTATATTATTTTTTATATCTTATGTATGAATCCTTCTCCATCATTTATTGTGTTTATGAAGGCTTGTCCTTCATAACCTTCGTCCGGGATTCATTATATCCGAAGGGAGATAATGCTTCGAAGGACGAAGGACTTTAACATTTAACATTTTCTATGTTGCCTTGTTCTTAACTCTTAGCATTTGAGAACAAGTCCCCAACAGCATCAAAAGTGAAGACTTCATACATAGCCAAATTATAGATCCAATGTATAAACAACATTGTTGAATACGAAGCTTTGTTGCTAGGCTTCAGAAAGCTTAAAGCAATGGTTGTAAAAAGAGCAATTCTCAAATCTGACTCCCAAGTCATTACATGCCATGTTGATAAGACCAGGAAAGCAAAGAACCCAGCCCTGGAAAAGTATTTTGAAGAATATCCTGAGGCTAGATAATGAACATGCTCATATACTGGCTAAGTATGTGGTTCAAGGGCTCCCTCTATGTCACACCCGGTTTTAGGGGCAAAACCGAATGCATAGCATATGTGTGCCAGGATCCATTTTCCACACATATGTTGACGTCACAAGTGTAATATATCAAAAGACAATGCAAAAGGTGTAAAGAGAGTAATAAATTTATTACATCATCTAGACATAAATGTCTTAAATAGTTTCATCATTACAGTACAACAAAAATATCAGGAGCAATCTCCCACACGAAGATGACCGGCACATTGCTAGACTTAGTAATCGTCAACATCCACATCAAAATCTTCCTCATCAACTTCTGATCAAAATATTAGCAAGGGCTGAGCTCACTTATGGAGGGGGCTCAGCAAGTGGAAGGAGTTATGCAAGTTTAACAAGGTAGGTATGGTTATGCGGTAAGCATTTTAGTTGGTCAATATTTTATTAACAACACCTAACTTACTAATTGTAAGTATATCCCAAAATATCCCAATTAATCATAAGCATATGATTATATCAAAAGCACTAAGTGAAACCACTTAAGCAAACCATTTATAAATCATCGGATCACGATTTATTCTCCATATTTGAGTGTAATTATCATGTGAGGGTCTAGGTTGCTCTTATCCGTGAGCACGGCTGACATATCAGTTTTACACTCTATAGAGGTGGTACAACTTTACCCATAAGCCATGTATCCCATCTAGTCTGGGCTGTACGAACCCTTAAACACTACCGAGGTGAATGGATAGGGATCCAATATGAGGCTTTCACAAAACACACTTAATACAAAACAACCTACTAAGGTTTCCAAGTCAGTGTGGAGGCACTCTGAGCGAGGCAGCTTAGCCAAGACTACGTTCCCATGTTATCGTGAGCTGCCACCACTGCCGACCCCCTCTTGCCCATATTTCAGGAAAGGTTACTAAGTACTAAGCGTATTAAGCTAATTACCAAAACCAGAGCCATGATAGCACTCATGGTTTGTTATCTTAGGTGGTCACAACATGTTCTGTTTAATAAACTTTGATCTGATTTAATCATTGGATTAAAACAACAATATACATTTCGTTTACAAACAATAATACCTTCAAAGAGTGGCATCATAGTGATAAAATTGAGCAATATCATAAATACTAAGTATTACTTTAATTCGAGGTTAAACTAGGAAAATGGTTGGTATTTCTAAGTAGTTCTATTTAGGCAAAACCCATCAAATTATACAAATATTCAAAAGTAAATATTATTATATGTATTATTTGGGTGCAAACAAAAATGCAGAGGGAGAATCCACTTACCTTGCTCAAAGGTGTCATGCAGATCGTCGTCAAACGTATTTTAGTCTTCTACCACGAAATCACTTCTAATATAGATTCACATATCGTACATACAAAAGAAAACATTCACCAAATAAATAAAAATTCACCATTACATGAATAACATTCACCACACAAACCATACTTATGGTAATCTATTTGCTATGACATAAACTATAGCTCTACTTTGGTTGCCACTAGTAAAGGTTATGTGGACATTCGACTAAAAGTAGTTTACATAACATGGCTTAGATGAAATGATTTAACTTATTCTATAGAAATAAATTAATTATTACTTAATTATTTCTACTATTAACAATGATCTCATTTTAGTTCTATCTTTTCTTTCTAAAAGAAAATGTCGTTATAATAATTAGAGGTCAAAATATTTTAATAATAAATTCAACCACTGATTAGACTACGACATTTGAATTATTACAAACACTGTACTACTTATCACTTTCGTGTTAATAAAGTTTCTATTATTTATTTAGTAGCTCTAAATTAAGTATATGAATTTATGAGTATAAACTTCTTGACAACTTCTAAAATTCATAAAAAACAAAGTTAATTACTCATCTAGTGTTTTCATCACTAACACATGGTCTACCAAATTCTGTCATTCTTCTTTCTGATCCAAAATTCTAACATAATTGTAATAACATGACTGATACTAATATGTTAATTCATCGCACATATACTCAAAATCAATCATTTACAGACATGAATTCCAAATCACAATATTTCCAAATTACAAAAAATAATTACAAAATTCATGAACTAATTCAAAACATAATTTTGAAGGTATTAACAAAAACAATCAGGTTATCTTCAACCTCCAGTCCTTGTGTTTGAGCAGGGAGCGGTCGACGGCGGGGCACGGCGTGGCGAGGTCGGGCGCGGCCGGGGCACGATGCGGCGAGGGCGCCACGAGTTCAGGCAGGGCGCAACGAGGTTGGGCGTGGCCGGGGTGGCGCGGTCCGGCGAGCTCCACGGATGGTGGCGGCTTCGGTCGGTGTGCACAGGCGAGGGAGAGAGAGGAGAGGGAGAAAGAGTGGACAAGGGGAGGGAGAGAGCTCTAGTCGGGGCTACCTTTTATAGACGGAGAGAGGGAGGAGAAGAGCCAGGGAGAGAGGAGGGAGAGGCCGGTGGCGGCCATTAATGGTGCCGACCGTTTCCTCCATTGATGGGGGTGAGTGGAGGGGAGGGGAGAGGAAGGGACCGACGGCTTCTGGTGCTCCTAACCGTGGGGAGGCGAGCAGGCGCTAGGAGGTGAGGGGGCACGGGCGCGGTGGGCTTCATGGGCGGCGCGGCGCGGCGCTGAGTGCAGGCGCGCGTGTCCGAGCAGGAGAGAGAGGCAAGGGGCCGAGCGGGCCCGCCTGGAAGTGAGTGGGGGGGGGGGAAGTCAGGTGGGAGGCCGCCCAGAAGGGCACTCGGCTGGGCCGAATCCGGCTAGGGTTAGTTTTCATTTTTTTATTTTTTATTAACTATATGAATATATAAATACTAGGTACGTGCCCGTGCGATGCCACGGAACATAAATTGACGAGCCTCCAATCGCTCTGGACGGTAGCGACGGGCTACGTGAGTACAATGGTGACAGTAAAATCCATGATTAAACATAGACATGGAACGATATAAACATGTAATATTATTATAAATTAAACTTATGTCGAACAAACATTATCATATCAATAAATTATTTATAAAGAGTAAATATATAATGTTTAATCATAAACAAATGTCGACACCTTGTACACTAATCTAATCCTTTTAGAGATACCGATAAGTCTCTGTTGTATTAAACTTGAATGTTAGATGTCACTAAGATATCTTGTTATCAATGAAATACAAGAACAACAAAAGCCTTTGGCCTCAACCAAGTTTGGTTAGGGTAGACGTGATGTGTAAGAGAACACTAATGATATCACATTCATATCATGTTTCACAAAAAAATGTTATTACTATGACTTAACACATGAAAACATACCGCACCAGAAATAGGCCATCTTCTAAAAAAGTTATACTCTCACCTTCAACTATTACAACTGTAATAACTGATCCTCTATGAGTCGAATAAAAAATAACTAAAGTGACCCCAGACCCCCAGGTGGTAGTAAATCAAAAATAACTAAAGTGACCCCAGACCCCGAGGTGGTAGTAGTAGCTGATTGTGCACTGAACTAACATAGATGAAAAAATAGAAATAAAATGGTACCCCTTACTTTAACATGGCAGTTTTACCTTTTCACCACCTCTTAGATTAAAATCCATCCAAGCAATACATAGCGGAAAATTAGCGAGAGGAACATCATGATGCACAAGGATATTTTGTTCATCATCATCTGTTTATTGAAGAATGTTGACCTATTATCGATACTAATTTAGGGGTGTTTGTTTGGATTATACATTCCTGATGTTCTATTTCTTTCCAAAAGATGAAAAGTACGTCCAAAATTCTTTTTTTTACAAAATCAACCATCAAGCAATGCAATCCAGTGTGAGCTGACAAATTATTCAAGATGACATTTTTAACATCCAGTTGAAAAAAGTTGAGGAAAAGAAATCACTGAAACCCAAATGGTAGCTTACAAGAAAGAACTCCCATTGCACATTGTGTTGTCTACTCTGCATAACCGTCCACGCCTCCCTCTCAAACTTCCAGACCATATTCTCCATAAATTCAGTAGGGCTGGTTTGATTTGCTGCTAATATTAATCTATAAATTTATAACCCAAACGTTCATCGATGTACTTTTGAAGCTTTACAAGATTCAGGCCAACTTTCCTATAGCTATAGGCTTCTATTAGTTCAGATATATCATGTAGAAGTGGCAGTTCTTGAAGTCTTTCCTCTTTCTTCCCTAAATCTTCAAGTCTTGCTGCAATCAGTCCTTGCTGTTATATCATGAATATCACAATCTTTTCGATCCGATAAGGAAAATTACATGAGATCATCTGATGGGCGTGTAATCTATTCATTTATTAACTGAAATGACTATATGGAATTGTTGGTGGGATTGTGGAATATACCTCATCATCAAGAAGGCTTGAGAACTTGAAAACATGTTGGTCGTCGCCTTCTTGGGTCTGCTCCGAGTATTCCTTTACTCTTCGAATCAAGCATGAAATGAAGTATACAAGAGCAATTCAGTTTCAATGAACTGAAGTGTATGGAGCCTCATTTATTCACTCTGAAATGTCTTTGTTCAGTTAATGAAAAAACTTCGGAAAGTGCATGCATGCGCGTGGAGTCAAGCTCAATATTTGTCTGGGATTCATGATGGGCAATGAATGGACAAACATACTTGATTTGCATGCTCTAAATTTGTGACTGACTGACTGATCATAGGAAGAACACAACGGGGTCCAGTCTAGCAGGCTGTAGCAAAAGTAAAATATTTTCTTCTTTTTTAATGACCTCAGTTTTTTATACCAGAAATAAGCTGATAGGCCAGCATGTCTAATTTGCTTAATATTTTTGATGCGGATGGTTTTTAGCTACCCGTTGAGGTGATGTGGATCCATGAAGATATAGCATGATCTCCATAGATCATACATAATACAGGGAGGCACAGTTGGATGTGGATCTAGGATTGCTTCTTAAAGCAGTAAATTAAATAAACATCCATGTAAACTAATGCAAGGTAACCTCAATAATTTGTTGCATGTTTATTAATGATGATTAGAACTATTATTACATACGCAAGGTACCTTCAAACTACTATTGCACTTGTGGTCTGGTGATTAACCCCAAATTTCTAGAGTACAGGGGCGTGGGGGATAATGATGTCCTGGTGGGGACTTCTTGTCATGGCACCTCTTTCAGTGAACACATTTACGTTTTATTTCTATTTTTAGAATAGTTAGACAAACCATTATAGTATGGAGATAAATAACTCATGTAACAAACTATTTAATCCTACAATTGATATATCCCTTGTCAATGTATATCCCAGTAAAGACTTTCAAAACATTAAATCATTTGGCATAACAATTTGTCTTCTAAAGAATAACAGCAACAACAGAGCAACCATATAGAGGCAAGTTTGTGCAAAAACCTGTGAGTGTTGGGCACCAACTCCAACAACAGCACCATTTGGATCCGTGAAGACAATATGAACATATATCTGCCCAGCAGACATGTAGTTCGATTTGGCAGCTGAATTAATTATGTGATCAATTGCCTGAATATACAAAAGGGTACAATTAAGAAATTGTTTTCCAGCATATGGATTCGGCAGTATTCATAATCTCAAAGATAGAGAATAGCAAATGCTTCCAAGAAATAGGAAGCGAACAGAGAAGAGCAAAAACAGATATGCAATAAGATGCTCCAATAAACATGATTTTTCAAGGATTGCAAAACATGTAGAGAAAATGAGTAGAGAAATCAAAAGAAACCAACAAGCAGACATCTTTTCACTATTTTCTGAAGAGCGTGGGTGAGGATCGAGAGCGAGACCGATTACCCCGTCGATGGAAACCTCAATCAGATCCACACGAGCAGATAGGACCGTGGGCGAGGACCGATTACCTAGATCCATGGAGAGCGTGGGCGAGGATTGAGAGCGAGGGTCGTGATCTGGGTCGTGTCAGCGGGGATTGCAGGAGAGAGGAGAGTGGATCTAGGGCGCGGCCGCTATGGAATCGAGAATATCGCTGGGTCCGCTCTCCCACAAGGGAGCTCCCTGCGGGGGGGGGGGGGGGCCGCGCCTTCCATGGACGACGGAGCCGCGGAGATTGGGATGTCGCGGATGAGCCATACATGGAGAGCCAGGGCGGCGATCTGGGGCGTGGTCGCGGGGTATTCGTGATTCGCGGCCCGGCCAGCACGCGCCCTCCATGGAGAACGGCGATCTAGGGCGATTAAAGAGGAGTTCGGGGGTGGCTGGGATTGCGGCCGCTTGGTGTGCGGGAGAGAGAGGAGAGTGGGGGCGGCGATCTGGGGCGAGGGGAGAGGAGATTAGGGGCCGCTGGGATTGCGGTCGCGGGGTTTGCGGGAGAGAGGAGAGCCGGGGGCGGGGGCATGCTTCACCATGGTCGGTGTGGATGCCCACACTACAAACATATAGTGTAGTAGAGATATATATTTAAATATTCAGAAAAATATAATTAATCTAGAAATAAAACTTACACAAATAAAATACCAATTTCTGAAAACAAATAATTTTAGGGCAAGCACTATTTATTTGAATATATTTGGCCACGCAAAAATAGACCAAATACAAAAATATATCTTTAAAATAAATTAACAAACAAAAGCCATGCTTCAAAAATGAATGCATCAAGCAATTGAGTGAAAATTTTGTATACTCCAAAAAGTTAATTGGTTGTTTACGAATGTTTTCCTAATTCTTAAAGATAATTTTCCTCTCTAATGGATTTATCAAATAAAATCAAATTGTTTTTAACAGATGGATTTTAAGGTGTTACAATAATACTAGGTACTCTTGTCTATTAAACCTTCATCGCATTATTGATTTCACCATACCCACATAAGGCCTAAATAGTCACTAGTTCAATTATATTTACGAAAGTATTTACCTCCTTTCCAAGCCACTAAGGTCTAGAGCAAGTATTAAGAAAGAAATGAATCAACCATATACAATAAGGTATTTCAATAAACACTTCATATGCAACGATATGAGTATAAGGCATATACAAAGTTAATTCCAAGTCACAAGCATCATAACCGATGAATTACTAGTTAGGAGAGTTACATGGTTATATCTACATGAATATTTCACTCTTCAAACAAAAACTTAAGCAATGGTATGAGAAGGCTTAGGGTTATATATAAACCTACAATACTATTTTTTTACTAACTCTCCAGTAGCAGGTGAAGACACTTAAACAATAAGGCATGATGGAATCAATTTAACACACTACTAATGACCCATAAGTAAATCTCTAACCTCTATGATCTATTAACTTGAGCATCAAAATACACCATTCAAAACCAGTAATCTAAATAAACAACATATAAGATTAAACTTACTAAGACAAAGTATTAATGTCACCATACATTAGGAACTCACACAAGCAACATTAATAACTCTTACCGACAAAGTGCTAGAAGCACTAAATATTTTCTTAGATTATTTGCATAGCACATCATTCATGGGAAAACTTTTTACTTGAGTTTAGCAACTACAAATCTTAATTAAACAAGAACTACTAATCCTACATAGCCAACCAAGAGTAATTTCAAACACCTAACAATTGTATATTTTTGGACAACAATACATCATTGCTAATTTTAACCATAACCAGAGATTCAGGCATTCAAAATAGGTGATCCTAAACTTTCTAAAAAGCTAATAAAATTGTATACAAATCATTTATAGACATCTCAGATTGATTCAATACATATCAAAGGCAGTCAACACAAACAAGCTTCTATGTCTAGATTTGGACAGATTCGGGCATCACACTTCAAATATCTATAACTTGACCTCTAGACCACCAAAAAGGGTGATCCAATACTTTTTGAAAATCTTAAGAAAACTACTACAATTCTCCTATAATTACTAAGGACTGATTCTCAGTTTAACTTGGTTAAACAAGGTCATCTTCGAAATCTGTATAGAATTTGGATAGATTTCGAGACTGGACTTGTGAGAAGCATAATTTCCAAACTAGTAGACCAATTGAAAGGGAAATGTGCCCTTAGGCTATTTCTAAGTATTTTGGTGATTTAGTGTCCAACACAAGTGCCTAAGTGTTAAATGGTGGACAAAGTACAAATCAAGTATAAAGGTATGTTTCTCAGACTTAGTACATTGTTTTAGAGACTAATATATTGTGTCTAAGTGCTGGAAACAGGAAAAATCAAGTTGAAATTAAAGATGCCTTTGTTCAGCCAAAGTCAGCTCTGTCTGGGTGCACCGGACTGTCCGGTGTCCGGTGCACCAGGCTGGCTCAGGCGAACTTGCTGCTCTCGGGAAGTGATTAACGGCGTACGACTATAATTCACCGGACTGTCCGGTGTGCACCGGACTGTCCGGTGAGCTAACGGTCGGCCGCGCGAGATCCGTGCGACACACGTGGCCGAGCCAACGGTCGGAAGGGAACACCGGACTGTGTCCGGTGCGCTAACGGCACCAAAGTGCCAACGGTCGGCTTCGCCAAAGAAGGAAAGAAATCCGCACCGGACTGTCCGGTGCGCCAGGCGATAGAAGGCAAGAATTGCCTTCCTGGAATGCACTCAACGGCTCCTAGCTGCCTTGGGGCTATAAAAGGGACCCCTAGGCGCATGGAGGAGCACACCAAGCATTCTCTAAGCATTCCTAAGCACCAAGACTTCGATTCCGCGCATTTGATTCTTTGTGATAGCAATTAGAGCTCTATTTGAGTCGTGAACTCATCGAGTTGTGTTGTGAGCTCTTGTTGCGACTTGTGTGCCTATTGTTACTCTGATTTCGTGTCTTGTGTGCGTTGCTCATCCCTTCCTTACTTCGTGCTTCTTTGTGAACATCAAAGTGTAAGGGCGAGAGACTCCAAGTTGTGGAGATTCCTCGCAAACGGGATATAGTAAAGCAAAGCAAAACATCGTGGTATTCAAGTAGGTCTTTGGACCACTTGAGAGGGGTTGATTGCAACCCTCGTCCGTTAGGACGCCACAACGTGGAGTAGGCAAGTGCTGAACTTGGCTGAACCACGAGATAAACCACTGTGTCTATTTGTGATTGATCTTCTTGTGGTTATCGTGTCTTGCAAAGGCTCTTCTCTAGCCACTTGGCTCAATTGTGCTAACCTCTAATCAAGTTTTTGTGGCATTAAGTTTCAAGTTTACAGGATCACCTATTCACTCCCCTCTAGGTGCTCTCAATTGGTATCAGAGCCGTTCTCTTCAAGAAAGGGACTAATCGCCCGAAGAGATGGATCCTAAGGGCAAGGGGATTGTGATCAATGATAAGGAGAAGGAGTCCTTCGTCAACGAGCCTAAAGATGACAAGCCTACCGACTCAGGCTCGGGCCACAAACGAAGAGATGGGAAGAAGAAGAAGACGAAGCGCATCAAGGAGATCGTCTACTACGACGACAGCGACGAGTCATCTTCTTCCCAAAAGGATGACAACAACAACTACGAGAAAAAGAAGACGGTTAACTCAAACTTCTCTTTCGATTATTCTCGTATTCCGCATAGCTCAAATGCACATTTGCTTTCCATTTCACTTGGTAAACCTCCTCATTTTGATGGAGAGGACTACGGATTTTGGAGTCACAAAATGCGTAGTCACCTGTTCTCTCTCCATCCTAGTATATGGGAGATAGTAGAGAGTGGAATGAAATTTGATAGCTCGGATAGTCCTTTATTCATAAATGAACAGATTCATAAAAATGCACAAGCTACTACTGTGTTGTTAGCCTCATTGTGCTGGGACGAGTACCATAAGGTGAGCGGCTTGGACAATGCCAAGCAGATCTGGGACACCCTCAAGATCTCACATGAGGGGAACGACGTCACCATTCTCACCAAATAGGAGTTGGTGGAAGGCAAACTCGGGAGATTCGCGATGATTAGAGGGGAGGAGCCAACACAGACGTACAACAGTCTTAAGACCCTCGTCAACAAGATAAGGAGCTATGGAAGCACGCGATGGACGGATCACGACGTCGTCCGCCTAATGCTAAGGTCCTTTACTGTACTTGATCCACATTTGGTAAACAATATTCGTGAAAATCCTAGGTACACCAAGATGTCACCCGAAGAAATTCTTGGGAAATTTGTAAGCGGGCGGATGATGATCAAGGAGGCGAGATACGTGGATGACGCATTGAATGGTCCGATCCACGAGCCTCAAACCATTGCTCTCAAAGCAACAAGAAGCAAGGAGGCACTACCTAGCAAGGTGGCGCAAGTTGAGGCGGCCGGGCTTAATGATGAAGAAATGGCCCTCATCATCAAGAGGTTCAAGACGACGCTAAAGGGTTGCAAGGAGCACCCCAACAAGAACAAGACAAAGGGGAAGCGCTCCTGCTTCAAATGCGGTAAGATTGGTCATTTTATCGCTAATTGTCCCGATAACAATAGTGACCAGGAAAAGAAGGGTGGAAAGTGGGAAAAGAAGAAGACCTACAAGAAGGCGAAGGGCGAGGCACATCTTGGAAAGGAGTGGGATTCGGATTGCTCCTCGTCCGACTCCGACAACGAAGGACTTGCCGCCACCGCCTTCAACAAGTCATCCCTCTTCCCAAATGAGCATCACACCTGCCTCATGGCAAAGGAGAAGAAGGTATGTAATCGAAACTCTACTTATGCTTCTTCAAGTGAGGATGAGTCTAGTGATGATGATGAAATAGATTATTCATGTTTATTCAAGGGCCTAGATAGAACTAAAGTGGATAAGATTAATGAATTAATTGATGCCTTGAATGATAAGAATAGGTTATTAGAGAAGCAAGAGGATCTTTTGTATGAAGAGCATGATAAGTTTGTAGAGGCACAAAAATCCCTTGCTTTAGAAATTAAAAGGAATGAAATGCTTTCTTTTGAATTGTCTACATGCAATGACTCTATTTGTAGCTTAAAGAGCATAAATGATGATTTGAATGCTAAGTTAGAAATAGCAAATAAATCAACACCTTGTGTAGAACATGTTACAATTTGCAATAGGTGTAAAGATATTGATGTTGATGCTTGTAGTGAACACCTAGCTTCAATTTCTAAATTGAATGATGAAGTGGCTAGTCTTAATGCCCAACTTAAGACTAGCAAAAGTGAATTTGATAAGCTAAAATTTGCTAGGGATGCCTACACAATTGGTAGACACCCCTCAATTAAGGATGGTCTTGGCTTCAAGAGGGAAGTCAAGAACTTAACAATCCATAAGACTTCCATCTCCGCCAAGGAGAAAGGGAAGGCCCCTATGGCTAGTAGTGCTCAAAAGAACCATGCCTTCATGTATCATGATAGGAGACATTCTAGGAATGCTTTTAGAAGTTATAATGCTTTTGATTCTCATGCCATGGTTGCTTCTAGCTCTTCCATAATGTATGATAGAAATGTTGCTAGGAAAAATACTATGCCTAGAAGAAATATTGTTCATACTCCTAGGAAAGTAATGAATGAACCTTCTACAATTTTTCATACTTGCAATGCTTCCTTTACTATTTGTAGAAAGGATAAGAAGGTAATTGCTAGGAAATTAGGGGCAAGATGCAAGGGAGATAAAACTTGCATTTGGGTCCCTAAGACCATTGTGACTAACCTTGTAGGACCCAACAAGAGTTGGGTACCTAAAACCCAAGCCTGAATTTGCCTTGCAGGTTTATGCATCCGGGGGCTCAAGCTGGATTATCGACAGCGGATGCACAAACCACATGACGGGGGAGAAGAGGATGTTCTCTTCCTACGTCAAGAACAAGGATCCCTAAGATTCAATCATATTCGGTGATGGGAACCAAGGCAAGGTTAAAGGGTTAGGAAAAATTGCTATTTCATCCGAGCACTCTATTTCTAATGTGTTCTTAGTTGAGTCGCTTGGATATAACTTGTTGTCTGTAAGTCAATTATGTAATATGGGATATAACTGTTTATTCACAAACGTAGATGTGTCTGTCTTTAGAAGAAGTGATGGTTCATTAGCTTTTAAGGGTGTATTAGATGACAAACTTTATTTAGTTGATTTTCCAAAAGAGGAGGCCGGTCTAGATGCATGCTTAATTGCTAAGACTAGCATGGGGTGGCTGTGGCATCGCCGCTTAGCACATGTGGGGATGAAGAACCTTCACAAGCTTCTAAAGGGAGAACACGTGATAGGTCTAACAAATGTTACTTTCGAAAAAGATAGACCTTGTGCAGCTTGTCAAGCAGGGAAACAGGTGGGAAGCTCTCATCATGCCAAAAATGTGATGACTACATCAAGACCCCTGGAGTTACTTCATATGGACCTCTTCGGACCCGTCGCCTATCTGAGCATAGGAGGAAGTAAGTATGGTCTTGTTATAGTTGATGATTTTCCCGCTTCACTTGGGTATTCTTTTTGCAGGATAAATCTGAAACCCAAGGGACCCTCAAGCGCTTCCTAAGGAGAGCTCAGAACGAGTTTGAGCTCAAGGTGAAAAGATAAGAAGCGACAATGGGTCTGAGTTCAAGAACCTTCAAGTGGAGGAATATCTTGAGGAGGAAGGAATCAAGCACGAGTTCTCCGCTCCCTAGACACCACAACAAAATGGTGTGGTAGAGAGGAAGAACAGGACGCTTATAGACATGGCAAGGACGATGCTTGGAGAGTTCAAGACCCCCGAGCGCTTTTGGTCGGAAGCCGTGAACACGGCTTGTCACGCCATCAACCGGGTCTACCTTCATCGCCTCCTCAAGAAGACTTCGTATGAGCTACTAACCGGTAACAAACCCAATGTTTCGTATTTCCGAGTTTTTGGGAGTAAATGCTACATTCTAGTGAAGAAGGGTAGGAATTCCAAATTTGCTCCCAAAGCGGTAGAAGGGTTTTTGTTAGATTATGACTCAAATACAAAGGCGTATAGGGTCTTCAACAAATCATCGGGTTTGGTTGAAGTCTCTAGCGACGTTGTATTTGATGAGACTAATGGCTCTCCAAGAGAGCAAGTTGTTGATCTTGATGATGTAGATGAAGAAGACGTTCCAACGGCCGCAATGCACACCATGGCGATTGGAGATGTGAGGCCAATGGAACAAAAGGAGCAAGATCAACCATCTTCCTTAACAACGGTGCATCCCCCAACTCAAGAAGATGAACAAGTTCATCAAGAGGAGGCGTGTGATCAAGGGGGAGCACAAGATGTTCATGTAATAGAGGAAGAAGCGCAACCGGCACCTCCAACTCAAGTTCGAGCGACGATTCAAAGGAATCATCCCGTCGACCAAATATTGGGTGACATAAGCAAGGGAGTAACCACTCGTTCTAGATTAGTTAATTTTTGTGAGCATTACTCCTTTGTCTCTTCTATTGAGCCTTTCAGGGTAGAAGAGGCCTTACTAGATCCGGACTAGGTGTTGGCCATGCAAGAGGAGCTCAACAACTTCAAGAGAAATGAAGTTTGGACACTGGTGCCTCGTCCCAAGCAAAATGTTGTGGGAACAAAGTGGGTGTTCCGCAACAAACAAGACGAGCACGGAGTGGTGACAAGGAACAAGGCACGACTTGTGGCAAAAGGTTATGCCCAAGTCGCAGGTTTGGACTTTGAGGAGACTTTTGCTCCTGTGGCTAGGCTAGAATCTATTCGTATATTGCTAGCATATGCCGCTTACCATTCTTTCAGGTTCTTCCAAATGGATGTGAAGAGCGCTTTCCTCAACGGGCCAATCAAGGAGGAGGTGTACATGGAGCAACCCCCTGGGTTCGAGGTTGAACGGTACCCCGACCACGTGTGTAAGCTCTCTAAGGCGCTCTATGGACTTAAGCAAGCCCCAAGAGCATGGTATGAATGCCTTAGAGACTTTTTAATTGCTAATGCTTTCAAGGTTGGGAAAGCCGATCCAACTCTTTTTACTAAGACTTGTGATGGTGATCTTTTTGTGTGCCAAATTTATGTCGATGACAAAATATTTGGTTCTACTAACCAAAAGTCTTGTGAAGAGTTTAGCAGGGTGATGACTCAGAAATTCGAGATGTCGATGATGGGCGAGTTGAACTACTTCCTTGGGTTCCAAGTGACGCAACTCAAGGACGACACCTTCATCTTCCAAACAAAGTACACGCAAGACTTGCTAAAGAGGTTTGGGATGAAGGACGCCAAGCCCGCAAAGACTCCAATGGGAACCGACAGACACACCGACCTCAACAAAGGAGGTAAGTCCGTTGATCAAAAAGCATACCGGTCTATGATAGGGTCTTTACTTTATTTATGTGCTAGTAGACCAGATATTATGCTTAGTGTATGCATGTGTGCTAGATTTCAATCCGATCCAAGGGATTGTCACTTAGTGGCTGTGAAGCGAATTCTTAGATATTTAGTCGCTACGCCTTGCTTCGGGATCTCGTATCCAAAGGGGTCTACCTTTGACTTGATTGGATATTCAGACTCCGACTATGCTGGATGTAAGGTCAATAGGAAGAGTACATCGGGGACGTGCCAATTCTTAGGAAGGTCCCTGGTGTCGTGGAGTTCAAAGAAGCAAACTTCCGTTGCCCTATCCACCACTGAGGCCGAGTATGTTGTCGCAGGACAGTGTTGCGCACAACTACTTTGGATGAGGCAAACCCTCAGGGACTTTGGCTACAATTTGAGCAAAGTCCCACTCCTATGTGATAATGAGAGTGCTATCCGCATAGCGGATAACCCTGTTGAACACAACCGCACAAAGCACATAGACATCCGGCATCACTTTTTGAGAGACCACCAGCAAAAGGGAGATATCGAAGTGTTTCATGTTAGCACCGAGAACCAACTAGCCGATATCTTTACCAAGCCTCTAGATGAGAAGACCTTTTGCAGGCTGCGTAGTGAGCTAAATGTCTTAGATTCGCGGAACCTGGATTGAATTATAGCATACATGTGTTTTATGCCCTGATCATGTTCCTTAAGCATTTTGTTGTTTACTTATGGTGCTCAAGTTGTACATGCACTCCCCGGACCTCACAAGTCCATTTGCAAGTGATGCACACATTTAGGGGGAGATGTGCTACAACTTGACCCTTTGAGACTAACTGTGTGCTTGAGTTTGCGTAATTTAGTCTCAAAGGAGGTTTGAAAGGGAAAGGTGGACTTGGACCATGCAAGACTTCCACTGCACTCCAATGAAAGAATAACTTATTTCGAGTTCATCTTTGTACTCTTATTGCCTTTTTACTCTTAGTTGAAGATTTTGGTGAGGCAATGGGGTTAAAGGGCCAAGATTGATCCCGTTTTGGTGCTTGATTGCAAATGGGGAGAAAATAAGGCCAAAACAAGAAATGGATCAGCTACCACTTGAGAATTTTGAAAATAGTAGAATAGAGTTTTTGGTTTGTCAAAAATCTCTTATTGTCTCTTATTGTCAAAAGTTGGTCTCTTGTGGGGAGAAGGCTTAATTATGGGAAAAAGGGGGAGTTTTTGAATCCGTGATCAATTTCTCGTAAAATATCTCTCTTTATGTTTCAACAAGAGTGTTTGACTTAGAGATAGGAAATTGAGTTTGATTTGCAAAAACAAACCAAGTGGTGGCAAAGAATGATCCATATATGCCAAATTTTAATCAAAACAATTTTGAGTTCTTGTTTGAATTGATTTTGCACTTGTTCTACTTGCTTTATGTTGTGTTGGCATAAATCACCAAAAAGGGGGGAGATTGAAAGGGAAATGTGCCCTTGGGCTATTTCTAAGTATTTTGGTGATTTAGTGTCCAACTCAAGTGCCTAAGTGTTAAATGGTGGACAAAGTACAAATCAAGTATAAAGGTATGTTTCTCAGACTTAGTACATTGTTTTAGAGACTAATATATTGTGTCTAAGTGCTGGAAACAGGAAAAATCAAGTTGAAATTAAAGATGGCTTTGTTCAGCCAAAGTCAGCTCTGTCTGGGTGCACCGGACAGTGTCTAGTGGTGCACCGGACAGTGTCCGGTGCGCCAGGCTGGCTCAGGCGAACTTGCTGCTCTCGGGAAGTGATTAACGGCGTACGGCTATAATTCACCGGACTGTCCGGTGTGCACCGGACTGTCCGGTGAGCCAACGGTCGACCGGGCCAACGGTCGGCCGCGCGAGATCCGCGCGAGACACGTGGCCGAGCCAACGGTCGGAAGGGAACACCGGACTGTCCGGTGTGCACCGAACAGTGTCCGGTGCGCCAACGGCTCCAAAGCGCCAACGGTCGGCTTCACCAAAGAAGGAAAGAAATCCGCACCGGACTGTCCGGTGCGCAGGCGACAGAAGGCAAGAATTGCCTTCCTGGAATGCACTCAACGGCTCCTAGCTGCCTTGGGGCTATAAAAGGGACCCCTAGGCGCATGGAGGAGCACACCAAGCATTCTCTAAGCATTCCTAAGCACCAAGACTTCGATTCCGCGCATTTGATTCTTTGTGATAGCAATTAGAGTTCTATTTGAGTCGTGAACTCATCGAGTTGTGTTGTGAGCTCTTGTTGCGACTTGTGTGCGTATTGTTACTCTGATTTCGTGTCTTGTGTGCGTTGCTCATCCCTTCCTTACTCCGTGCTTCTTTGTGAACATCAAAGTGTAAGGGCGAGAGGCTCCAAGTTGTGGAGATTCCTCGCAAACGAGATATAGTAAAGCAAAGCAAAACATCGTGGTATTCAAGTAGGTCTTTGGACCACTTGAGAGGGGTTGATTGCAACCCTCGTCCGTTGGGACGCCACAACGTGGAGTAGGCAAGTGTTGAACTTGGCCGAACCACGGGATAAACCACTGTGTCTATCTGTGATTGATCTTCTTGTGGTTATCGTGTCTTGCAAAGACTCTTCTCTAGCCACTTGGCTCAATTGTGCTAACCTCTAATCAAGTTTTTGTGGCATTAAGTTTCAAGTTTACAGGATCACCTATTCACCCCCCTCTAGGTGCTCTCACCAATGGCCATGAAATTTTAGCACAACTAAGATAAAAAAAGTTATCTACAACTTTTATATATAACACTTTTATAGAAAACCTGATTTACTTTACTAAACTAGTGACATAACTAAAACTGGATATGCAGTCCAAACAACAATAATTTTAACTTAGCTCCTAGTTAACTTCTACAAGTATCATGTGCTTAGTACTTCAAATACTAACACCTTATCTTAAAGTAGAGCTAAAACCACCTAATATAACAAAGAATACATATTATCATACAATAGGAACATACATAGTAACACTAATAATTCTTACCGATGGAATACTAGAAGAGCTAAACATATTCTTCGCACTACTAAATTAACCAAACCTTTTATAAGTCTAGCAATATATTAACTAGAGAGGAATGTCACTTTCTTTAACTTAGTAAGAAGAGTATTACAAAACATGACATAATTCTATCACTATACCTTTAGAAATAAATACTTAAAGTGCATAAATGCTACACGTAAATGGGTTAAGAAGACAATAGGAGTACCATGGACATCATCATTCATGAAATCTACTTTTCCAAAATACAATGTATTCACTTATGTTTCACTTGACTACTCCATACTTAGTTACAAAATCATATTAATGCAAGAAACAAGGCATCTAAACCACACTCCGCATACGTATTAGCTTAACTACATGCCATCAAATCATCTCACAAAACATTCTTTGACTAAGCAACACCGTCCTCCATATACATAGAAATTTCTTAACCCCACATATAGGCTACATCTACTCTACCATCTAGAACGCAAACACTTCTCATCACTTGCATTTCACTCCAAATCTTACGTCACCCAAACGAAGAGCCACCTAAATTACACTATGTGTATATGCTAGACAATTTAATTTCTTTTGACGTATTCAATCACCAATCACATGACATACACCATAGCATCACAAAAATAAGGAAAAGACAGAAAAAATACTTTCCTATTGTCGAGATGGAGCAACACATCGGCAACAAAGATCTGGATGTCGACATACAACGTGCCCGCGCTATGAACAAGAAAATCATTGTGACTACTATATATATTCAATTTACCATATAAACTAACCAACATGGATAGCGAAGGACATCACTGTAACAAAACTGGACTCGAACTTTGGACTCGAACTCACAAGGTTGACAATGAATCCTGGGTCAAACAATTTATCAAACACATAAAGAGCCATGCTACAAGACTTCCCTATCCAATCGGCGACGAACGAAACAATGGCCAAATGGGACACGTGCTGGGGCTACTGCTGGCTTCAAGTGAGGAGAGGGCGCCAAGCCTACCCATGGCGAGCAGAAAAAGGGATAGGCACGTCCATGGATGGAGGAAGGGCGAGCCTGCCATGGAGGGCTGGAGACGGCTACCAGCAGAGAGGAGGCTGGGGAGGGCTAGAGCAGGGACAAACGCTAGGGTAGGGGTGACTATGGGATGAGGACTAGCGTCCATGGCGCCATGGGAGGAGGTCGGTTGGGCTTGAAGGTGACCAAAAGGAAGGCGAGGGCAAGCTCAGAGAGGGCTCGACATGGAGGCAAAGGGAAGGCGGTCGGCACTAGGGATGTTAGGATGCGTTTGGTTACAATGACAGGACGAGACGGGATGGGACGATCCCACAAATAAGGTTCTTTGGTTCAGAGGCAAAGGTTGGGAAAGGACAATCCCAGTGTTGTCCCCAGTTATTCCTCAAAATTGGATGGACGGGAGAGGACGCCAGGGGACGTCCATGTCCTGCCTGTCTCGCAACCAAACGCATAGCGTGAGGGAGATGAGGGAGATGTTGTGTGCTCCACGGAAAGAACACAGGGAGGCCGAGCGACGGGTTGGGGATAAAGGAGATAGGGAACATCGGTGGAAGAAGAAAAATAGAGTTTTTCTCTCTTATTTTATAAAAACGAAAATACAAATATGAATATACCTCAGAATCTCAGAACTTGGTTTGAGTGAGATAAAAATGGACCATTTTAACGTGATATCCCCTAAGATATTTTAATCGGCACTTGATTCGATTGAAAGCAGACAAAAGTTTATCCGATAACGCACCCACGATAGTCGCTCCTCGTTATACACAGATATCGATCGTGGTCGAATTTATAGAAACCAATCCCTTTCCGAAATCACCTTCATCTACGAGACCGATCTGAACAGCATAGAATCGACATTTCGGAAGATTATTAAAGTCCAAACTCCGTGAAAAATTTTAGAAAGTTCGAAAAGACCAAGACAAATGCGATATCGAAATCGTGAAAGACAAAGATAAATAGGACATAGAGACCACTATTAGCACTGATATCCCATGCTTAAGTCCATACTCGTTGTTAAACGTATAATAACACTTGGGGTGTTACCTGCCTTCTCCTGCATGGATGCCATACTGTTGAGCACCAAAATGAGCCACCGGACGGTCCGGCCCTGGGGCCGAACGGTCCGTGCCTGTGGTCCGGATAGTCCGCACGCAAAGAACCAGTTAGGGTTCCGAGCTTCTTGCTATAGTTGTTGACTAGATTCGCGGAATTAGCTCGGGAAATCTGTTTGTAACGGGTCCAGCCCCCCTCCTCTATAAATACAGAGGATTACGGCCGATTAAGCATCAACACTCGAATCAATAATCTCCTTATCTCGCATTTATTTTTTGTACATTTAGGAGTAGTTCTAGTCTAGTTCTAGTTTAGCCTTCCAATCCCTAAATTCTCCGCTTCTCTTCGACTCTACATTGATTAGAGGATTAGAGGAGTCTAGGTCGGCCTGCTGAGCCTAGACAACACCTAGGATCTCTCCTCCCCGATGGGGTCCCTCCCAGGAGTGAGATCTAGGCACCGGCGGCGACCTTCGCCGCCCCTGCGCACGCGCGGACCGTCCGGCCTGTAGGCATGGACCATCTGGCCCGTCAGGCAGGAAACCCTAGCCCTGCCCCAGGTCACGGACGGTCCGGCCCCTGGCCGCGGACCGTTCGCGCCTAAGCAGAGAGCACCGCCGCCGGTTCTCGTGCAGTGATTGGCGCCCAAAAAGGCACCAACACACTTTTGGCGACTCCGCTAGGGAAAACACATATAGACCTATTAGATCAGCCCCAATGGCCGGTTCAAGGGATAACCCTAATGTCTCCCCTAGCAATATCATAGAACCGACTTGGGAAACCTTGCCAGCTGACAAACAGCTCCAGTTCGTGGAGCACAAGGAGCAGCTGATCCAAGAAGCAAAGGCGAAGATCCTGGCCAACTTCAAGGTGGACAGGAACAACAAGGTCGTTCGACAACGGGCGACTGATCTGGCTTCGCTTCGACCCACGACTACCCCCGAGGTAAGCAACACAAATGAACTACAATATCTTAAAAATTATGTAGATGAGCAGCGAGAACAAATGCAAAATATCATAGGGGTTATGCAAAAGGATTATAGGAGGCTAGTACGTGCGTTTGATAAAGCTAATGTTTCAAATTTTCCTTCGCACAATTCATCGACTGCAGGTTGTCACGACCAGTAACAACCCCTTTATGGGATGTCGATGGACACATACCTTGAGCAACCACAACTTCCTACAAACTTCGGCAATAAAATTAGCCGATCTGCACATGACCAGACCGTCCGCATGTGAGTGCGGACCATCCGGGCCAGCAATGGCCGGGCCCATTTTCAATGAGTTACCAAGATATGCGTCCGAGCCACCACATGTTACACAAGCCCTAAACCACCCAGACAGACCGTCCGCATATGATCATGGACGGTCCGCACCGCCAACCGGACGGTCCGCACAGCCAACCGGACGGTCCGCGTATCCGACCGGACGGTCTGACATAGGGATGTTTGAGGAATATTGTTACCTAAATCCTCGCTTGTCCTAGCAACACTTCCCATCACACTATACAATGCACCAGCCCATTAATACAGAATCCCAAGCCCATGGGGGCGAGTACTTTCCGGCCCCGCCTAGAAGGCCGGAAAGGAATGGTCAATCCTATGAACCATATAAGGCAAATAGTAATGCACCACATAACTCAAACCAATAGGGGGGGAAGACAACAAACTAGTGTCCAAACAACCCCACCTATGATGGGACAAAGAGTCGGTGGTCTCCCACCAGCTGCTAATGATAAAGTAAGGGAAGAAATAGCCGGGGCGTTCCGAGATAAGCTCGGAGTAAGCATGGTCCCTGGGGAGCAGTCATATCGGAGGCCTTATGACAGCCGATTTGACCACCACCCATACCCACAGGGAACCAGGATACCCGAATTCGCAAAATTTTCGGGTGACCAAGGGAAAAGTACACGTGAACACATAGGCCAGTTTCTAGCATAATTAGGAGAATTGGCCAACATAGAAGAGTTCCACGTGCGTTTATTTTCATTATCTTTAACGGGAACCGCATTCGCATGCTATGCCACGTTACCTCCTAATTCTATTTTGTCATGGGGGAATTAGAACAAAAATTCCACGATCACTTCTTTTCCGGTGATTATGAATTAGATTTGGTATACCTAGTGGCCCTGCGACAGGGGAAAGACGAATCAGTTAATGAATACATCCGGAGGTTCCGGGATACAAGAAATCGATGCTTTCAAATTCATTTAGCAGAAAAATAGCTAGTAGGATTAGCCTTTAATGGACTGTGATATTATTTAAAGGAAAGATTAGAATGTATCCAGTTTTTTACGCTAGCACAGTTACATCAAAGAGCTTTGGCTTGTGAAAACCGAAGCAAAGAAACTACTAAAACAATTCGTCACAATGTGCATATAGTAGAGTGCGAGCAAAGCAGCTCGGATGATGAATCAACGGAAGTATACGCGGCTGAAATTGTTTGGCCAAAATAGGCCAAATCTTTGGCTTGTTCCTCCCTACAGCTGGTTTAAAAGAAATGGTAAGAGGGGGTTAAGTTTACATTTAATGTTGGAAAATGTGACAAAATATTTGATGAATTACTTAAAAATGGCAACATTAAAATAAATTATATTGTTCCATCCGCCGATGAACTAAAATGCCGTGCATACTGCAAGTGGCATAACTCATTTTCTCATGCCACTAATGATTGTAATGTGTTTCGACGACAAATTCAATCGGCCATTAACAAGGGACGATTGAAATTTCAGGAAATGCAGGTGGATACAGAGCCCTTCCCAGTAAATGTGATAGACTTTGAGGGCAAGAGGGTCCTAATTCGGCCAAGCACAGCCGATAAGGGCAAGGGCAAAGAGATAATCATCAGCGACGCACGGGAGGCCGATGGGAGTAATAAAATTTCTTGCAGGAAAGTGGTGGCCGAAAAGAATCCTGATGGAGGAGAGACCCTTAAGGTGATCATCACAACCTCCGGCACTAGGGGCAAGCGCAGACCAAGAAACGACGCAGGAACCTGTACTGTGCATCGCGGACGGTCCGACGCTTAGGCACGGACGGTCTGGAGAAATCCAGCGGATGGACCGACAATACTCAAGACCCACCACGTCCGCGAACCTTCAAACCACGACGACCAGAAATAGGTATGTGGAATACTAATACATTTAAGGCGGCTGGACGGCTGGTCAAATCTAGCCCGACATTTGATCAATTATTATCCAAATATGTAAAAAAGAAGGCCGGCCCAAGTGACCGGCCAGCGAAGCGACCTCGCTCACCTACACAAGAGCGACAACAGGTAAGACAGATTGGGCCACCTAACCAATCGGAAAAAAAATGACAGGTCATAATGTCCAATTACGACCCAACATACCTGCATGGACACCCCCACTCCCATTTCCGCCTGGGCCATATCAATATACATACATGCCACTACCATACGTCACAAATCAAATATGGGGCATGCCACCATATCCATTTGGAATGCCCCAGTACCACACTTGGGGGGCCCCAAACCTCTATATTTGACAGGACGACACCTCTAGTACAAGACCAATTGGGCACTACTCAATCGAGTCATCAGGCACAGGCCCAGCAAGATTGCCGGACCACTCGGCCACAAAGACCGACTAATCCGGCAGGGGGGCATATACCTACAGCAACTGAGAGAACGACAAAAAAGGACATCATCAAAATAGGTACAACAGATGTCGTCATACATGAGAATATTAAAGGGCCGATGTTTTTTGGTGAATCGGCCAACACAAACAAAAAAGAAGATACGGCTGCCATCAAGATAGCCGATCCAAAATACTCCATGCCTCGGTGGTGCCCATCGGGATTGACACGGTCCCAAAAGCGAAAATTATAGTGCCTAAGAGCGAAGGAGAACCAGGAAAAGGAGGCGGAAAAGGTATTCAATGACACACATCCACAGTACCCACCACCACAAAAGAGATGGAAACCAAAGGCCGTTGAGGAAAAGCAAACAGCCACAAAAATAGAAAACAAAACAACAAATGTGCAGCAATGTTGGGGACTTGTTCTCAAGTGCTAAGAGTTAAGAACAAGGCAACATAAAAAGTGTTAAGTGTTAAAATCCTTCGTCCTTCGAAGCATTATGTCCCTTCGGGAAATAATGAGTCTCGGACGAAGGTCATGAGAGACATACCTTCGTAAACATAACAAGTAATGACGAAGGACTCACATAAAGCATGAAATATGATATAAGCATCACCATGGAATCATTTCTATTTTATTAACATGGAAAAACAGAAATGATTCCAAATTACAAATGTACCTTCGGTCCTGAGAGAAGGTGAAAAGTACGAGCGTGATGCCAAAAGCAAATGCCAAATCAGCGTGTCCAGTACGGGAGTACTGTTCATCTATTTATAGACGCGGGACGCAGCCCACGTAAAATTACATCCATGTCCATTACATTTGTTAACGGCTTATGGAAATCTGTCGAGGCCCCCGAAGTCTTTTCATCTTTAAGTCGGTTCCCCCTTCTGCCATCGCGCCGAAGCTTCCCTGCGCACAGCTTCGGCTACACTCGACCTTCGTCTGGTTCAGGCTTCGTCCTGGCCGTGCTCCATATTCATAATTCTGGATCCGAAAATACCTGTTCACATAATCCACTCGGAAAACATTGTCAAATCATGTTTTTGAGGACCTTCGGAGGACGAAGGCCCCCAACAGTAGCCCCTCGCAATATTAATTTGTAAATAATAAATTCAGATTGCGATATGGACGAAGGCCTTGAGCCGAAGGTCCGAAAAAACACCTTCCCTTTGCTAGAATAGCAACATTCAATGACAAGTGGGGTCTTTCAACTTTCAACGCATCAAGCGTATAAATACGGCCATGCCGCAAACTTATTTCGCACGCTTTCCGGCCAACCACTCCTGCTCATTCATTTTTTAGCTCTTGTGCACTGCTAAGTTTTTAGCTTTGAAGCTTCGGCTTTTAAAAACAGTTTTTTAGCGCTTCCGAAGATGTCTGAAGCTGCTAAGAAGGCTGCTGCTAAGATGAAGCTGAGTCTTGATGAAGAGAAGAACCTAGGGTTTCTTATAGCCATGTCGAAGTCCAACACAGAAAAGATTACCAAGGAAATTCTGGAGGGACTGTCTGAAGATACTGGTGACAGTGAAAGTTATGATGTGGACAGCGGTGGCGAAGACTCCGAAGATCGCCCCTGGCGACCAAGCCATTCAGTTTATGGTAAATCAACTATCAAAGAGAAACATCTTGTTAACATGAGAGGAAGGTATTTCCGGGATCTGTCCATTGTGAGGGCGGACGAAGGGGAAAAAACTTGTCCACACCCTGAAGAAAATGAAGTTGTGGTGTACCGAAGCTTTTTGAAAGCTGGACTGCGATTCCCCTTGAGCAGCTTCGTCGTGGAGGTGTTGAAAATCTTCGAAGTCTATCTTCATCAACTTACTCCCGAGGCAATTATAAGGCTAAATATCTTCGTGTGGGCCGCGAGGAGCCAAGGTCTGAAGCCTGACGCAAGAAGCTTCTGTAATGTTCATGAATTATTATATGAAACAAAGCCTTGGGGCAAGGAACAATACCACAACAACTTTGGCTGCTACAGTTTCGTTTCTCGGTCCGGGGCAAGCTGTCCCGTACCAACCTTTCGGAAGAGATGGCCCGGGGATTGGATGACAGAATGGTTTTATGTGAAGAATGACTTATCAGGACGAGAAGACATCAAAGGTATAATTATGCGTCCTATTTGGCAAAGCTTCGGCCTTCGGAGGCCGAAGGTTGAAATGGACGAAGCCGCCGAAGAGTGCCAAAGGGCCTTTGGGGTAGTCTGCTCGTTTATTGGGTCAAGGGACTTGGTCCAAGAACACATTGCATTCAGGGTATGGCCACTTGCGGAGAAGTGGGAAATGCCGAAGGAGACCATTAAAGAGCCCGACGAAGGCGGTCTAGTTAGACTGAAATACACATTCAAATATGCTGATAAATTCGTTGAACCTGATGATGATTGGTTGAAGAGCATTGAAAATTTAAGTGATGAGCTACTCGGGACCTACTCGAAGGCTGAAGATAATGCAATGTCAGCAGCCTTCGGAGGCCGAAAAAAGAAGAGACTGAATCGGGTATTCGATGCCATTGGGTTTGTCTACCCTGACTATCGTTATCCCACTCGAGGGCAGAAAAGAAAGAACACAACCTCTGCAGAAGGGGAAGCTGCAACTGCTCCTAGCGAGCCAGAATCAAAGAGAAAGAGGATAAAAGTCTTCACACACCGGCCACGCTATATTGAACCAGCTTCGGTGCCTGAGTTCACCGGAGAAGCTTCTTCGGCCACCGAAGCTGAACAGCCAACCTTGCTGCCAGAAACTGCAGAGATGGCCGAAGCACCATCCACAGAAAAAATGGAAGAAGCGAAAGAGCCGACTAAGGAAAAAACATTAGAAGTTTTGAGTCCTGCAGTAAATATTGAAACAGCAAAAAACCAAAAGGGGCCATCAGTGACCCCAAAAAGGAAAAGAATGGTAAATGTACTAGACGTCTTGGAGACAATTAAGTCTTCAAGCACAATTCCAAAAAAGAGTGTTGAAATTGCTGAAGCTTCTACTGAAGCTTCGGCTCAACAAGCTAAAGCTGAAGCTGGGCCTTCAGAGCCCTGCAAGGAGCAACCTTTTGAAGCCGAAGCAATAAAAATTCCAGAACAAGTATTAGTTGAAGAAACTGACACCGCCATCCCCGAAGCACCTGCCAGCATGCGTGATTACATGATACGACATGCTTCGGGGAAGAAGCTATCTGAAGAAGAAACTCATGAAGCCATCCATTATGCAAAGGAACTAAAATATCCGAAGGGGGCAGTAATATTCAATGGAACGAATGAAGATGACTTCTTATACTGCCTGCCTGACAACAAAGAGCTATCTGTCTGCCGAGAAATGGCCAGAAGTATTGGCTTTCCGAAGCTTGAAGCTGGGTTAAGCGCCATGACGAAAGAGGATCTCGCAGACAGCCTCGCGTACAACAGCCTGAAGGTATAGGAATTAAACACTTGAAAAATCCCCTTATTTTTACGCAACTCATTCCTTTTTTCTTATATGAATTCTTTTTCGTATAGGGCCTGATCCTAAGCAACGCACTAAGAGCCCAAAAGAGCGCCGAAGATGAAAGCTATGAAATTGCGTTTAATAATCTACGCTCCGAAGTTATCAGACTGAGAAACGAAGCTTTGGAAAAAGATCAAATTCTGCTTACACTGGTAGATAAAGTGAAAAAAGACGAAGCTGCTTCAAAGGCCCAGGCCGAAGCTCAAAAACGCGAGATTAAAGATCTTCAGAAACAGCTGGCTAGAGCTAAAGAGGAGCGCGCGCTTGAGGAAACGAAACGAGAACTTAGTGATTTTATGGTCAGTAAATTGGAATCAAAAGTTAAGGAGCTTCGCACATCTCAGGGGAAATGCTATGTCAAATCTGTAGAATGTGTGAATAAAATTAAATCCAGCTTCGCCAGCGTAGGCGCCTTTTCCAGCGAAGAGAATTTCTCTCGAGGCAATCCCGAAGGTCCGCTGGAATGGATTAGCCACGAAGCAGAGGCCTTCGAAGAGATTCTGAACAGTCGTGGCGACATATGTGCTTTTTCGGGTGCCAGAGGAATTGCTTCCGTCTTAGAGAAGAAAGGTTGCGAACATGTAAAATTTTTAGCTCAATCCGAAGCTACCTTGTCTTCCGAAGACATCAAAGACCCCTCGGCCGAAGCGAGCGTAGTTGGAGGCAAATTTTTTACTGATATCTGGAACGACGGCGGCCGAGGAATGGCGCGAGAGATCATTGAAAGAAGCGAAAAAGGCATACACGATGCTAGAAGAGTAGCAGACGCTGCCGAAAAGAGTAGGGAGCCCGAAAGACAGTTAGGTACCAACTAGTCGTTCTTGTTGCGTTGTAATTTTCATTTTAAACTTTGCTCGCGATTTGTAAAAGTACTGAAGAAGTGCTCTCTTCGCTCAGAAACTGTTGGACGATCTGCCGTCCCCCACACAAAAGGGGATGAAGAAATTAATCAAATGGCCGAAACTATCATGGACAAGGTTGTTGACCAACTTCTGAATGAAGCCGCCAAAGCAGTATTGAGGGAGGATTAGGTGCTATTTGGAAAAAACATTTAAAGTGTAATCTATGCAACACTTTGTACATTTGAATGTAATATACAAGTCTCTTTTCATTACTGAATTCTTTACGATGCATGAAACTTTAAATACATACCACTTTTGAGCCTTCGGCGAAAAAACACCTTCCCTTCTTTTCATGCGTCGTGAAGAAGATAGCCTTCGTCAAAATTATTCTGATGAATGACATCGATGCCTCGTGAAAACATTTTCCGAAGCTATTTTCCGAAGCTATGCAACTTTGATATTGATCTGATAAAGTTCGCCCATGTTTCGTGAAAATATTCCCCGAAACTGTATTCCGAAGCTATACAATTTCAATGTCACTTTTTCAAAGCATCCCTTCGAAGGTTGAGAGTGTCCCCTTCTCTTGCCAAATGCGATATGATGTATGATGCTTATGCTATGCAAAATGATGTGATGATGTTATGTTATGCATGTGACATTTGTTCCGAAGATACACATAAAATATATTCGTAAGCTCTGCATTCCCTTAGGAACGTCTTTGGAGCTTCTTCGTCTTTTACTTAGACGGCATCAGCGTTGACTTTTCGCTGTAAGCCTCCCTTAGGAGCTTCTTCGTCTTTTACTTAGACGGTATCAGCGTTGACTTTTCGCTGTAAGCCTCCCTTAGGAGCTTCTTCGTCTTTTACTTAGACGGTATCAGCGTTGACTTTTCGCTGTAGGCTCTGCATTCCTTTAGGAACGACTTCTGAGCAGAAAACTTACGCTGCGCTCCCTTTGGAACGACTTTTTGTGACTTTATAAACTTACTCTGCGTTCCTTAGAACGACTTTTTGTTACTCCGAAGGATTTTTAGTCCGAAGGTCCTTCTTGGTAACGGAAGAAATTTTAGGCTTCGGCAACTTAGGCCTGTGAATCAAATAAATTTTTCTTGTGGAAACAACGAAATTATTACATGGAAACTATCAATGTTTTTTGCTTCACAGAAAATAAAACTGAATAGAAAAGACTGCTATCAAAGGTAGGATATGTCAATAAATGTGCTTCGACTCTGGCACAGTGCTGTTGACTGTGCGAGCTTCGGACTGTTCTCTGAAGTCCCTCTGCTGTGGAGCGTATTGACTCCCTTCTGGCTGTTGACCTTGCTGCAATGGAGGTGGAGGCGGAGGCTGCTGCCAGGAAGCTTGAGGTTGACTTGCCGAAGCTACAGAAGCCGCAGGGTGGTTGTCTATGTATTGTGGGACATAAGGCGGATGAAACGAAGCAGTATGCATAACCTGCTTCGACTGAGCTTGTTGAGATGCAGCTTCGGCTAGTTCCTTTTGCTTCTGGATTGTAACATGGCACGTCCTAGTGGTGTGGCCCTTGCCCTCTCCACAGAATAGGCAAAACAGTCTCCTTGGCTGATCTCCGAATCTTCCGCCGAAGCCCCTGGCGCCTCTGCCTCTTGGAGCTGGTGGCCGAAAGGAAGTTTGTTGTTGCCCCGAAGCCTGTGAGGAGCACTGCGGCCTGTTTTGCTGACTCCCCTTATCATCATTCTGAGTGCTGTGAATGGAACGGACATGCCTCGGGTAGTATCTTCCTCCGAAGCCCCTGGTCATCTCAGAAAATCTGAAGGCCTCCTCCCTTCTTTGGCGAAAGTCATTGTCAGCACGAATGTACTCATCCATCTTTTGGAGCAATTTCTCCAAGGTTTGAGGAGGCTTCCGAGCAAAGTATTGAGCTGCAGGTCCAGGACGAAGCCCCTTGATCATGGCTTCGATAACGATTTCATTGGGCACCGTTGGTGCCTGCGCCCTCAATCGTAAGAACCTTCGGACATACGCCTGAAGGTATTCTTCGTGATCCTGAATACACTGGAAGAGAGCTTGAGCTGTAACCGGCTTCGTTTGAAATCCTTGAAAGCTGGTCAGTAACATATCCTTCAGCTTCTGCCATGAAGTGATTGTTCCTGGCCGAAGGGAGGAATACCAGGTCTGAGCAACATTCCTGACGGCCATGACGAAAGACTTCGCCATGACTGCAGCGTTGCCCCCGTACGAAGACACTGTTGCTTCGTAGCTCATCAAGAATTGCTTCGGGTCGGAGTGGCCGTCAAACATGGGGAGCTGGGGTGGCTTATAGGATGGAGGCCAAGGTGTAGCCTGCAGCTCAGCAGACAGAGGAGAAGCATCATCAAAAACAAAATTTCCCTGATGGAAATTATCATACCAGTCGTCTTCGTTGACGAAGCCCTCCTGATGAAGGTCTTTCTGATGAGGCCTTCTGTTCTGCTCATCGTGAGTGAGATGGCGAACTTCCTCAGAAGCTTCGTCAATTTGCCTTTGCAACTCAGCTAGGCGGGCCACCTTCTCCTTCTTCCTCTGCACCTGTTGATGTAGCATCTCCATCTCTCTGATTTCTTGATCTAGCTCTTCTTCCTCAAGCGTCGGGCTAACAACTTTTCTCTTCTGGCTTCTGGCCTCCCGAAGAGAGACGGTCTCCTGGTTGTGGTCCAGCGGTTGTAGTGCTGCAGCCCCAGCCGCTGAAGCTTTCTTCGGCGCCATAGCGAAGGTCTATAGCTTCCGAAGGTGTTCACGAAGACTCGAAGTGGAAGTGAGTTCACCGGAGGTGGGCGCCAATGTTGGGGACTTGTTCTCAAGTGCTAAGAGTTAAGAACAAGGCAACATAAAAAGTGTTAAGTGTTAAAATCCTTCGTCCTTCGAAGCATTATGTCCCTTCGGGAAATAATGAGTCTCGGACGAAGGTCATGAGAGACATACCTTCGTAAACATAACAAGTAATGACGAAGGACTCACATAAAGCATGAAATATGATATAAGCATCACCATGGAATCATTTCTATTTTATTAACATGGAAAAACAGAAATGATTCCAAATTACAAATGTACCTTCGGTCCTGAGAGAAGGTGAAAAGTACGAGCGTGATGCCAAAAGCAAATGCCAAATCAGCGTGTCCAGTACGGGAGTACTGTTCATCTATTTATAGACGCGGGACGCAGCCCACGTAAAATTACATCCATGTCCATTACATTTGTTAACGGCTTATGGAAATCTGTCGAGGCCCCCGAAGTCTTTTCATCTTTAAGTCGGTTCCCCCTTCTGCCATCGCGCCGAAGCTTCCCTGCGCACAGCTTCGGCTACACTCGACCTTCGTCTGGTTCAGGCTTCGTCCTGGCCGTGCTCCATATTCATAATTCTGGATCCGAAAATACCTGTTCACATAATCCACTCGGAAAACATTGTCAAATCATGTTTTTGAGGACCTTCGGAGGACGAAGGCCCCCAACAAGCACTCTACAGGCATGGCGGACAGTCCAGCTGTAAAGTCTGGATAGTCTACACAGAGCGTGGATCCTCCGACCCCTAAGTCCAAACCGTCCGCACCACACCAGAACGTCTCCGACGACGTGCCGACACCAATGGAGGAGGACGACCTACTGGGGGAAGACTTGGTCGACTACGAAGCATCTCTAGAGCACCCAGGTATGGATATAAATGTTATTACATTCTCCGCTGATTGTAACATTATCGGCGACGGTGAACCTATTGTTGCTCAGTTTGACTTCGGTCCTAAAGAAGTCGCCTTCACTAAACCAAAGGAATCGGTAAATCATTTAAAGCCGCTCTTCATGCGCGGTCACATCGATGGAATACCGATTGCTAAAATGTTGGTGGATGGGGGGCGACTGTAAATCTAATGCCTTATTCATTATACAGAAAATTAGGTAAACAAGATGACAAACTTGTCAAGACCAACATGACCCTCAGCGGCGTTGGAACTGATAGTTCGATCAAAGCCAAGGGAGTCACGTCCGTTGAATTAACCATCGGGACTAAGACCCTTGCTGCTGCATTCTTCGTTGCTGATGTAGAAGGAAATTACATTCTAATCCTAGGTAGATTTTGGATCCATGCTAATCAATGTGTACCTTCTATGTTACATCAAATGTTATTGCAGTGGGTAGGCGACGATGTAGAACAAGTGCATGCTGATGCGTCGGTCTGTATCGCTGTGGCCGATGCCCCTGTACTTTGGACCTATGAGACTGCTACATGTCTCACAGGAGTAGATTTTTCTGATTATCAGTTCAAAAGTATAGATAAGAAGGGTTTCATTCCTGTAATGCTAGAGCCAATGGAGAATCGGCTAAATCCTAAATAAAGTTTAATTAATGAGTACACACAGAATGAATGAGTCCCTGGTCGCAGACGGTCCGAATTCTGAGGTCGGACGGTCTGGTATTTTACAAGACAGTTCGGGTTTTAAGGCCGAACATCCACCGCAGTATAAAAACAGTGTCGCAGACGATCCGGTGTGACGGAACCTCCCAAGTCATTGGGCCCACCTACAATTGTCCTTGTCCAACGGACCTTGGACAACCCTGTAGATGCACATAATCACTCGACAAGTTCGGTATCTATATCACTTTCCTCGCCCAAGAGCGTTTCACCCATCATGCAGATATTACAACACATCGGAGGAACGAATAAGCGGAAGCGAATTACAATAACTTAATTCACATTCATCAAAATATAGAGAGAGTGTTATAGTTTTTACAAACCAGGGTATATGAGTGCATAAGTATTATTATTACAAACTTGGGAGGCAAAACCCCCTCCCACATAAAAGTATATTCTTTTTCAAATGGGAGGCCAACATCCTCCCGTGGCTTCACTGTTTAGGTTCTTCTTTAGGCACCACCTTAGAGCAAAAACAGCAGAAGTCTGCTATGTCCTCACCTACAACAAAATGGGTTTGAAAACCCTTAGTATGGAGTGTACTTTTGCAAGTCTTACCCGTCAAAAGAAAAGACTATCAAGGATATGCTGGCTTGAGGGAGTCAAGGTAAGGCTATTCAAGAATCAAAACTCTATTTGCAGAAATGCATACGAAAAGTGGATCCCTAAAAATCCAGTTTTATTAGCAAGTTAAGTCATTACCTGTCACTAGAGTTCTTTCTACCCTAGTTCAAGCACTTGACCTATACTAGCCATCCTTTAATCACCCTTTTAGTTCAATGGAATTCTACGTGTAAGTCAGTGACCAAGTCTTCATGTCTGAGAAGTAACGGCGATCCAAATCGATTAATACTTAGCTGAGGATCTCCAATCACACGACATATGTAGCACTTAACCCTTGCATATGTCAACTCACCACCGGTGTTCTTAAGACCAGACCGGGTTCACGCCAACCAATAGCATAGATACACCACCGTCCAGCCTCTTGCCACGGACGGTACATGTTACTCTCACCATCTCTCCACTCCCATTGTGTGTTGGCCTTTCTAGTATTAGTCTGCCCGAGGCAAAGCTTACCCATGACGAGGCATGTGACCAGTTAAAGGGTCCTTGGTCAGTAGGCCCACATCGAGTCGGTACTTAATCGACTCAGACGGAGACACTACAACGAGACTCTCTTCTCATGCAAGTCACCCGCTCGGTCTCAGCTTTATCATTTTAAACTCAAAGTTTGGTACCTGGCAGAGGTACATCTTTTCCAATGTTGAACCCATCATGGCCATGATGGATCCACCATCAAGTTTTATTTTTGAAAACATCCCATCCTCTGTGAAGCATCACCTTTTGTTTTAAAACAAAACATTTGTTTTTCTAAAGCAAGACTAAGCATCTGAAAACCTTTTAATAAAACGGGTAATCAAGAAATGGTAAACAATTCCAAGGAAGGAAATGCAGCAATTGGTTTAACACCCAACTCCTATCACCTAATGCATCATTCAAGTGATAAAGAGTTTAAAACAGCAAGGAGGTGGCAAATGCACCGGGGCTTGCCTTGTGTTGTAGGAGAGTCGGGCTCTGTTCCATAGATGTCAAAGTAAAAACAGTTCCTGGCAGGTGGATATTCTGTTGATGGAGTAGTCTCTTCCTCTGCAACAGTTATTTCTTCCTCGTTCTCTATACATAACCATATATAACCATGAATCCTCATGTAATGCTTATGAAAATGCAATAATAGAAGAGCTACACCAAGTTGTATCGTGAATACAACTTTCCTTCATGGTGCACCAGGGTAACTATGGGTTTTCTAGGTTAGGACCTTAGTAGGTTTAGACATTTTTACCCTAAGGAGCTAGGATTTTGGTTTTAGGAATCAAACAATGTCCAAAACAAGTCAAACTGCCTTCATGGGATCTAAATATCATATGAGGCTTATCCAAAAAGTTTAGTAATTTTTAGAGTTATTAAATAATTTCTAAAATTCCAGAAGACTAGGTTTTGGCCATCTTAAATACTAAATAATTCCTGGTCTAGGCAAAAATTATTGGAACCATTTTTATTAATTACTAGGCAAATTTAGGAGTCCAACAAAATTGGTCTCATATTTTTATCATTTTTCAATAATTTTCTATGGATTTCCTAAGTTTGGTAGAAAAAGAAAAAGAGAAAGCATAAACAGTAACGAGCTCAATCTAGCCAGGGCCAACCCACGACAGGCGAAACGCGCCCGCGGTGTCCGTTTTGCACAGAGGTCCCTGGTTGTTTGAAAAACCCGTAAAGAATCCTCTCCACTGTTTCTCTGTCTCACTTACATCTGCACTAAGGCCCCTCCCTTTCAATTTCTTCGCAAGGTGAGGTCCCCAACCGTGGACGGCGGAGCAGTGGCTCCGGTGAGCCCGTACCAGCCGAAAAATGCAACGACCGGTGCTCCAATGTGGCTTACACCTAATTCTACCCTTAACGACCATTTCCCCTCAATCAATTGCAAAGTTCTAGCTCCTAATCTCTCTGTCCATGGTGATAGCACAAGCTACAGATGAACCGACGCGTTCCTGGCGATCTAGCGCGGTCTAATTCAATTAACCGGGTTGAGAAGCATCAAGAGCATGCAAGAGTGCTAAAACAATAGCTAGGAGGGCGTGATCGGATCTATGGAGAGCTGGCCACGGTGAGCTCACTCACGGCGGAGTTTTGACTGATTTGGGGGAATTTCAAAATTGGAGCGCTCTGGCGGGCAATCTGAGGCACGGGCTAGTGCGTTGGGCGTGTGATTACTTAGCAGAGCTCATTGGGGCTGCAATTTATAAGTTCCAAGAGCGGTGGCGTCCAATTTTGTAGTGGCGTGCTGGCGGCCGGAGAGAGGGACTGAGTCACCGTGGTGTTCTACCGTGGCATTCACTGGTTGTGGAGCTACGACTGTCACAAGTGAGCTACTACGGTTAGCAGCGACGTGGTAAAAGGGTCCCAGCGTGGCGCGATCACGGCGAACTATGTATACCTCGACGACGGTCGCTCGGCCACGTCGCCGGCGCAAGTGGATGGGCGACAGAGCGGCCACAATGCTCCGAACTCATTCGCGGGGAAGATCTTTTTACTGCCAAACCCAATCCACTGACCCGAGGCACGAATCGTGGAGGTCGGCGCAAATCCAGGCGCGGGGTCACCGGTGGCAAGATATGTTGCATCTGTTGATCTTTGTTAGGCACTGTACCATCGAGATCCCATTCAGAGTGCCTGACAGAGCCAAATGAAGCGCCTTATTCTCTAATTTCTGTGTGATAACATGATCTTTGGCCTGTAGAGAAATTGTTGCCCTACAATCCCTCTCTAACTTTGTTATAGTATCCACAATCAAATAGTCACAGGATCCTACTCAAAATCGATCTCCAAGTTCATCCAATTTCACTGTTAATCAGGATTCAGTCTTAGGGCTGACTGACAGCCCGACTTTAGGTCTATTTATCTCCAAATTTTGTATGACACCAAGGTTTAATCACTTAAGCAAAGTTTCACTCCTATTTTATCTCTACAGGTTTGATGTATTGACCTCAAGCAAAACTCTTGTAGATTTGGAGATATAAAGCTCCAAAGTTGACCATATTCACTGAATTTCAGACTTAGTCGCATTGAGTTCATGGGGTACCCGTTTGCAAATAAGTCCAAATCCCACAATTTGACTTGCAAATCCTCAAATGTGAGAAACACATGATTTGTGGTGTTTTATTACTTTGGTATTTGTACTTGGGTCCAAAAGTGCACAAAATCTGCACTTAACCCCCTAGGGTTTAATTTTGGGTTTCTAGGGTTTGTTTTTAGGGCTTTAGGCACATTTAGGGTTTTGGTGCCACTAAAGTTGTAACGCCCCGAATTTTTGCAGTTGAATTTTTTTCTTTTCTTTACTCGCCAAAATTCGGGCGTTACCTTTTCTTTTTCTTTTTCCCTTCGCTAAACCTTGACCTTTTCCAAAGTTCTAGCGGGATTCGGTTTGGAATTCCCGTGTAAGAAAAACCCTAAATACTTTATGTTGTTTGATGCACCATGCCGAACCTTGCATTTCTTTGGATTGCTTTGAAAGCGCAATTGCATTCATGTAGAAAGATCGGATTTCGAAAATGAGGAGAAGATCTTTTCTTTCTTTTTCTCTCTCTTTCTCTCTCCTCTTTTTTCTCTCTCTCCCGCGCCGTGGGCCGACCCCGGCCAGCCCAGCCGCCCCTGGCGCCCCCCCTTGGGCCCAATTGGCCCATGCCGCCCCCCCGACCTCCCCTTTTTCCCCAAACCCTCTCCCTCTCCCTCTCATTTTCTCTCATTTTCTCTCCCCCACCCTAAGCCGCCGCCGCCCCTACCCCCTGCCCTAAGCCGCCGCCGCCCCCTGCCGGCCGCCCCTCGCCGTCGCTCCCCCCACCGGTGAGCCCCCCCTCCTCCCTCTCTCCCTCCTCCCTCCCTCTCCCCTCTCCCCTCCTCTCTCCTCGGCCACCGCCCCGGCCGCCTGGCCCCCTGGCCGCGCGCCGCCCGGCCGCCTGGCTCGGCCGCCCGCCTGGCCCCCTGGCCGCGCGCCGCCCGGCCGCCTGGCTCGGCCGCCCGCTTGGCCGCCTGGCCGCGTGCCCGCCTGGCCGCGCGCCCGCCTGGCCGCGCCCCGGCCGCCCGCCTGGCCCTTGGCCGCGCCCCCCTGGCCGCTCGGCCGGCTCAGCCGCCCCGGCTCGGCCGCCCCTGCGCGCCCTGCCTAGGGCCGGTTCAACCGCCCCTAGGGCCGGTTCAACCGCCCCCCCCTCTGTTTTTTATTTTTTTTATTTTATTTTATTTACTTTATGTGATCATAGCTATTTTATTTTAGGTAGGCTAATCATTGTTAATGTTATTGAAATATGAAGCTTAATTTAAAATTCCGTTATGCTAATTGATTTATGTAGTTAATTGTTTATCTCGTGCGATGTTGAACAACTTAAAATGATTAGGTTCTCATTAGTGCATATAACGGAATTCTTTTGTTAAGAACCAATTGTAATTGATCGTTAGTGCATAAGATTTAACCCCCTGCGAGACCCTTTCCCGTTTCTTTCTAACCATAACAAATGCAATGTCAAATGTCATACTTGATGCATACTCACTTTATTTGTTCCCTTGTATGGTGTACTGTTCTTTTGCATTAAATGTGGATGGATGTATGTATGTTTGCAATCGCATAGAGAACGATCCGGTCGAAGAGCCCGAGGAATTCGCAGGAGAAGCCCCTGAGCAGCAGTCGGTTGGTGGAGGCAAGTGTCCTTTGACCTATCTCTGTCCTATTCATTATTTAATTCACCTCCCGCATTACACCTTTATACCTAAGGATTGACTAGCTTTTGTTATCCATGTCCTTGTTTACCTATTTGGGTTGGATTATTACTGTTTAGCTTTATGCTATTGCTCAACTCTAATCAATGAACATGATGAGATTATCTATGATACGCTGTTTTCCCTTCTCTTATTATGATGTTGTACTTGTGGTATTCAAGGGGGCTCGAGCGGTTTCTCGAGTGCCTCTCCGTAAGGACCTGTTCTATGGATGACCGCCCGGGAAAACAGTGCAACCATGAGGGTGGAATGGGGTGCCCTTAGCTGAATAATTAGAGGATCCGGGGTGTAGTTCACTTAGCCGTCGTGCCGTCAATGGGGCTCGGTGTATGCAGCTCGCTCTGCCAAGTTTGGGTTCGCCCCTTGGGGAGGAGTGCGGTGCATTTAGGAAACCTAACGGGTGGCTACAGCCCCGGGGAATCTTTGTAAAGGCTACATAGTGAAACCCTGCCTATTCACCTTGGTAGTGTTTAAGGGTTTGATCGGCCCGAGGCAAGAGGGAATCACGGCTTGTGGGTAAAGTGCACAACCTCTGCAGAGTGTTATGAAACTGATATATCAGCCGTGCTCGCGGTTATGAGCGGCCAAGGGAGCTCCAGTGATTAGTGGTACTTGATAAGAGACCTTTTGGTTTACAGGTGGCAATGAGATTGATGGTTTTGGTTATGACTATGGTGCTGGTAAGTGGTATTCTTTCCGTTTGGAAAGGGTACATCGGGTTAATAACTTGGGTTAATGCTAAAACTTGGCTTTCTACTAGTAAATAATAATCTGACCAACTAAAAGCAACTGCTTGACTTATCCCCACATAAAGCTAGTCCACTACAGCCAAACAGGATACTTGCTGAGTATGTTGATGTGTACTCACCCTTGCTCTACATACCAAACCCCCCCCCCCCAGGTTGTCAGCATTGCAACCACTGCTCAGGCGAAGATGAAGCTGTGGAAGGAGACTTCCAGGAGTTCCAAGACTACGACGAGTTCTAGGTGTGGGTTAGCGGCAACCCCCAGTCGGCTGCCTGTGAAGGCCGCGTTATCTACGTTTCTTTTCCGCACTTTGATTTATTGTAAGAACTATATGGACGTCTCAGACGTATGATGTAATCGACTATTTCCCTTATTAATACTATTTTGAGCACTGTGTGATGATGTCCATATTATGTAACTGCTGTGTACGTGAATAACTGATCCTGGCACGTACATGGTTCGCATTCGGTTTGCCTTCTAAAACCGGGTGTGACATAAGTGGTATCAAAGCCGTGCTGACTGTAGGACCGCTAACCTAGAGTAGAATGGTCGTTCTAAGGACTATAGACCTCTGTCTCTTCCTTGACTTTTATATCCCTTCAAAAGTTGGTCATACCGACCAAACCTATGTTCTACTATATATTATACCTTGCTAAAAAAAATTGTGTTTCATTCTGATCCTTCATTTACTTATTACTTGCTGGTCATATTAATTCTGTTCTCACCCTTTTGCTTGCGATGTCTTTTGTAGATGGCTCGACTTAGACACACTGCACGAAAGTTAGTCATCCCCTTCTTACCCTCCCGCCTTGCTGAGCGTCCGCTTCGCCGTCCCGTGGCCGGACAGTCCAGCCACTTGGAGAGACTACACCACCGCCTGCGTGAGGAGCAGGAGCGTCGACGACAGGAGCAGCAGAGCTCTTCCTTCTCGCTCCACCAGGAGATAGAGTCTGTGAGGAGCTGCTCCCCTGTGCTTCCTCTGGAGCCGCCCCCTGCATCACCACTGGGCGCCCCAGCTTCTGGAGTAGCTGCTGGAGGAGACCCAGACGACGGAGATGGCGATGACAGCTCGAGCCACGACACCGACTTCTCTGCTAACCTTGAGCCGGAAGGATGGGTTGCTCGACCCATCACTCGCGACGCTGCTCGCGGGTGTCACTTCCACGATGCGCTCGACACCCTGCTACGTCGGGCATTTGACCGGCATACTTGGTCCGTCGAGTATCGCTGTGTGGTCTACCAGCATAGTCGCGGGGTCTACCCGGACCGCTGGGAGGCGACTTGCTTGGTGCGCTGCCCGGAGGACAGTCTCCAGGGTGCGGAGGCCTGCTCAGAGCACTATTCTATCTCTGAACGGGACTCAGCTGAGGCAGCCATGCAAGATGCTGCACGGCGTGCGCTTTCGCACTACTGCTCGGTTTTCGGTGGGGCAGCTGACGGTCTTGACCTGAAGTATTACCCCCGCCGTCCATCTGGCAGCACAGGAGGCGTGATTGTTTCACCTATCGGTGAGGGCAATCCTAGGTTGAGCAGCACAGTCAACCTAGCCGCCGTGCTAAACACGGAGCTGGACCATGCATTAGACGAGCTGAGTAGGGCTCGTGCTGAGATCGCCCAGTTGCGGGCTGAGCGCGTGGAATGTCGTCACTTGGATGGTGGTTCCCCCGCTCCCGTCGGGACTCAGCACCCGTACCGCTCACCTCAGCGTGGACACCAGTCTTATGGCAATCCCGACTGCAAGACCAAGATAACTCTAGAACCATAGATCGTTAGAGTTGGATCTTGTAATTAATACGAAATATATACATAGAAGCTTCAGTCTTAGCGTTAGTCTCAGTCTTAGTTAGTCTTAGTTAGACAGGGTAGTTTGCTATATCCTGTGCATTTATGTTTGTCATGATGAACTATGATTGGTTTGGATCTTTGTAATGATTGTCACCAGAGTGTGGGTATCCCCTGCATTTTGGTTTACCTATTATGTTAATAAAGTTAGTTATATAGTTGGGAAACCCATTATTCTCCTTTCCTCTTTATCTGGGAAGCTGTGTGGTCTGTGTTGGAGATCAGTGAAGATGCTCACCTGCTCAGTGCTGTTGAAGAATTCTATTCTCTTTTCTTATGCTGCAAGATCTGCCAGATCAGTTCTGATGTGTGGTTGCATTCTGCAGATGTCAGAGAACAGGCGCAGAGGAGGAAGGCGTGCTCAGCAGGAGCGAGCCGCTCCGCAGGATGAGGTGCCCCAGCAGCAGCACCTGCCGCCCCCGCCCCCGATGTCGATCGAGCAGATGTTTCTGATGCAGACTCAGGCAGTTCAAGCCATCGGTCAGACTTTGGCCGCCATTCAGCAGCAGCAGCAGCAGCAAGCACCACCTCAGCCTCAGATGCCTCAGATGCCCAGAGACAAGCGTGCTGAATTCATGAGAGGTCATCCGCCAACGTTTGCTCATTCTTCTGACCCCATGGATGCTGAAGATTGGCTGCGCACTGTGGAGCGGGAGTTGCATACCGCTCAGTGCGATGACAGGGAGAAAGTTCTGTATGGTCCCCGTCTGTTGAGAGGAGCAGCCCAGTCATGGTGGGAGTCTTACCTCGCCACCCATGCCAACCCCGACACCATCACCTGGGAAGAATTCAGGGGTAGCTTTCGTCAGTACCACGTTCCTGCAGGTCTGATGACAGTGAAGAAGGAGGAGTTCCTGGCTCTCAAGCAAGGGCCATTGTCTGTCAGTGAGTACCGGGACAAGTTTCTGCAATTGTCTCGCTATGCTCCTGAAGATGTCAACACCGATGCCAAGCGGCAGTACCGTTTCCTGAGAGGCTTGGTTGACCCTCTGTAGTACCAACTGATGAATCACACCTTCCCGACATTCCAGCACCTGATTGATAGAGCAATCATGACGGAGAGAAAGCGCAAGGAGATGGAAGATCGTAAGCGCAAGATCAGTGGACCGCAGCCTGGAAGCAGCAGCCGCCCTCGTTTCTCAGGCAATCAACCCCAGCAGTTCAGGCAGAACCAGCGTCCACCTCAGCAGCATCAGCAGTTTCAAAGGCAGTACCCTCAGAATCAGTACCAGAACCGTCAGAGCAATCAGTCAGGAGGTCAGTTTCAGAAGCAGAATCAGCAAGCACCTCGTCTTCCTGCCCCAGCAAATCAGCAGAACAGTCAGGCAGCACCAGCTCAGGTTGGAAACAGGGCGTGTTTCCACTGTGGAGAGCAAGGCCACTGGGTGATGCAATGTCCGAAGAAGGCAGCCCAGCAGCAGTCAGGCCCCAATGCCCCAGCAAAGCAGAATGTGTCTCAGCCTGGAGCAGGCAATCGCCCTCAACAGCGCTATAATCATGGAAGATTGAATCACTTGGAGGCTGAAGCAGTTCAGGAGACCCCCGGCATGATAGTAGGTATGTTCCCAGTCGACTCCCATATTGCAGAAGTGTTATTTGATACTGGAGCAATGCATTCTTTCATTACTGCATCATGGGTAGAAGCACATAATCTTCCAACTACTACCATGTCAACCCCCATTCAAATTGACTCAGCCGGTGGTAGCATTCGAGCTGATAGCATTTGTTTGAATATAAGTGTGAAAATAAGGGGGATAGCGTTTCCCGCCAACCTTATAGTAATAGGTACTCAGGGAATAGATGTCATCCTAGGGATGAATTGGCTAGATAAGTATCAGGCAGTTATCAGTTGTGATAAAAGGACAATCAAGTTGGTGTCCCCACTAGGAGAGGAAGTGGTGACCGAGTTAGTCCCACCTGAGCCAAAGAAAGGAGGTTGTTATCAGATGGCTGTCGATAGCAGTGAAGCAGATCCAATTGAGAGTATCAAGGTTGTGTCTGAATTCCCAGATGTGTTTCCAAAGGATTTACCAGGTATGCCACCAGAGCGGAAAGTTGAGTTTGCTATAGAGCTTCTTCCTGGAACCGCCCCTATCTTTAAGAGAGCTTACAGAATATCTGGACCAGAATTGGTTGAACTTAAGAAGCAAATTGATGAGCTGTAAGAGAAAGGTTACATTCGGCCAAGCACCTCGCCTTGGGCCGCTCCTGTCTTGTTCGTAGAAAAGAAAGATGGCACCAAAAGGATGTGTATCGATTACCGAGCTTTGAATGAAGTCACGATCAAGAACAAGTATCCTTTGCCCAGGATTGAGGATCTGTTCGACCAGTTGAGAGGAGCCAGTGTGTTCTCCAAGATTGATCTGAGGTCAGGTTATCATCAGCTCAGGATCCGACCTTCGGACATTCCGAAGACGGCATTCATTTCCAAGTATGGGTTGTATGAGTTCACAGTGATGTCTTTTGGTTTGACCAATGCGCCAGCATTCTTCATGAACTTGATGAATAGTGTATTCATGGATTACCTTGATAAGTTTGTGGTGGTATTCATTGATGACATTCTGGTTTACTCTCATAGCGAAGAAGAGCATGCAGATCATTTGAGGATGGTGTTGCAGAGATTGCGAGAGCACCAGTTGTATGCAAAGTTGAGCAAGTGTGAGTTCTGGATCAGTGAAGTCCTGTTCTTGGGTCACATACTCAACAAGGAAGGATTGGTTGTGGATCCGAAGAAAGTGGCAGACATTTTGAACTGGAAAGCGCCAACAGATGCTAGAGGAATCAAGAGTTTCATTGGAATGGCCGGATATTATCGGTGATTCATTGAAGGGTTTTCGAAGATTGCGAAACCAATGACAGCGTTGCTAGGCAACAAGGTTGAGTTCAAGTGGACCCAGAAATGTCAAGAGGCCTTTGAAGCGCTGAAAGAGAAGTTGACGACAGCGCCTGTCTTAGTCTTGCCTGATGTGCACAAGCCCTTCTCGGTGTATTGTGATGCTTGCTACATAGGTTTGGGATGTGTGTTGATGCAAGGGGGAAGAGTTGTGGCTTACTCGTCCCGACAGCTGAAGGTTCATGAGAAGAATTACCCAATCCATGATCTAGAGTTGGCAGCAGTGGTTCACGCACTGAAGACATGGAGGCACTATTTGTATGGACAGAAGTGCGATGTTTACACAGACCACAAGAGTCTGAAGTACATATTCACTCAGTCAGAGTTGAATATGCGGCAGCGAAGATGGTTAGAGTTGATCAAAGACTATGAGTTGGAGATTCATTACCATCCAGGCAAAGCAAACGTAGTGGCAGATGCTTTGAGCAGAAAGAGTCAAGTCAATCTGATGGTCGCTCGTCCGATGCCTTATGAGTTGGCCAAAGAGTTCGACAGGTTGAGTCTCGGATTTCTGAACAATTCGCGAGGAGTCACAGTTGAGTTGGAACCTACCTTGGAGCGCGAAATCAAAGAAGCGCAGAAGAATGATGAGAAAATCAGTGAGATTCGGCGACTGATTCTAGAAGGCAAAAGCAAAGATTTTCGAGAGGATGCAGAAGGCGTGATATGGTTCAAAGACCGCTTATGTGTTCCCAATGTCCAGTCCATTCGGGAGTTGATTCTTAAGGAAGCTCATGAGACAGCTTATTCGATTCACCCTGGTAGTGAGAAGATGTATCAGGATCTGAAGAAAAAATTCTGGTGGTACGGAATGAAGAGGGAAATCGCAGAGCATGTGGCTAAGTGCGATAGTTGTCGAAGAATTAAGGCAGAACACCAGAGACCAGCTGGATTGTTGCAACCGTTGCAGATCCCTCAGTGGAAATGGGATGAAACTGGTATGGATTTCATAGTCGGATTGCCTCGCACTCGAGCCGGCTACGATTCTATTTGGGTAGTGGTGGACCGTTTGACCAAGTCAGCCCACTTCATACCTGTCAAGACCAACTACAACAGTGCAGTATTGGCAGAATTGTATATGTCTCGGATCGTTTGTCTTCATGGTGTGCCAAAGAAGATAGTGTCAGATAGAGGAACGCAGTTCACCTCTCATTTCTGGCAGTAGTTGCATGAAGCCTTGGGCACGCATCTGAATTTCAGTTCAGCTTATCATCCGCAGACAGATGGCCAGACCGAAAGGACCAATCAAATTCTCGAAGACATGTTGAGAGCTTGTGCGTTGCAAGATCAGTCCGGATGGGACAAGCGATTGCCTTATGCAGAGTTTTCCTATAACAACAGTTACCAGGCCAGTTTGAAGATGTCACCGTTTCAAGCGCTTTATGGAAGGAGTTGTAGAACTCCGTTGCAATGAGATCAGCCTGGAGAAAAGCAAGTGTTTGGGCCAGACATTTTGCTTGAAGCCGAAGAGAACATCAAGATGGTCCGAGAGAATCTGAAGATAGCGCAATCGAGGCAGCGAAGCTATGCAGACACAAGAAGAAGAGAGCTGAGTTTCGAAGTCGGAGACTTTGTTTATCTGAAAGTGTCACCGATCAGAGGAGTCAGAAGATTCGGAGTGAAAGGCAAGCTAGCACCCCGCTACATCGGTCCGTATCAGATTCTTGCAAGACGAGGAGAAGTGGCCTATCAGCTCAGTTTGCCCGAGAATTTGTCTGCTGTGCATAATGTCTTTCATGTGTCTCAGTTGAAGAAGTGCTTGCGTGTGCCAGAAGAGCAGTTGCCAGTGGAAGGTCTTGAGGTCCAGGAGGACTTGACCTACGTTGAGAAGCCAGTGCAAATCCTTGAGGTTGCAGACCGAGTCACCCGAAGGAAGACCATCAGAATGTGCAAAGTCAGATGGAATCACCACTCTGAGGAAGAAGCAACCTGGGAGCGTGAAGATGACCTGATGGCCAAGTACCCAGAGCTCTTTGCTAGCCAGCCCTGAATCTCGAGGGCGAGATTCTTTTAAGGGGGATAGGTTTGTAACGCCCCGAATTTTTGCAGTTGAATTTTTTCTTTTCTTTACTCGCCAAAATTCGGGCGTTACCTTTTCTTTTTCTTTTTCCCTTCGCTAAACCTTGACCTTTTCCAAAGTTCTAGCGGGATTCGGTTTGGAATTCCCGTGTAAGAAAAACCCTAAATACTTTATGTTGTTTGATGCACCATGTCGAACCTTGCATTTCTTTGGATTGCTTTGAAAGCGCAATTGCATTCATGTAGAAAGATCGGATTTCGAAAATGAGGAGAAGATCTTTTCTTTCTTTTTCTCTCTCTTTCTCTCTCCTCTTTTTTCTCTCTCTCCCGCGCCGTGGGCCGACCCCGGCCGGCCCAGCCGCCCCTGGCGCCCCCCCCCCCCTTGGGCCCAATTGGCCCATGCCGCCCCCCCCACCTCCCCTTTTTCCCCAAACCCTCTCCCTCTCCCTCTCATTTTCTCTCATTTTCTCTCCCCCACCCTAAGCCGCCGCCGCCCCTACCCCCTGCCCTAAGCCGCCGCCGCCCCCTGCCGGCCGCCCCTCGCCGTCGCTCCCCCCGCCGGTGAGCCCCCCCCTCCTCCCTCTCTCCCTCCTCCCTCCCTCTCCCCTCTCCCCTCCTCTCTCCTCGGCCACCGCCCCGGCCGCCTGGCCCCCTGGCCGCGCGCCGCCCGGCCGCCTGGCTCGGCCGCCCGCCTGGCCCCCTGGCCGCGCGCCGCCCGGCCGCCTGGCTCGGCCGCCCGCTTGGCCGCCTGGCCGCGTGCCCGCCTGGCCGCGCGCCCCGGCCGCCCGCCTGGCCGCCCCCGGCCGCCTGGCCCTTGGCCGCGCCCCCCTGGCCGCTCGGCCGGCTCAGCCGCCCCGGCTCGGCCGCCCCTGCGCGCCCTGCCTAGGGCCGGTTCAACCGCCCCTACGGCCGGTTCAACCGCCCCCCCTCTGTTTTTTATTTTTTTTATTTTATTTTATTTACTTTCTGTGATCATAGCTATTTTATTTTAGGTAGGCTAATCATTGTTAATGTTATTGAAATATGAAGCTTAATTTAAAATTCCGTTATGCTAATTGATTTATGTAGTTAATTGTTTATCTCGTGCGATGTTGAACAACTTAAAATGATTAGGTTCTCATTAGTGCATATAACGGAATTCTTTTGTTAAGAACCAATTGTAATTGATCGTTAGTGCATAAGATTTAACCCCCTGCGAGACCCTTTCCCGTTTCTTTCTAACCATAACAAATGCAATGTCAAATGTCATACTTGATGCATACTCACTTTATTTGTTCCCTTGTATGGTGTACTGTTCTTTTGCATTAAATGTGGATGGATGTATGTATGTTTGCAATCGCATAGAGAACGATCCGGTCGAAGAGCCCGAGGAATTCGCAGGAGAAGCCCCTGAGCAGCAGTCGGTTGGTGGAGGCAAGTGTCCTTTGACCTATCTCTGTCCTATTCATTATTTAATTCACCTCCCGCATTACACCTTTATACCTAAGGATTGACTAGCTTTTGTTATCCATGTCCTTGTTTACCTATTTGGGTTGGATTATTACTGTTTAGCTTTATGCTATTGCTCAACTCTAATCAATGAACATGATGAGATTATCTATGATACGCTGTTTTCCCTTCTCTTATTATGATGTTGTACTTGTGGTATTCAAGGGGGCTCGAGCGGTTTCTCGAGTGCCTCTCCGTAAGGACCTGTTCTATGGATGACCGCCCGGGAAAACAGTGCAACCATGAGGGTGGAATGGGGTGCCCTTAGCTGAATAATTAGAGGATCCGGGGTGTAGTTCACTTAGCCGTCGTGCCATCAATGGGGCTCGGTGTATGCGGCTCGCTCTGCCAAGTTTGGGTTCGCCCCTTGGGGAGGAGTGCGGTGCATTTAGGAAACCTAACGGGTGGCTACAGCCCCGGGGAATCTTTGTAAAGGCTACGTAGTGAAACCCTGCCTATTCACCTTGGTAGTGTTTAAGGGTTTGATCGGCCCGAGGCAAGAGGGAATCACGGCTTGTGGGTAAAGTGCACAACCTCTGCAGAGTGTTATGAAACTGATATATCAGCCGTGCTCGCGGTTATGAGCGGCCAAGGGAGCTCCAGTGATTAGTGGTACTTGATAAGAGACCTTTTGGTTTACAGGTGGCAATGAGATTGATGGTTTTGGTTATGACTATGGTGCTGGTAAGTGGTATTCTTTCCGTTTGGAAAGGGTACATCGGGTTAATAACTTGGGTTAATGCTAAAACTTGGCTTTCTACTAGTAAATAATAATCTGACCAACTAAAAGCAACTGCTTGACTTATCCCCACATAAAGCTAGTCCACTACAGCCAAACAGGATACTTGCTGAGTATGTTGATGTGTACTCACCCTTGCTCTACACACCAAACCCCCCCCCCCCCCCAGGTTGTCAGCATTGCAACCACTGCTCAGGCGAAGATGAAGCTGTGGAAGGAGACTTCCAGGAGTTCCAAGACTACGACGAGTTCTAGGTGTGGGTTAGCGGCAACCCCCAGTCGGCTGCCTGTGAAGGCCGCGTTATCTACGTTTCTTTTCCGCACTTTGATTTATTGTAAGAACTATATGGACGTCTCAGACGTATGATGTAATCGACTATTTCCCTTATTAATACTATTTTGAGCACTGTGTGATGATGTCCATATTATGTAACTGCTGTGTACGTGAATAACTGATCCTGGCACGTACATGGTTCGCATTCGGTTTGCCTTCTAAAACCGGGTGTGACAAAAGTCCATCAAATGGGATACCTTGTGACCATTTCTTATATCCTTTGAGGTTTTAACTTATTTGGGCTTCACTTTCACCCATAAGCCCTAAGTTCGGGTTAAGCACTCTATCCTAGGGTTAATCACATATCAAGTCACATCATTACAACTTGTTTGAAATTTTTACCTAGTAAATGCACTCTAGGTGTAACAAACACATGATATGCCAATGCTCATGATGTTATGCTCAAGTTTTAGTGACAGTAACACCAGGGGTGTTACATCCGGCCCCCGAGACCGGAGGGTCCACCGTCACACAAAGATCATCTAATTCCTCTGTGGGAGACATAATAGAGGAATTCAGAGATCTCGACAAATTAGGACAGGGGTTTACATTGGCCGATCCTTTGGAGGAGATTGATATAGGAGATGGTAAAACTCCAAGGCCAACTTTTGTGAATAAGACCCTAGAGACCGATCCTAGAGATGAAATGATAGGTCTATTGAAAGAATATTCTGATTGCTTTGCTTGGAATTACACTGATATGACGGGATTAAGCCATGAGATAGTAGAGCATCGGTTACCCATTAAGGCCAGTTTCAGACCTTTCAAGCAGAAAGCTAGAACATTTCGTCCAGACCTTCTCCCACGAATAAATGATGAAATTGAAAGTCGCCTAGAGGGGGGTGGATAGGCGAAAACTGAAATTTACAACTTTTAAACACACTAAAAGCCGGGGTTAGCGTTAGAATAAAAACCTAGTCCAGGAGAGAGGGGAAAACAAATCAACCAAGAAAATAAAGTGGATGACACGGTGATTTGTTTTACCGAGGTTCGGTTCCAAAGAACCTAGTCCCCGTTGAGGTGGTCACAAAGACCGGGTCTCTTTCAACCGTTTCCCTCTCTCAAACGTTCACTTAGACCGAGTGAGCTATCTCCTTAATCAAATGGGTCACTTAGACCCCACAAGGACCACTACAAACTTAGTGTCTCTTGCTTTGATTACAAGTGCTTGAAGAACAAGAATGGGGAAGAAGAAAGCGATGCAAGAACAAGAGCTCAAAGAACATGAGCAAAACTCTCTCTCTAGTCACTAGGTGTTTGGAGTGTATTTGGGACTTGGAGAGGCTTTGATTCTTTTGAATTGTGTCTTGTATTGATTGCACTAGCTCTTGTATTGAATGAGATGTCTGAAAAACTTGGATGCTTGGAGTGGTGGTGGTTGGGTGGTTTTTATAGCCCCAACCACCAATTCAACCGTTGGGGAGGTTGTCTGTCGATGGGCGCACCAGACAGTCCGGTGCGCCACCGGACAGTCCGGTGCGCCAGCCACATCACCCAACCGTTAGGGTTCTGACGGTTTTGACCGTTGGAGCATTGACATCTTGGGGCACCAGACAGTCCGGTGCCGCACCGGACAAGCAGTGTTCATTGTCCGGTGCTGTCACACCCAATTTTGGAAGGCAACCGAATGCATACCATGTACGTGCCAGGATCAGAAACTCACGTACACAGCGATTACATAATTGGACATCATCACACAATGCTCACAATAAATAGCGGAAAGGTACTTGATTACATCAAGATGTCCAAGACATCCACAGAGTCTATTACATAACCATTGTTCAATATAATTATCAAAGTGCGGAAATACAAAACGTAGATGCTAAGCCTACATAGGCAGCTGACTAGGGGTTTGCCACTAAGAAAGAACTAGAACTCGTCATATTCCTGGAACTCCTCAAAGTCATCCATGTTGCCAGCATCACCTCCTGAGCATTTGGGTATACTGGGCACAACCTGGGGGTGGGGGTGGTGTGTAAAGCAATGGTGAGTACACATCAACGTACTCAGCAAATGTCGTGTTTGGCTAAAGTGGACTAGCTGTATATGGAGTTGAGGTCAAGCAGTTGCTTTTAGTTGGTCAAGTATTTATTACTATTAGTAGAGCCAAGTTTTAGTAATAAACCCAGTTATTACCCAGTAGTACTCCCTCAAAAGAGGAAATACCAGAGATCAGATTTTATAACATCATTATTAACCATCATCATAAGAGTATTCAAAGTTCTCCTAATCAAAGAGGATCCCAAGGCTGCTCTTAACCGTGAGCTTGGCTGATATACCAGTTTTTAACACTCTGCAGAGGTTGTACACTTTACCCACAAGTCGTGATCCCTTTCTAGCCTGGGTTGTACAGACCCGATCTTCACTACCAAGGTGAATGGCCAGGGATACACTACGTAGCCTTTACAAAGACTCCCCTGGTGCATAGCTACTCGTTAGGTTTTGCCAGTCATACAAACGCAGTACACCTCTCCAAGGTGGGTGACTAACAAAACCAAATCGAAAGAACCTCTGCACCCCAACCTTTGCAGAGCGAGCACTACGCCCCGACCCCCATTGACGGCCCTCCGGCAAAGCCAACTACACCCCTAGGTTCATCTAATTAATTAGCTAAGGGCGTCCCATTCTACCCTGATGGTTGTACTGTTATCCCGGGTGGTCACTCCATGAACAGGTCCTTACAGAGAGGTACTCAGGAAAAAGGCCTGAGCCCCCTAAGATATCACAAGATCATCCACATAATTAGGATAACAGTATCATATCATAAATGTTCACATCATGTTGATTGATTAAGTTAAGGCAATAGCAACAAGCTAACCATGGTAACCCAAAAGGTAATCAAGGATAAGTGAATACAGACTAGTCAATCCTTAGGTTTCATAAAGTAATGCGGGACAGTGAATCATAAAGTATGTAGGACATAATGGGTCAGAGGACACTTGCCTTCACTAGGTTGCTGCTCAGGGCGGTCTCCAACAACACACTCAGGAACCTTGGACTGCTCGTTGTCTAAATAAAGCGAGCATGCATTCAATACATTTGGAAAGTACAAATGAACAACACACCACACATGTACAAACATTGCATCACATCTTAAAAAGACATAATACTACATAAAGGATAATGAATTCAAAGTATAACATAAACTATGGCATACATTAACTTTATTTGAAAATAGATTATTATTTCCCTAAGTGTTATTTACAAGTACATAATCATAGTTCAATTTATTTTATTGTGACCTATAATTTAGAACAAAGATGAACTCATGCAATACCTATCATTAATTTCACAAGCTTAAACAGGTTTAAATCTCTAAGGTTCTCCTTTATTTATTTATTAAATAAATAAAACATACACCTACATTAGTTCATATTCAATCCTAAAAATTAGAGTGTGCAGACAGTAAGTGAAACCATTTTATTTAAACAGAGAATAATTCTATGAACATTTTTCAATTTGAATCACTAAATTTGGAGTTCATATGCAAAAGTTATAAAATAAACAAGTTTGGGAATTCAAAATATGATATTAGGGCCAATTCTGTGAATATTTAAAAGTCCAAGGCTAAATCTGCAAGATTACAGGGGCCTACGCTCGAAAACCAGGGACGGCGGGTTGATTTCCAATAAACCGAGGGTCTCTTTAAGAAAACTACCGCGCGAAGGGGTATCGGGTGAATCTAACCGTTAGATCAGAAACCGACGGCTGAGATTAGGTCTGCGGCCGAGGGCGCGCGCGCGAGCGTGCGAGCGCTGACAAGCGGGCCAAGGAGTGTCAGCGACAGAGGGGGAGAGCGCGCTGACCGAGCGGGCCTAGCGCCAGAGGGTTTGGGCGCTGACAGGCGGGCGAGGGAGTCAGGGCGTACGTGCGCGAAGCGGTACCCGTGATCCGGGCCGTTCGATCTGAATCAGATGGTGGGGACCAGACCGAGGGGGTTGAATGGCTGTGGGCGCCGCTGCTCCTCTCCGCGGCGGTGAAGTCGCCGGAGTTGGGTAGGCATGAGCTAGGGGGTCCCGGGTCACCGGAGTTGGGCAGAGAGGAAGAGGGATCCACGGCGAACTCAATGGCGGGGAAGGGACCATGAATCCCCGGGCAGAGAGGGGAGAACAGCGGTGAGAACTCCTCGGGCAAGCCGGAGTAACTCCGGTGAGCCATTCCGGCCACGGGGAGGGGACTTAAGGCGCGCTAAGGCCTGGGCTAGCTTCAGCAAAGGCAGGGTCGACACAGGGACCTGCTCCGGTGAATAAGACCAGGCTAAATAGGCCGGTCACCGCGCGAGCACGACGGACCGCCGCGACCGAGCACCGATGAAGGCAAAATTGGCCGAACATAGGGCGCAATAGGGGAAATTGGGCACGGGGACGGGTGTCTCACCTCGGGGCGGAGCTCGGGGAGGCTTGGAGCGGTCTCCGGCGAGCTAGATGGCCGGGAACACGGGCGCGGGTCTCCGGCGGCGGCTGGCGGCATGGGCAGAGCGCGAGAGAGGGTGAAGCTAAGCGAAATGAGGCGAGGGGTGTGCGCGGGGGCACTGGCGGGGCTCTAAGAAGGGAACTGGGCGAGTGGGTGGGAGTCGTGGCCGAGAAACCCAGCGACGTGCGTGAGTGCGCACTCGCCGGTCCACGGCGAGAGCGGGGAAGGCGGAACTGAGAAGGCAGGCCCACGACGCAGAGAGAGAAAAGGGGACGCGCGGGGGCAACGGCTCGGCACTGGCGAACCGGGCTCGCGAGACAGAGAGAGAGGGAGTGTGCGAGTGAAGAAAATCGGTGCCGACAGGTTGGCCCCACTGGGCAGCGAGCGAGAGAGGGAGGGCGCGCGCGAGAGAGAGCTGCCACTGACAGGCGGGGTCCGCCTGTCAGGCGGTGCGGGCGCGCGACCTGGCTGGGCCGAGCTGGGCTGGCTGGGCTGCTTTTTCCTTTTCTTTTTCTCTGGATTTTCTAATTCCTTTTCTATTTATTTTCTATAGAGTTTTCAAATCCAAATTGAAACTAGGTTTCAAATTCAAATAAATTCAAACTTGTGCAACACTTCAAAGAATATTTTAAGCTCAACATGATGCAACAAGTCATGACTCATAAGGTTTTGGCAAAAATAAATAATTAACCTCCACTAGTTTAAGCTATTTCTAATCAAAAAGGAAAAAAGGGAGAGAGAATCTAGAGAGAGATAAACCTAGAGTGAGAGAGAGAAGATTAACACATGAATTTGGGTGATAATTAGAAAGAAATTTTATACCCCCGAATTCAGGGTGTTACAGACCTATCCCCCTTAAAAGAATCTCGCCCTCGAGATTCAGGGCTGGCTAGAAAAGATTTCAGGGTATTTGGCCTTCAAATCATCTTCTCTTTCCCATGTTGCTTCTTCTTCTCAGTGGTGACCCCATTTGACTTTGCACATCCTGATGGTACTTCTCCGAGTGACCCGATCTGTTGTCTCTAGAATTTGAGTTGGCTTCTCAATATACGTCAAATCTTCTTGAACTTCAAGATCCTCTACTGGCAACTGCTCTTCTAGCACTCTCAAGCATTTCTTCAACTGAGACACATGGAACACATCGTGCACAGCGGACAGATTCTCCAGTAAGCTGAGTTGATAAGCCACTTCTCCACGTCTTGCTTGAATCTGATAAGGCCCAATGTATCGGGGTGCTAGCTTGCCTTTGACTTCAAACCTTTTGGTTCCTCTGATGGGTGACACCTTCAAGTAGACATAGTCTCCCACTTCAAAACTGAGTTCCCTTCTTCTGGTGTCAGCATAGCTTCGCTATCTGGACTGCGCTACCTTTAAATCCTCTCGGACCATCCTGATGTTTTCTTCGGCTTCAAGCAAAATATCTGGTCTGAACACCTGTCTTTCACCTGGTTGATCCCAATGCAATGGAGTTCTACAATTCCTTCCATAGAGCGCTTCGAATGGTGACATCTTCAAACTGGCTTGGTAGCTGTTGTTGTAAGAGAATTCTGCATATGGTAATCTCTTGTCCCAACCTATCTTGTCTTGCAAAGCACAAGCCCTCAACATGTCCTCCAGAATCTGATTGGTTCTCTCTATTTGACCATCTGTCTGTGGGTGGTAAGCTGAGCTGAACTTCAAGTGTGTGCCCAAAGCTTCATGCAACTGCTGCAAAAAATGAGAGGTGAATTGGGTGCCTCTATCTGATACTATCTTCTACGGAACGCCATGCAAGCACACAATCCGAGACATGTATAGTTTGGCTAACACCGCACTGTTGTAGGTGGTCTTGACTGGTATGAAATGGGCCGCCTTTGTCAAACGGTCCACTACTACCCAGATGGAGTCATAACCAGTACGAGTGCGAGGCAAACCGACTATAAGTCCATTCCGATCTCATCCCATTTCCACAGAGGAATCTGCAACGGTTGCAACAAACCTACAGGTCTCTGATGTTCTGCTTTAATCCTCTGACAACTATCACATACAACCACATACTCTGCTATTTCTCTTTTCATACTGTACCACCAGAATCTTTTCTTTAGGTCTTGGTACATCTTCTCACTACCAGGGTGTATAGAGTATGTTGTCTCATGGGCTTCCTTGAGAATCAGTTCCCAGATCGATTTGATATCAGGAACACACAGTCTATCCTTGAACCATACCACTCCTTCTGCATCTTCGCGAAAATCCTTGCCTTTCCCATCTTTGATCAGCTGCCGGATCCTGTTGATTTTCTCATCATCCTTCTGACCTTTTCTGATGTCTTGCTCTAGAGTGGGTTCCAACTCGATTGTCACTCCTTGAGTGTTCTTCAGAAATCCAAGACTCAATCTATCGAACTCCTTCGCTAGCTCATACGGCATCGGGTAAGCGTCCAACATATTAACTTGACTCTTTCTGCTAAGAGCATCTGCAACCACATTTGCTTTTCCTGGGTGATAATGAATCTCCAGCTCATAATCCTTGATCAATTCTAGCCATCTTTGTTGTCTCATGTTTAACTCTGATTGAGTGAATATGTACTTGAGGCTCTTGTGATCCGTGTAGATATCATACTTCTGCCCATAAAGATAATGTCTCCAGGTCTTCAATGCATGAACCACGGCTGCTAATTCTAGATCATGAGTAGGATATTTCTTCTCATGAATCTTCAACTGTCGGGACGAGTATGCCACTACTCTTCCTTCCTGCATCAACACACATCCTAGCCCGGTATATGAAGCATCGCAATACACTGAGAATGGCTTGTGAACATCTGGCAAAATCAATACTAGTGCCGTTGTCAACTTCTCCTTCAATGTCTCAAAGGACTTCTGGCTTGCTGGGGTCCACTTGAACTCAACCTTCTTTGCCAACAAAGCTGTCATTGGCCTGGCAATCTTGGAGAAACCTTCAATGAAACGTCGATAATAACCTGCCATTCCGATGAAACTCTTGATTCCTCGGACATCTTTTGGTGCTTTCCAGTCCAAGATAGCTGTTACCTTCTTTGGATCTACATCCAATCCTTCTTGGTTTATAATGTGACCCAAGAATAGGACTTCACTGATCCAGAACTCGCACTTGCTAAGCTTGGCATACAACTGACGATCTCGTAGCCTCTGAAGTACTTTCCTCAAATGCTCCTCATGCTCTTGCGCATTCTGGGAATATATAAGAATATCATCAATAAATACCACCACGAACTTGTCGAGGTAGTCCATGAACACACTGTTCATCAGGTACATGAAGTAGGCTGGCGCATTCGTCAAACCGAATGACATGACCGTGAACTCATATAGTCCATACTTAGTGATGAAGGCTGTCTTCGGTATGTCTGAGGGTCGGATAATGAGCTAATGGTAGCCTGGCCTCAGATCTATCTTTGAGAACACACTGGCTCCTCTCAACTGATCGAATAAATCTTCAATTCTAGGCAGGGGGTACTTGTTCTTGATAGTAACTTCATTGAAGGATCTGTAGTCAATGCACATCCTCTTTGTTCCATCCTTCTTCTCCACAAATAGCACTGGGGCTGCCCAAGGTGAGGTACTCAGTCTGATGTAACCTTTCTTCGATAACTCATCAATCTTCTTCTTGAGTTCCACTAACTCTGGTCCGGACACTCGATAGGCTCTCTTGGAAATAGGGGCGGGGCCTGGTATAAGCTCTATGGCAAATTCAACCTTCCTTTCAGGTGGCATACCTGGTAACTCCTCGGGAAACACATATGAGAAATCTAATACTACACTGATAGCCTTTGATGGTTTAATCTCCTCAATATGAGCGGTGACTTGGTGACAACTCCCTTTCCTTGATCCTGACAAGACCAACTCCACTAACACTTCTTCTCCTGATAGGGACACTAACTTCACTGTTCTCTTGTCACAGCTAAGACTGGCTTGATACTTGGTTAGCCAATTCATCCCTAGGATGAAATCTATAGTTGTATCTTGGTTACCCATAACTATTAAATTAGCGAGGAACTCTATCTCCCTTATTTGAACCTTTGCACTAGGGCAAAATCTATCAGTTTAGGTCCTTCCACCAACTGAACTAACTCCCATAGGTGGATACATGGGTGCTACTGGTATACTATGTGATTCTACCCATGATGCAGTCACAAAAGAATGCGTTGCTCCAGTATCAAATATGACATTTGTAGAATGGTACTCGACTAAAAACATACCTAGTGCCACTCCTGGAGTCTGCTGGACTGTGTTGGCTTCCAAGTGGTTCATCTTTCCGTACTGGGCACGAGGTTGCCCACGGTTGTTGCCTCCTGGCTGCATTGCATTCTGCCTGACTGTGGCATTGGGAGCTGGCTGCTGCTGAGCTACTTTCTTTGGGCAATGATTCGCCCAATGGCCTTGTTCCCCACAGTGGAAACATGCACGACTTCCTCCTTGAGCTGGCGCTGCTTGATTGTTCTGGTTGGTTGCTGGGCCAGGAAGACGGGCTGCCTGGTTGCTTTGACACTGGTATTGATTTCCTCCTTGCTGGTTGTTCTGACGGTACTGGTGCTGCTGAGAAAACTACCTCTTGTACTGCTGCTGGTTCTGACGCTGATGCTGGTGCTGGTGACCTTGCTTGAATTGCTGAGGTGGGTTGCCTGAGTAGCGAGGACGGCTGCTACTCCCAACCTGAGGTCCACCAATTTTGCGTTTTCTGTCCTCCATCTCCCGATGCTTCCTTTCTATCATAATTGCTTTGTCTATCAGATGCTGGAAGGTAGGGAAGGTGTGGTTCATTAGCTAATAGTGGATGAGATCGACCAATCCTCTCAAGAAACGGTACTGCTTCTTGGCATCCGTGTTGACATCCTCTGGGGCATAACGTGACAGCTGCAGAAACTTGTCCCTGTACTCACTAACGGACAGGGGACCTTGCTTCAAGGCGAGAAACTCCTCCTTCCTCACTATCATCAGTCCCTCAGGCACATGGTAGTGACGGAAGTTGTTCCTGAACTCCTCCCAAGTGATAGCTTCAGGGTTGGCATGGGTGGCAAGGTAGGACTCTCACCAAGACTGTGCTGCTCCCCTCAACTGTCGGGGACCATACAACACCTTCTCACGATCGTTGCACTGGGCAGTGTGCAACTCATGCTCCACGGTACGTAGCCAATCTTTGGCATCCATGGGATCAGTAGAATGGGCAAAGACTGGGGGATGGCCCCTCATGAACTCTGCCCGCTTGTCTTTGGGCACTTGAGGCATCTGGACTTGCACTGGAGGCTGAGGCGGTGGTGGCTGCTGCTGCACCTGCTGCATGGCTGCTAAGGTCTGACCAATTGCCTGGACTACTTGGGTCTGCATCAAGAACATCTGCTCGATGGTCATCGAGGGTGGCGGTGGCAAATGCTGCTGCGAGGCTGCTTCCTCTTGGGTGCCTGCTGTTCAGGCTGGGCACGCCTCGCACCTCTGCGCCTGTTCTCAGACATCTATAGAAATCACACACATATTTCAAATCTGACTCTGCAGTCTTTCAACATAAGAAAAGATGTATAGAAAATTTTCGTAGCACTGAACAATTGACCATCTTCACTGACAGCTTCTCAGATAAAGAGGAAAGTGGAAATAAATGGATTACCCAACTAAATAACTGACTTTATTAATAACTACACCAAGTTGCAGGGGATACCCACACCTTGGTGACAATCATTACAAAGATCCAACTACAGTACATGTCCATCATAACAAGCATCCAACATAAAATAAGCAAACTAACTCTAACTAATATTGACTAGACTAAGATACTGAACTAAGCATTATTACAGGCTCCGACTCTGTCGATCTAGGGATCCAAATCTATCCGGGTCCTGCAGTCTGGGGTACCATAGTTGAAACGACCACGGGGCGGTGAACGGTAAGGGTGCTGAATCCCGACAGGGGCGGGAGAACCACCATCCAGATAGTGGCGTGCTGCGCACTCAGCACGCAATTCTGCAACCTCCGCCCAAACCTTGCCCAACTCATCGAGGGCGTGGTCCAACTCTGTGTTGAGCACAGCGACCAAGTTGACCATGCTGTTCAGCCTGGGATTGCCCTCACCAACTGTCGAGGAAATCACACCTCCAGCATTACCTGTCGAACAACGAGGGTAGTACTTTAGGTCGAGGCCATCAGCTACCCCGCTGAACAACGAGCAATACTAAGAAAGTGCCCATCGTGCTGCATCTTGCATGGCTGCCTCATCAGTATCCCTCTCAGTAATAGAATAGTGCTCTGAGAAGGCCTCTGCACCCTAGAGATCATCGTCCGGACGGCTCACCAAGCAAGTAGCCTCCCACTGGTCCGGGTATAGCCCGCGATGATGCTGGTAGACTAAACAACGGTACTCGATAGACCATGTGTGTCGGTCGAAGGCCCGACGCAACAGGGTATCGAGAGCATCGTGGAAAGTGACACCCACAAGCGGTGTCACGAGTGATGGGTCTAGCGATCCATCCCTCCGGCTACGGCTCCTCCAAAAGCTCCGTGTCGTGGCTTGAACTACCACTGGCGTCGTCGTCATCTCTGTCTCCGTCAGGGTCTCCCCAGCAGCCAGGATGCCCTGAGCTGGTACAGGGGGCATCTCTGGCTAAGGTGCAGGGGAAGGCGGCCTCTCAGACTCCACCTCCTGCTGAGGTGAGGGGGAGGAGTCCTGCTGCTCCTGCTCCTGCTCCTGGCGTCGGCGCTCCTTCTCCTCGTGCATGCGATGATGCAGACTCTCCTGGTGACTGGACTGACCTGGCACCGTGCGACGCAGGGGACACTACGCCAGTCGAGAAGGCAAAAAGGGAATCACAGACTTACGTGCAGTGCACCTAAGACGAGCCATCTACATAAGACATCGTAAGCACAAGAGTAAGAGTAGAACTATTAGACCAGAAAGTAAACAGAAAGAAAAGTGAGACAAAACTTTTGAGATAAGTAGATAACATAGAGTTGGTCAAGATGACCAACTTTTGAAAGAACTCTAAGGTCAAGGTAAGAGTAGGGGTCTATAGTCCTTAGGTCGACCATTCTAGTCTAGGTTAGCGGCCTACAGTCAGCAAGGCTTTGATACCACTTAAGTCACACCTGGTTTTGGAAGGCAACCGAATGCGAACCATGTACGTGCCAGGATCAGAAACTCACGTACACAACGATTACATAATTGGACATCATCACACAATGCTCAAAATAAATAGCGGAAAGGTACTTGATTACATCAAGATGTCCAAGACATCCACACAGTCTATTACATAACCATTGTTCAACATAATTATCAAAGTGCGGAAATACGAAACGTAGATGCTAAGCCTACACATGCAGCTGACTGTGGGTTTACCACTAAGAAAGAACTAGAACTCGTCATATTCCTGGAACTCCTCGAAGTCATCCATGTTGCCAGCATCAACTCCTAAGCATTTGGGTATACTGGGGACAACCTGGGGTTGGGGTGGTGTGTAAAGCAAGGGTGAGTACACATCAACGTACTCAGCAAATGTCCCGTTTGGCTTAAGTGGACTAGCTGTATATGGAGTTGAGGTAAAGCAGTTGCTTTTAGTTGGTCAAGTATTTATTACTATTAGTAGAGCCAAGTTTTAGTAATAAACCCAGTTATTACCCAGTAGTACTCCCTCAAAAGAGGAAATACCAGAGATCAGATTTTATATCATCATTATTAACCATCATCATAATAGTATCTAAAGTTCTTCTAATCAAAGAGGATCCCAAGGCTGCTCTTAACTGTGAGCTCGGCTGATATACTAGTTTTTAACACTCTGCAGAGGTTGTACACTTTACCCACAAGTCGTGATCCCTTTCCAGCCTGGGTTGTACAGACCCGATCTTCACTACCAAGGTGAATGGCTAGGGATACACTATGTAGCCTTTATAAAAACTCCCCTGATGCATAGCTGCTCGTTAGGTTTCGCCAGTCGTACAAACGCAGTACACCTCCCCAAGGTGGGTGACTAACAAAACCAAATCGAAAGAACCTCTGCACCCCAACCTTAGCAGAGCGAGCACTACGCCCCGGCCCCCATTGACGGCCCTCCGGCAAAGCCAACTACACCCCTAGGTTCATCTAATTAATCAACTAAGGGTGTCCCATTTCACCCTCATGGTTGTACTGTTATCCCGGGTGGTCACTCCACGAACAGGTCCTTACGGAGAGGTACTCAGGAAAAAGGCCTGAGCCCCCTAAGATATCACAAGATCATCCACGTAATCAGGATAATAGTATCGTATCATAATTGTTCACATCATGTTCATTGATTAAGTTAAGGTAATAGCAACATGCTAACCATGGTAACCCAAATGGTAATCAAGGATAAGTGAATACAGACTAGTCAATCCTTAGGTTTCATAAAGTAATGCGGGACAGTGAATCATAAAGTATGTAGGACATAATGGGTCAGAGGACACTTGCCTTCACCAGGTTGCTGCTCAGGGCAGTCTCCAGCAACACACTTAGGAACCTCGGACTGCTCGTTGTCTAAATAAAGCGAGCATGCATTCAATACATTTGGAAAGTACAAATGAACAACACACCACACATGTACAAACATTGGATCATATCTTAAAAAGACATAAAACTACATAAGGGATAATGAATTCAAAGTATAACATAAACTATGGCATACATTAACTTTATTTGAAAATAGATTATTATTTCCCTAAGTGTTATTTACAAGTACATAATCATAGATCAATTTATTTTATTGTGACCTATAATTTCGAACAGAGATGAACTCATGTAATACCTATCATTAATTTCACAAGCTTAAACAGGTTTAAATCTCTAAGGTTCTCCTTTATTTATTTATTAAATAAATAAAACATACACCTACATTAGTTCATATTCAATCCTAAAAATTAGAGTGTGCAGACAATAAGTGAAACCATTTTATTTAAACAGAGAATAATTCTATGAACATTTTGCAATTTGAATCACTAAATTTGGAGTTCATATGCAAAAGTTATAAAATAAACAAGTTTGGGAATTCAAAATATGATATTAGGGCCAATTCTGTGAATATTTAAAAGTTCAGGGCTAAATCTGCAAGATTACAGGGGCCTGCGCGCGAAAACCAGGGACGACGGGTTGATTTCCAATAAATCGAGGGTCTCTTTAAGAAAACTACCGCGCGAAGGGGTATCGGGTGAATCTAACCGTTAGATCAGAAACCGATGGCTGAGATTAGGTCTGCGGCCGAGGGTGCGCACGCTCGAGTGGGCAAGCGCTGACAGGCGGGCCAGGGAGTGTCAGCGACAGAGGGGGAGAGCGCGCTGACCGAGCGGGCTAAGCGCCTGAGGGTTTGGGCGCTGACAGGCAGGCCAGGGAGTCAAGGTGTACGTGCGCGAAGCAGTACCCGCGATCCGGGCCATTCGATCTAAATCGGACGGAGGCAACCAAACCGAGGGGGTTAAATGGCTACGGGCGGCGCTGCTCCTCTCCGCGACGGTGAGGTCGCCGGAGTTGGGCAGGCGTGAGCTAGGGGGGTCCGGGGTCGCCGGAGTTGGGCAGAGAGGAAGAGGGCGCCACGACGAACTCATTGGCTGGGAAGGGACCATGAATACCTGGGCAGAGAGGGGAGAACGGCGGTGAGAAAGCCTCGGGCGGGCCGGAGTAACTCCGGTGAGCCATTCCAGCCACGGGGAGGGGACTTAAGGCGCGCTAAGGCATGGGCTAGCTTCAGCAGAGGCAGGGGCGACACAGGGACCTGCTCCAGTGAACTAGACCGCGCTAAATCTGCCGGTCACCGCGTGAGCACGGCGGACCGCCGCGGCCGAGCACCGGCGAAGGCGAAATTGGCCGAACACAGGGCGCAATAGGGGAAATTGGGCACGTGGACAGGTGTCTCACCTCGGGGCGAAGCTCGGGGAGGCTTGGAGCGGTCTCTAGCGAGCTAGATGGCCGGGAACACGGGCGCAGGTCTCTGGCGGCGGCTGGCGGCGTGGGCAGAGCGCGAGAGAGGGTGAAGCTGAGCGAAATGAGGCGAGGGTTGTGCGCGAGGCACTAGCGGGGCTCTAAGAAAGGAGCTGGGCATGTGGGCGGGCGTCGTGGCCGAGAAACCCGGCGACGTGCGCGAGTGCGTACTCGCCGGTTCACGGTGAGAGCGGGGAAGGCAGAACTGACAAGGCAGGCCCACGACGCAGAGAGAGAAGGGGACGCGCGGGGGCAACGGCTCGACACTGGCGAACTGGGCCCACGAGACAGAGAGAGGGAGTGCGCGGGTGAAGAAAACTGGCGCCGACAGGTTGGCCACACTGGGCAGCGAGCGAGAGAGGGAGGACGCGCGCGAGAAAGAGCTGCCACTGATAGGCGGGGTCCGCCTGTCAGACGGCGCGGGCGCGTGGCCTGGTTGGGCTGAGCTGGCCCGGCTGGGCTGCTTTTTCCTTTTCTTTTTCTCTGGATTTTCTAATTTCTTTTCTATAGAGTTTTCAGATCCAAATTCAAACTAGGTTTCAAATTCAAATAAATTCAAACTTGTGCAACACTTCAAAGAATATTTTAAGCTCAGCATGATGCAACATGTCATGACTCATAAGGTTTTGGCAAAAATAAATAATTAACCTCCACTAGTTTAAGCTATTTCTAATCAAAAAGGAAAAAGGGAGAGAGAATCTAGAGAGAGATAAACCTAGAGTGAGAGAGAGAGAAGAGTAACACATGAATTTGGGTGATAATTAGAAAGAAATTTTATACCCCCAAATTCAGGGTGTTACAGGTGCGCCTTCTGGCGCTGCTCTGACTCTGCGCGAACTGTCCGCGCACTGTTCACGTTGCAGGCGACCGTTGGAGTCGACCGTTGCGCTCGCTAGCCATTGCTCCGCTGTCACACTGGACGGTCCGTTGAATTATAGTGGAGCGGCTCTCCAGAAACCCGAAGGTGGCAAGTTTGAAGTCGTACGGCCCTGGCACTGGACACTGTCCGGTGCGCCAGACCAGGGTTCTCTTCGGTTTTTTTGCTCCTTTCTTTTGAACCCTAACTTTGATCTTTTTATTGGTTTGTGTTGAACCTTTAGCACCTGTAGAACATATAATCTAGAGCAAACTAGTTAGTTCAATTATTTGTGTTGGGCTTTCAACCACCAAAATCATTTAGGAAAAGGTTTAAGCCTTATTTCCCTTTCAGAAATTCACCGGCTGCTAAAAGCTAATTTTATTAGACCTTACAGATACGCAGAGTGGGTCTACAATATTGTGCTGGTGGAGAAGAAAGAATCAGGTAAGCTCAGAATATGCATTGATTTTCGCAATTTAAATAGAGCAACTCCTAAAGATGAATATCCCATGCCCATAGCCGACACATTGATCAATAATGCGTCAGGAAATAGAATTATTAGCTTTCTTGATGGTAATGCCAGATATAATCAGATTTTCATGGCCGAAGAAGATGCGTCTAAAATGGCCTTTATATGTCCAGGCTTCATTGGTTTATTTGAGTGGGTTGTCATGATATTTGGTCTAAAAAATGCAGGTGCTACTTATGAGAGGGCTATGAATTTGATCTTTCATGAGCTATTGGGAAAAATTGTGGAAGTCTACATTGATGATATTGTAGTCAAATCGGCTGAGTTTAGTTCTCATATAGCTAATTTGCGCAAAGCCTATGATAAAATGCGTCGGTATGGTCCGAAAATGAACCCACGTAAATGTGCTTTCGGAGTGTCGGCTGGTAAGTTCTTAGGATTCATCATTCATGAACATGGTATAGAGATAGACCCTGACCGAATTAAATCTATTCGGATTGTGGAACCTCCGATCTGTAAGGTCGAAGTGTAGAAGTTCCTCGGCAAGATAAATAATATGCGGAGGTTTATTTCTAACCTAGCCGGGAAGATTGATGCCTTCACCCCTATCCTTTGGCTTAAAAATGATGTCGAATTCACCTGGGGGCAGAACAACAGGAAGCGTTTAATCCCATCAGAAAATATTTGTCTTCGGCTCCCGTGTTGAAAGCACCACAAGCAGGAGTACCGTTCAGATTATACATTACAGCTGAAGATAAAGTTATTGGGGTTGTTCTGACGCAAGAGACCGGAGGAAAGGCGCATGTGGTGACCTATCTAAGTCGGAGACTGGTAGATGCTGAAACGAGTTACACTTTCATTGAGAAGTTATGCTTATGCTTGTTTTATGCATGCACCAAGTGTAGATATTATTTATTGTCTAGTCGTTGCACCGTTTCCGGTCAAACCGATGTGATCAAATATTATTTACTGTCAGGTCACATCATTACAACTTGTTTGAAATTTTTACCTAGTAAATGCACTCTAGGTGTAACAAACACATGATATGCCAATGCTCATGATGTTATGCTCAAGTTTTAGTGACAGTAACACTAGGGGTGTTACATCCTTCCCCCATAAAAGAATCTCATCCCGAGATTTAAAGTCCTAGGGCAAGTAGTGGAAAAGGAAACACGTCATATTTTTATTTCCTTATTTCTCATACAAAGCAGGGGGTGGTATGGGGTCTATTTCATCTTTACAATCAAATGTACATATCTCACAAGTTACATAAAGCTAAAAAGCTAGGGAAATTCTTTTCTAAAAAGTCTTGGGTTTCCCATGTAGCTTCACCTTCAGTATGTTGGTTCCATTGTATCTTGTAGAATCTAAGAGTTTGTTGGGGACTTGTTCTCAAATACTATGAATCAAGAACAAGGCAACACAAAATGTTAAATATCAAAAAACCCTTCGTCTTTCAAATCATTATTTCCTTTCGGACATAATGAATTTAGGACGAAGGTCATGAAGGTCATACCTTCATGATCATGATAAAAAATGGAAAACATTTAAACAAAATATAGAAAGTGACACAATTATTGTAAACATTATTATTAATCTATTTCTTATTTTTTATTACTTATTTGAACAAGAATAAATTACAAGTATACCTTCGGTTCGAAGGAAAAGAATACAGGCGTGACGCAAAAGTGAATGCCCAGTCAGCGTGAACAGTACGGGGATACTGTTCACCTATTTATAGACACGGGTCGCAGCCCATGCAAAATTACATTAATGCCCTTTACATTTATCAATAACTCTATGATAATTCTTCGAGGTCTAATCTGGTTTTTCATCTTTAAGTCGGTTTCCTTTTCCGCCGCTATCCCGAAGCTCTTCTACACATAGCTTCGGCTCTGCGCCAACCTTCGTGTTCTTTGTGCTTCTTCATGCCGTGGCTCTGATCCGAATCCAAAGATACCTGTTAATGTACTTTACTCTAGAAACATTGTTAAATCATGTTTTTGAGGACCTTCGGAAGCCGAAGGCCCCCAACAGTAGCCCCTCGCAATATTAATTTGTTAGAATGATAAATTCAGATTGCGAAATGGACGAAGGCTATGAGCCGAAGGTCCGAAAAAACACCTTCCTTCTGCTAGAATAGCAACAGTCATTGGCAAATGGGACCCTCCAGTCTCCGACATAATGGGTTTATAAATAGGAGCTCGCCGCAATTTATTTGGCACGCTCTCTTGCCATCTGTTTTACCTGCTCAAATAGTTTTCTGCCTACAAATATTTGGTTGCCTCCCTAGTTTTAAGCTTCGGAAGCGAGAGGCAAGAATTCCGAAGGAATGTCTGAGGAGAAGAAGGTTGCCGCCGAAATGAAGCTGAGCCTTTCTGAAGAGATGCATCTGGGTTTTCTTGAGTCAATGGCAAAGACGAATACGGAGAAAATTACAAGGGAGATTTTAGAAGGTTTATCTGAAGATACTGGTGATAGTGACAGTTACGATGCAGACAGTGGGGGTGAAGATTCCGAGGATCGGCCATGGCGACCAAGCCATTCAGTCTTCGGAAAATCAACTATTGGGCAAAGTCACCTTGAAAACATGAAGGGTAGATACTTTCGAGATATGTCCATTGTGAGAGCAGATGCCGGAGAAAGAACTGTGCCGACTCCCGAAGATGATGAAGTCGTTATCTTCCGAAGCTTTTTAAAAGCTGGGCTACGATTCCCTTTAAGCAGATTCATGGTAGAAGTTCTGAAAATATATCAGGTTTACCTTCATCAACTTACCCCTGAAGCAATAATAAGAATGAGAATCTTTGTCTGGGCTGTGAAGAGTCAAGGTCTAGAGCCAAGTGCGAAAAGCTTTTGCAATATACATGAATTGTTATATGAAACGAAACCCTGGGGTAAAGAGCAATATCATAACAACTTTGGTTGCTACAGCTTCGGCGCTCGCTCTGGATCAAGCTGTCCCATGTCCACCTTTCGTAAGAGATGGCCCGGAGAATGGATGAAAGAATGGTTCTATGTAAAAAATGATTTGAAGGTTCGAGAGGATATTAAGGATGTCATCATGTGCCCCATCTGGCAGCGCTTCGGACTCCGGAAACCGAAGGTAGAAATGGATGAAGCAGCCGAAGAATGCCAACGGGCCTTCGGTGTAGTCTGCTCTTTTATTGGGACAAGAGATTTAATACAAGAACACATTGCCTTCAGAGTGTGGCCTCTTGCAGATAATTGGGAAATGCCGAAAGAAACTGTTAAAGAAACTGACGAAGGTGGGCTAGTCAGGCTGAAGTATACATTCAAGTATGCAGACAAGTTCGTTGAACCAGATGATGATTGGTTAAAGAGCATTGAAACTGTAAGTGATGAATTGCTTGGGATATATTCGAAGGCCGAAGATACTGCATTGTCAGCAGCCTTCGGAGGCCGAAGAAAGAAAAGACTGAACCGAGTCTTTGATGCAATTGGGTTCGTGTACCCCGACTACCATTATCCAGTGCGGGGGCAGAAAAGGAAAGGTACGGCTTCTGCAAAAGAAACTGCTTCAGCTGCTCCTAGCGAGCCAGCGCCGAAGAGAAAAAGGGTGAAAGTTCTCACGCACCGGCCACGTTACATTGAACTAGCCACAGTGCCTGAATTCGGCAGCGAAACGTCTTCGGCCCCCAAAGCTAAGGGATCAACTCCGCCGCCAGGAGCCAAAGAGCTGGCCGAAGTGCCAAAAACAAAAGAATTGGAGGAACCAAAGACTCTGTTACAAGAAACCAAAGAGCTGGCCGAAGCGCCAACGACAGAAAAGATGGAAGAAGCAAAAGCATCACCTGAGGGAGCGAAAATATCAGAAATTTTAAGTCCTTCAGAAAAAATTGAAGCAGCAAAAATGAAAAAGGGGCCAACAGTGACCCCAAAAAGAAAAAGAATGGTTAATGTGTTAGATGTTTTGGAAACAATTAAACTTCCAAGCACAACCCCAAAGAAGACTGCTGAAACTTCTGAGGCGCTTGCTGAAGTATCCATTGCTAAGGCTCCGAAGCAACAGACTGAAGTTGAAACCGGGCCTTCAGAACCAACCAAGGTAATACCTTTGGAAGCAGAAGAAACAAAAATTGCAAGGGCAACTGAAGAAATGAAAATGTCAGAGCCTACTTTGGTCGAAGAAATTGATACTGCTGTCCCCGAAGCATCTTCCAAAATATACGATTATATTGTGCGTCATGCTTCGGGGAAAAAGTTATCGGAAGAAGAAGTTTTTGAAGCTAATCACTATGCCAAAGAATTGAAATATCCGAAGGGGGCACTAGTGTTCAATGGGACGAACGAAGAAGATTTCCTATACTGCCTCCCAGACAATAAAGAATTATCCGTCTGTCGGGAGATGTCTAGAAGTATGGGGTTTCCGAAGCTCGAAGCTGGATTATGTGCTATGACAAAGGAGGATCTTGCGGATAGTCTTGCGTACAATAGCCTGAAGGTATGGGAATTGGATGTTTACAAATTTTATAATTCGTAACTCATTCTTTTATTCTTATACCAACCCCCCCTTTTTTACATGTAGGGTTTAATTCTAAGCAACGCATTGAGAGCACAGAAGAATGCCGAAGACGAGAACTATGAAATTGCATTCAACAACCTACGATCAGAAGTTATTAAACTGAGAAATGAAGCTCTGGAAAAAGATAAAATTCTGCTTACATTGGTGGACAAGGTAAAAAAGGACGAAGCTGCCTCAAAGGCCCAGGCCGAAGCCCAAAGACGTGAAATTAAAGATCTTCAGAAACAGCTAGCTAGAGCTAAAGAAGAGTGTATACTTGAAGAAACAAAACGAGAGCTTAGTGATCAATTGGCCGATCATTTAGAGATAAGTGTTAAAGAGCTTCGTGCGTCCCAGAGGAGATGCTATGTTAAATCCATAGAGTGCGTCAAAAAGATAAAATCTAGCTTCGCCAGCGTTGGCGCATTCTCTAGTGAAGAGAATTTTTCAAGAGGCAATCCTGAAGGTCCAATGGAATGGATCAGTCACGAAGCAGAGGCCTTCCATGAAATTCTGAATAGCCGTGGTGACATCTGCGCTTTTTCGGGTGCTAGGGGGATTGCTGCTGTTTTGGAGAGGAAAGTCTGCGAGCATGTAAAATCCTTAGCGCAGTCCGAAGCTACCTTGTCCTCTGAAGACATTAAAGACCCCTCACCCGAAGCAAGCATGGTCGGTGGGAAATTCTTCACCGATATCTAGGATAACGGCGGTCGAGAATTGGCGCAAGAAATTATTCAAAGGAGTGAAAAAGGCATCCACGATGCTAGAAAAGTAGCGGAAGCTGCCGAGAAAAGTACAGAGCCCGAAGGGCAAATAGGTATTAATTAGTGGTTTTTATCATGCTGTAATTTTTAATTCCCGTCTCTGTTCGCGGTTTGTAATAGTAATATAGCCGTATCTTTTCTTCCCTCAGAACCTGCTGAGGCATCTCCGGGCCCCCACTCGAAGGGGGACGATGAAATTAGAAAAATGGCCGAAGCCATTATGGACAAGGTTGTCAACCAACTATTGAATGAAGCTGCAGAGATAGTGCTTAAAGAGGATTGAATGCTATTGTAGAAACATTTGAAACGTAAAATGTGTAATATATTGTAACTTTAAATGTAATATATAATCTATTTATAGTTTAATTCTTTACGATGCATGAAACTTTGCATACATACCATTTTTTGAGCCTTCGGCGAAAAAACACCTTCCCTTCTTTTCATGCTTCGTGAAGAAAATCCTTTCTATATCACAAGAATTTGCTTACTTCTCTGATGAAAAATGTCCAAGCTTCGTGAAATATTTTCCGAAGCTATAAAAAAGTTTTGTGTTGCGTTTCTGATGAGGCTACACTTCATCTCAATTTGTCTTGTGCCTTAGCACGATTTTTCTCTTTTCCAAAATATTTCCTGAAGACCAACACCGTATCTCCTTCTTGTTCCACATGCAATATGCTGTATGATGCTTATGTTATGCAGAATGATGTGATGATGTTATGTTATGCAAAATGATATTTGTGCCGTAGATACATATCCCTGTAATAGAGCATACACACTTTTTATCCCAGCGTTGACTTTTTGCTGTAAGCCTGCCTTAGGAGCTTCTTCGCCTTTTACTTTCAGCGGAATCAGCGTTTATTTTTCGCTATAAGCCTCCCTTAGGAGCTTCTTCGCCTTTTACTTTCAGCGGAATCAGCGTTTATTTCTCGCTGTAAGCCTCCCTTAGGAGCTTCTTCGCCTTTTACTTTCAACGGAATCAGCGTTTATTTTTCGCTGTAATTTTAGAAAACTTACTCTGCGTTCCCTTAGGAGCGACTTTTTACTGTTTCGAGGAATTTGTACTATGCCTGTTAGGACAAATGTTTGATAATACAAAGGTCCTTCATGCCACCATAAATTTGTATGCTTCGGCAAATCAAACCTATGAGAAAGACATATTTTTATTATGGTAATAGACGAAAATGTTACAAGAAATCGAAAAACGACAAAAGACACTTAAACTCCTCATAATTGTTTCTTATTAACAAAAAGGTAATACTGAATGTAAGAATGCGAAAGAACTGCTGTTGAAGTAGGATATTCATCAATAAATGTGCTTCGACTCTGGCACAGTGCTGTTGACTGTGCGAGCTTCGGACTCTTCTCTGAAATCCCTCTGAAGGTGAGTGTGCTGACTCCCTTCTGGCTGCTGTCCTCGCTGCGTCGGCGGCGGTGGTGGTGGATGCTGCCAAGATGCTTGGGGTTGGCTTGCCGAAGCGACAGAAGCTGCGGGGTGATTGCCTACATATTCTGGAATATAGGGCGAGTGATACGAAGCAGTATGCCTGACCTGCTTCGGCTGACTTTGTTGCGCAGCTGCTTCTGCTATCTCCTTCTGTTTCTGGATGGTAACATGACACATCCTGGTGGTATGGCCCTTATCTTCACCACAGAATAGACAATAAATTTTTCTTGGCTGATCTCCAAACCTTCCCCCAAAGCCCCTAGCGCCTCTGCCTCTTGGCGCTGGCGACCGAAAAGAACTTTGCTGCTGGCCCGAAGCTTGTGAAGAATATTGTGGCCTTTGCTGCTGACTCCCTCGATCATCAGTTTGAGCAGAGTTATGGATTGACCTAACGTGCCTCGGGTGAAATCTTCCTCCGAAGCCCCTGGCCATTTCAGAGAACCTGAATGCTTCCTCCCTTCTTTGGCGGAAATCATTGTCAGCTCGAATGTATTCGTCCATCTTTTGGAGCAGCTTCTCCAACGTTTGTGGTGGCTTCCTGGCAAAGTACTGCGCTGAAGGTCCCGGCCGAAGCCCCTTAATCATGGCCTCAATGACAATTTCATTGGGCACTGTTGGCGCTTGTGCCCTTAGACGTAGAAACCTTCGGACGTACGCCTGGAGGTATTCTTCGTGGTCCTGAGTACACTGAAATAAAGCTTGAGCAGTGACTGGCTTCGTCTGAAACCCTTGGAAGCTAGTTATCAGCATATCCTTTAATTTCTGCCAAGAAGTGATTGTCCCTGGCCGAAGAGAAGAGTACCAAGTCTGAGCAACGCTCTTGACGGCCATGACAAAAGATTTTGCCATGACTGCCGTATTGCTACCATACGAAGATATGGTTGCTTCATAGCTCATCAGGAATTGCTTCGGGTCTGTATGACCGTCATACATGGGGAGCTGGGGTGGCTTGTAAGACTGTTGTCATGGTGTAGCCTACAATTCTGTTGAGAGAGGAGAAGCATCATCAAAAGCAAAGTTTCCATGATGGAAATCTTCATACCAGTCATCCTCATTGTGGAAGCCTTCCTGATGAAGCTCTCTGCGTGGAGGCCTTCGGCTCTGATCATCTTGAACAAGATGACGAACCTCTTCAAAAGCTTCGTCTATCTGTCTTTGAAGATCAGCTAGACGAGCCATCTTCTCCTTCTTGCGTTGCACCTGTTGCTGAAGGATCTCCAGGTTTTGGATCTCCTGATCTAGGTCATCCTCCGGAGGTGTTGGACTAACAGCCTTCCTTTTCTGGCTTCGGGCCTCTCTAAGAGAAAGGACATCCTGATTGGGATCCAGCGGCTGTAAAGTACCAGCCCCTGTCGCTGAAGCTTTTTTCGGCGGCATGACGAAGGTGATGCTTGCCGAAAATGTTCAAGACTCAAAAAATGGAAGTGAGTTCACCGGAGGTGGACGCCAATGTTGGGGACTTGTTCTCAAATACTATGAATCAAGAACAAGGCAACACAAAATGTTAAATATCAAAAAACCCTTTGTCTTTCAAATCATTATTTCCTTTCGGACATAATGAATTTAGGACGAAGGTCATGAAGGTCATACCTTCATGATCATGATAAAAAATGGAAAACATTTAAACAAAATATAGAAAGTGACACAATTATTGTAAACATTATTATTAATCTATTTCTTATTTTTTATTACTTATTTGAACAAGAATAAATTACAAGTATACCTTCGGTTCGAAGGAAAAGAATACAGGCGTGACGCAAAAGTGAATGCCTAGTCAGCGTGAACAGTACGGGGATACTGTTCACCTATTTATAGGCACGGGTCGCAGCCCATGCAAAATTACATTAATGCCCTTTACATTTATCAATAACTCTATGATAATTCTTCGAGGTCTAATCTGGTTTTTCATCTTTAAGTCGGTTTCCTTTTCCGCCACTATCCCGAAGCTCTTCTACACACAGCTTCGGCTCTGCGCCAACCTTCGTGTTCTTTGTGCTTCTTCATGCCGTGGCTCTGATCCGAATCCGAAGATACCTGTTAATGTACTTTACTCCAGAAACATTGTTAAATCATGTTTTTGAGGACCTTCGGAAGCCGAAGGCCCCCAACAGAGTTCTTCTTCGGGTGACCCTGTCCTTTTGATCCAGGACTCGAATGGGATGTTCTGAATATGTTAAGTCTGGTTCCAAGGTAACATCCATCACATCAATGGTTCGATCTGGAACCCGAAGACACTTATTCAATTGGGATACATGGAACACATTATGCACTACGGACAATGTTTCTGGTAGTTGGAGTTGGTATGCCACTGGTTCACATCTTTCAAGAATAGGAAACAGACCAATGTACTGGGGTGCAAGCTTTCCTTTTACACCGAAACGGGTTACACCCTTCATTGGTGATACTTTTAGGTACACATAATCTTTGACTTGAAAGTACAAGGGTTGGCGTCTTTGTCTGCATAACTCTTTTGTCAAGCTTGTGCCTTCTTCAAGTTATGTATGATTCGTAGAACCTTTAGTTCCATCTCTTTCACCATATCAGGCCTGAAAAACTACCTTTCTCCCGGTTCAGACCAATTCAAGGGGGTACGGCACTGTCGTCCATACAAAGCTTCAAATGGTGCCATCTTAATACTTTCTTGATAACTATTGTTATACGAAAATTCTGCCAATGGTAAACATTCATCCCATTTTTGTGGAAATTCTAGAATGCATGCCTGCAACATGTCTTCAAGTCTTTGATTTACTCTCTCAGTCTGCCCACTTGTTTGGGGATGATAGGCCAAACTGTGGAGCAACTTAGTACCCAGGGACTTATGTAGTTCTTCCCAAAACTTGGATACAAATTGTGGTCCGTGATCCAACACTATTGTCTTTGGAACTCTGTACAGACTAAGAATACGAGCAATATATAACTGGGCTTAGATAGCAACTGGGTGATCTGTCTTGACGGGCAGAAAATGGGATATCTTGGTAAGCCGATCAATTATAACCCAAATAGAATCAAATCCTTTTGTTGTCCTGGGTAATCCCACAATGAAGTCCATGCTAATGTCCTCCCATTTCCAAGTTGGGATGGGCAAAGATTGGAGTGGACCAGCAGTCTTCATATGTATTGCTTTGACACGTCTACAGGTGTCACATCTCGCCACATAGCGTGCAATTTTGATCTTCATTTTTTTCCACCAATAATGTTGCTTTAAATCTTGATACATCTTAGTGCTTCCGGGATGAATGGAATATCAACTAAGATGAGCTTCGTCCAATATTTGTTGGCGGACTTCATCATCCTTAGGCACAACTATGCGGTTATTAGACCATACTATGCCTTGATTATCCTTTCTGAAATAATTTGCTTTGCCGGCTTCTATTTTCTCATGAATATGTTTCATACCCTTATCACTTCTTTGGGCATCAATAATCTTTTGCATAAGAATTGACTCAAGCTTCAATTGTTTCAAGGTTCCATGTTGTATCATCCCCAGGTTTAATTTCTCCATTTCTTGACATAATGTGGTGTCCAGAGTCCTTACTGTAAGACAATAGCAAAAAGCCTTGCGACTTAGTGCATCTGCCACCACATTGGCCTTTCCTGGGTGATAATGGATTTCTAATTCATAATCCTTAATCAGCTCAATCCATCTTCTCTGCCTCATGTAAAAATATACATGGCAGATATTTCCAAGCAGATAATGATGCCATATTTTAAGGGCATGAACCACAGCAGCTAATTTCAAGTCATGAGTTGGATAATGCTCCTCATGCCGGCGCAACTGTCTTGAAGCATATGCTATAACTCGGCCCTCCTGCATTAAGACACATCCGAGACCACTGCCTGATGCGTCACAGTACACATCAAAAGGCTTTTCAATGTCCGGTTGAGCCAATACCGGAGAAGTGGTCAACAATACCTTCAGCTGCTCGAAGGCTTCGTTGCATCTTGAGGACCAGTTGAATTTTGTGTCATTTTTCAACAAACTTGTGATTGGTTTCACAATCTTGGAGAAATCTGGAATAAATCTGCGGTAATAGCTAGGCAGCCCAAGGAAACTTCGAACTTGATGTACAGTGGTTGGTGGTTTCCATTCTAGAATATCCTTGACCTTGCTGGGCTCAACCACAATCCCATTTGCAGACAATACATGTCCCAAAAATTGGATTTCCTCCAACCAGAACACACATTTGTTGAATTTAGCATATAATTGGTGTTCCCTTAAGCGCGTTAATACGATCTGTAAATGTTTAGCATGCTCCTCTTCATTCTTGGAATAGATCAAGATATCATCAATGAAGACCACCACAAATTTATCCAATTCGGGCATAAACACCGAGTTCATTAGATATGTGAAGTGGGTAGGAGCATTTGTCAATCCGAAGGACATAACCAAATATTCAAATAAACCATACCGTGTAGTAAATGCGGTCTTGGGTATATCTTCGGGTCGAATATAGATCTGATAATAGCCCGATCTGAGGTCAATCTTGGAGAATACCCGAGCTCCGGTAAGTTGATCGAATAAGATATCGATCTGGGGAAGAGGGTACTTGTTCTTGATAGTGACCTCATTAAGGGGTCTGTAGTCCACACACATTCGAAGTGTTTGATCCTTCTTCTTGACAAAGGTTGCGGGACATCCCCACGATGATGAACTGGGCCAAATGAATCCCTTCTCAAGCAAGTCTTGTAATTGAGCCTTGAAATAGGAGCTGTACCGGGCTTCAGTTTGATCACAAACTCTACATCCCTTTCTGGAGGTAATCTAGGCAGATCTTCAGGAAATACATCCGGAAATTCACATACTACCGGAATATCCTGGATTTCTAGTATGATAGCTTCATAGACCCGTCCAAATGGTTTGGCTGGGACAACTATAGGGATGGACAAGAGAACCTCTTCATGGCCATGGCTCAACTTGATAGTCCTTAAGTCGGTGTTGAGGATAGCTTTATGCTGGGCTAACCAATTCATGTCTAGAATTACATCTATATCTTGGCCTTTCAAAACAATCATATTGGTGGGAAAATCCCGTTCAGCCAATGTTACTGGCACATGGAAGGCTACTTCCTTAGGCCTTATTCGGCACAATAGAATTTAATACACACTCGGATCCAATACACAACCGGATTAAGTGAATCCATCCCATATCATTTAAACCATGTGTGTTTCAGTTACAACTAGGATTCAATACGTGACTCATTTTTTACTGTTCGCTTACACCACATGGATACATTCATTGATCCAATCAGAAGCTGCTGTAACTAAAACACATTTCACAATACAAGAGGTTTTTAACTGAAACACATTTCAAGTTTGCATGCAACAAACTGGAATCATAACATAACTGGTTGGATCAAAATCAGAAGTTGTGTTGAACACATCTAATAAACCAAAATGTGGCCACGTATTCAAACTTTAAGCATCAAAATCAGAAGATGGTCACTGTTGGATCAATTCATTTGTCTCTTATTACATTAGAGTAGAATGCTTGTATTTAGATTAAAAAACAAACCAAAGGGAGAGGGTTAATTTTTCATTCAAATATCATAACATAACTGGTTGTCCAACAAGCAATTCGGACGAGTCCACCTGCAAGTAAATGTAAGCGTTAAACACTAGAATTTCTCATGAACAAATTAATATTTCATATCAAACATAAATCTGCTAGACTAGATTCCCAAGAGTAAATGTAAGCGTTAAACATCAAATTAATAGTGCATGAATTGATGCTACCCTTTAGTACATGCATTAGCGATTTAATTGACAGTCCCTACGTCAATGTGAAGTATGCCTGTAATTAGACAAGCAGTAGCTACTCTGCAATTTCCTACTCCTAAAAAGCCAGTCATCTTTGACATGATTAAACAAAAGGAGACAAAGATGAACGGTTATGCACTTATTGATCAACTACCAGCAGAATTAGTGTTTCATGAACTAAAACCATACATAATACTGAACTAGGAGGAATCTAGACAGTTGGTTTTTGAATTAAAAGAGAAATGCACAACACGAATAAACAGCTAATGTACTTCTCTCTTGAATACATGCTAGCAGCAATTATAGTCTAATTATGAACAGATAACCTGCATCTAGATAAAACTGAAATGTTCAAGCATCTAGTTGGAAGAGAAGAAGGAAAGGAAGAGAGCATACCAGCTAAGCCATCTCGTTTCTCAGCCAAATCAGTGCAGACTCGGCATCATCATCGCATGCACTCAAGAAAATTTGCCTGTTGTCAAGGTCCTTGAAGTCATTGTAGGCTTTCGCTTTTTCCTCCTTTGTAACTTCCATTGTACCAATAATGGATATGCACTTCTTGATTGAGAAGTCTGCAGCTTGACTCACTTCCTTTTCCTCCCTCTCTTTTGCTAGTTGTGTGGCTTCCTCCTCAGCTTGCTTCATTATCATGTCAATGTATCTTCCCATTATTCCTTCTAGGTTATCGCCCTTTTATGCCTCTTTGTCCTTGTTTCTTCATTGTTCCCTCTTGTAGCAGTAGTCCTTCTCTGCGGCACTGGATCATGCCTTTCACCTGTTGCATCTCCTGCCTCAACAACACGAACATCATCTTCTTCATGTGCCGGCAAGGTTTCTTCCACTTCATCTTGTTCATGTTCTATGTTGAGAAACTCATCTCTATTTCCTACTTGAGTAAGATCTGGAAGCTGGGTGGAGGTGTAGTTGTAGGTCCCTTCAGCTGTTTGCCCTGCACAATGAAGTTTTACTTAAAAAAGGGTAGACAACATAACATATTGGAAAGCATGCACATTGTAATGAGACTAACCATCATAAAGCTCCCCCAAGGCCTCATATAGAGGAAAAGACTTGTTGCGGAACTTTTTAGCCTTAGGATGAGAAGTCAGTATATTTTTCCATAAAGTTGGGTCAGCCGTAATCCTCCCTATCTTCTCATCAAAATGAGCTCCACTTTGATTTTTTGCATCCTTTAGCAACCTATAGTCCCTTTTCAGCTCTCTTTCCTTATCTTGTATTTGTGTCTTTGTGAAATAGACATATTGTTCCCTCTGATGAAATTCCTTAACAATTTTGTTCCATGCTTCTGTTGTCCATCCATTTTGACCCCAATAATCAGCTGTTTTGTGCTCATGCAAGAGGTCCACAAGAGTCTTCTCTAGAGTTGAGTTCCAAGCGGCTATTAATTTCTCTACACAAGACAAGGAAGAAACACAAGTTGCAGAATTCCAAGAGGCTCTTAATTTCTCTTGATTTGTCTACTTGCATACCTTTTGGAGAACCTCCATGCTTTCTTGGATCACCAGCTTTAGGAGAAGGCTTCTTTGTTGCACTTTTTGATAAGAGCATGTTGATTCTTGGAGAACCCCTTCCAAACATGGCTACACAGATAAGTTGCATAAGTTTGATAATCAGAAAAACATGAACTTAAATTGTGTAACTTATGCTTCCTAATACAAGGAATAAAATTAAAAGAACAACAATGAGTGGGGAACATGTTTTCTTTATTAGAAAGCAACATTAAACAAAGATAGTTTCTACGAATGATAATCAATCCACATTTCTTGTGCCACTAATTTCTACGAATGATAACCATTCAACAATCAACACATGTGCCACTAATTTCTATGTTGTTGGTAATCATTCCACATTTCTTGTGCTATTACATCTCTAAGATTATTGCCTTGGACATTTCCTTGATCGTTGCCTTGATCGCCATCCGGTAGATCAACAAAGTTTTGTGGTGAGATATTATCTGGTTGATTATCTAACCATTCCTCATCCCCATTGAGTGATCGAATAATATTGTGAAGTACAGCGGCTGCTACTGGTATCTTCACTTGATTCCTTATTTTATGAAATGTGGCAGCTTTGAGGATGGGAAAGCGCTTCTTCACAACCCCCAAAGTCCTTTCAACATGATTCCTCAGTATGGCATGGCGATGGTTAAATAATTCCTTGTAGTTATGAGGTCTACGGTGACCTTGCCCATACTCCTTTAGATGGTATCTAACTCCACGATAAGGTGCAAGGAATGACGTGGTGTTGGCATACCCACCATCAACCAAATAGAACTTTTCTGGAGGTACATGGAATCCATTGTTCATTGCAGATCACAGAACTCTAGCATCTGTAGCAGATCCCTCCCACCTAGTAGATATGAAAGTGATATTTAGGTCAAAATCACAAGCTACCATCACATTTTGGCTAAGAGTTCCCTTCCTGTTTCTAAAAGGAGCAGCTTTGTCAGGTGAAATTGTAATGGGCACATGAGTGCCATAAATTGCACCGATGCAGTTCTGCAAAAAAAACTATATGTGAATTTCTAAAATCTAGAAGAAAATGGATAGATATTGGGCAAGAATAGAAGTGCCATCACCTTGAAGTAAGGATAGAACCTAGGATTCCTTTCAATTTTCGGATGCACTTGAATTGGAGAAGGAGGCTTCAAAAATCGTTTGGCGAGGGAAGGGACAACTATGTCAAAAAAATTGCTTTATATGATGGTGGAAAGTGTCACCACTATGCCCGAACTCTTCTTGCAGGTCCTCAAACGACGCATTATGGCTTATCATGTATAGAAAGAAGCCGAGCTTTTCCTCAACTTTTATCCTTGTGTCACGTACCGACCTTTCCTTCCTAAGATAGTTGGCTAGGGCTCTAACAATTCCAGGTTCCTTTCTAAATGCTACTCGGCAGTTCTTGACATGCCCTTCAAGCAACTCTGAAACATGCTCCTCGCCACTTAGCTTGGGTGTGTGTCGCCGCTTCTTAACCCTCCTCCCTCTAGGAGAGCTAGAACGCAGCAAGTGTAATGTGGGAAGGAAGAACATCACCATATCATCATCATCCTCTTGTCTCCTCCTTCTAATGCGATCCATTAACCCCGTACTCATTGCAAAAAGATAGGGGCCACCGGGTCCCAGAAAGTACCTCTCGAGGATGGTACCGGGTCCCAAGACAGTGGCAGTTGGTCTTCTCCAACTCTAACTGGTGTGGGTACAATCTACAAAGAAAAAATAGAATATTCAAATTAGCAATCTATAACGCTGGCTGCAACTGTGTAACCGCGTGCAGAGGACATCAGTCACAGCAAAAAAACGGAGAGAGCAAAAAAACTGTTTCCAAACATTGTATCTGAACTCTGCAGTTGTCCATGAAGAAATAGAGAGCAACAAACAGATCCGCCGACGAAAACTAGTTTCTTAACGGTAAATCTCCATATACATTAACAGTAATTTTATGTATTTTCTATTCACTTTGAATATTTATGTGATCTCTAACTTATATTGTAGATAGGGATGGTAATGGATCGTGATTTAAATGTTTATTCACAATTTGTTAGAACTCTAAATTAACTTTAGTTTAAAATGAACAGAAATGAAGCTTAATTCTAATTTGATCGGATCTTTAAATTTTTAATGTAAATTTTAGAGACTATTGTCATCTATAGTTGTAGACGCATACAACTCTTTTGTATTCATTTATTATTCTACGAGGAGATAAGCATGCAATTGTTCTACTTCCTTTAGTAAAAAAAGAAACCCCATCGTCTACAATAAATCAATTGACGTCTTTGCCTCTTCGGGATGCCAGCCTGAAACCCAAGTGCCAAATATGCGAAAGACTCGGCTAGGAGAGGGATTGAGGGAATCTTTGGCAAAAGTCAGACATGGCAAGTGGAGTAGAGAATGGAAGCCACGACGTAGCTTTGGATCTACGTAAAAGCGAGTATATGTTGCAGCCACCAGCGGCCAGGCGCGTGCAGAGGCAAGGAGAGAGGCCGGCCAGGCGCGTGCGGAGGCAAGGGGAGAGGGCGGCCAGGCGCGTGCGCGTCCCCGTCGGACGAGAAAGAGAGAAACTGACGGTGCAGAGGCTAGGGAAGAGGACACACAGATATGGGAGAGAAGGGACAGACGAACTCACCGGAGAAAAGCTCGCTGATGAAGATGGCGGCGGCCGACAGCGGAAGGAGCCTTGTGAATCTGTCGTGAATCACGCTGCCACCGACGCTCACACCCACTCGCGTCTATCCGCTCGTCGGGATGAGTTCCACAGCTATAGATTCGTGGATCGATTCCAGGCCTAGATTGAAAGTTTTCACAAGGATTGGGCTGGGTTCACATACACGCGTGGGCTAAACGAACACTTCTTTCTTGGTGGGCTGGTATTTGATCCATACGGGAATAATACACATGTATCAGGCCATGAACCCAACCAATTCCAGCCCAACCGAACAGGGCCTTAGTAAATATTTGTCCCCCGGGCGAATGGATAATAAACCCTTCCCTTGATTCAGTGCAAGGAATGCAATGTTTTTCCACGAATTTCTTGCTTATGAATGTATGTGAAGCACCAGAATCAAAGAGAATAACTGCTGGGTGATTGGCCACAAGTAACATACCCATCATTACCGGCTCTCCTTCCGGTGTAGTGGCCACTTGAGTGTAATAAATTCGCCCAGTCTTCTTGATATTTTTACCCGCTGAATTATTAGCCATGTTCTCTTTGCCTTGATTGGAGCTCCCAGAATTCGGTTGATTATTGAACTTATTCTGCTTCGGATATGGACAGTCTTTTATAAAATGACCAGACTTCCCACAGTTGAAGCAGCCAGTTGAGGAACTAGGGAGGGTGGGGAAACGAGCACCAGGGGCATTCGGCTGATTTGTAGAACTAGGGCAGTGGTAGGATGAATGAAAACTTGTTGTTTGAACAGGTAGGAGGGTGGATGAGGCAAAGAACAATTCTGATTAAATGGTCGGATTACCAACCTGGTTCTCTTCTCAGGTCCCTGATTGGACCTGTCACCTCCAAATCCCTTTGATTTCCTTGGCCTGTATTATTGGCTTCTACTGCCAGCGTCGTGCTGACAGCTCTGCTGTAAGTAAGGGCTAGGCAGGTGGCCATTTTCCTTTGGAGTCGGTCATTGAGTCCTCTCATGAAGCATTTTTTCTTCTTCGGGTCAGTGTTTACTTGGTCAATCGCATATTGGGATAATTGATTAAACTTGTTGAGATACTGCATCACAGTATCCCCTCCTTGTTTTAGTCGAATAAATTCCTCTTGTTTCATGTGAAGCACTCCTTCTGGAATATAGTGTTCACAGAATGCTAATTTAAATTCATCCCAAGTGACCTGATGTTCGGCTGGTTGAACTGCTACAAAATTTCCCCACCATGTACTAGCAGGGCCTCGCAGTTGTTGGGCGACAAATAATGGCTTCTGTGTTTCTGTGCAACAGATTAATCCGAACTTCTGCTCCATTACCCTAATCCACTCATCAGCTTCAAGAGGGTCTTCAACTTTAACAAAGAGTGGGGGACGCGTTTCAGAAAATTCTAGATACGAGGTTTCACGTGGTCCCTATGGAGGAGCTCTTCCGCCATGCTGCTGGAATTGATTACCCGCCATCTCACGTAAAAAGCGGGTATTATCTACAGTAGCATTAACCAAGGCAGCGATAGCCTCGGCCAGCGTTGGTGGTACAAGTGGCGGATTAGGAGTATCTTCCTGACCACGGGAAGTCCCTGCACCATCATGCGCACGAGTCCTTGAAGGCATCTGAGGCAAAGAAACAATTGGCAAAAATATAACATGCTGATACACACCATCATTTTACATTACCAAGATGTAATGATACAGACTCAAGTGTACAACGTGACTTCATTACTTATTTTACATAGGTATAGTTCCTAAACTATACTAGTCTAGTCTTCGTCATCCTTGGTTTCTTCATTTCCTGCCGTGGGAGACCGATCGTCAGCCAGGTTCATGGAAGGAGGAGGCCTAAAAAGGTCCAGCTCCCCATCAGGTTCTTCACCTACTGTCCCTGATGGTCCGGCTCCCATTGCAACAGGGTCGGCAGGCACATCCGGGTGCAGTCGCGAATATAGTGCTTGTACTTCCTCATGTAAAGCATTGCAGTACACCTGCAAGTTGTCGAGGGCGCACTAAGCTCTGCCACACGAGCATGAGCTTTGGCTTCCCGGTCCCAAGCAACCGAACGTGAGTTGACGGCCCAATCGACCACCAAATCTCGTTCAGCAAGCTCGTCTTGCAGGCGTCTGACGTCAGCTGCCAACTCAATTATATGTTGACCGTCTTGTGCCCACACTGTGACACCCCAGTGTCACCTAGGGTTTCTCTCAAAATGCCAAACCAAGAGCCATCATTTTATGTGAACCAAAGTAAGCATGAGCATCAAATTAACTTAAGTAATAAAGAATTCACCAAGCATATACTTAAAAGTATCATGATCAAAGCAAATGGGTATTTCAAAAAGGGTAATAATGTTGTAACCCTAATAAAAACCCGAAGTAAGCCCCATGAGTAAAATTCAAGAAAATAAGGAAAAGGGTATGAAAAATTTAAAATTATGACTGGAGCCAATTATAAAAATTGAAGTATATTTAATAAGCAACAAGAAAGGTTGAGAAAGCTTGGCCAAAATAACTCAAATAAAACCCCAAATCAAGCTTCTCATGTGGGGACTTAATGGGAATTCTGAATTTCAGAATTCTGAAATTCAGACCTTGAGCCAAAGATCAGGGATGTTCACCTTGATCCCTAACTCGAATCCTAATGGCCCCATTAACAAAAATGTGCCTAATTAACCTCTCTGTCATGTGCCAGGAGATGGCATTGGGACGCGTTCCTCGGACACGTCAAACCAGAGATTTTCTCCCTGTGTGTGGCAGTGAGACAAACAGGATTTCTCCCCTCTCTATCTCTTAATCCAGTCAGCAAAACTTGCTAGCCTCCACACACAAACGACAAAGGGACCTAAGAGGAAGAGATCTTTCAACGGGATCGTGGCCTTAATCTCAAAGATTTGGGCCCAATCTGCGTTTGAACTTGACCTCTCTCTGGGCTGCCTCGTGCTCGACGCTGTGCCAGGCGCCAGAGCGCGCACTGGCATTCGCCGCGCACGCCCCGAGCGCATGTCAGAGCCCCGCCCTCGGTCGTGCTCGCCCGCGCCTTTAAAGCCTCCCCGGGCGCGCCCCACTTCACCCCGCGCTCACCTTCACCGGCCAGCCCCCTCTCCTTAGCTCCGGCGAGCTCAATTCCGCCCGCCATTGCCGCCAGAGCTTCGGCCACCGTGGCCAGCCCACTCCAGCCACCCCTAAGTCGAGCCAGTGCCTCGGCTAGCTCCGCCAGTGGCCCGTGAAGCTTTCCAAGCCCTCAGACCAGGCCGGACTTCACCGGAGGCCCGAGATCGACCTCACCGGACTTCGGTCTTTCGCCGCCGCGCGTGGGCAGAGCTAACCGGTGAGTCTCCGTCCAATTCCTTGCACCCATATCTTCTCTGGCATCCCGTGAACCTCTCTGACCCGTCCAATTGATCTATCTCGCCGTGAGCAGGCCGGACTCCTCGCCGCCGACGAGCATCCCCGCCTGCGCACGTGGACCGGCCAACTCCGACCATCCCCGACGGCGACCCGCACACCGTTGTGATCCCCGAGACCTCCCCTACGTCCTCGACCACTTCACCGGAGCAATCTCACCGCCGTTAAGCCCCTCCGCCCTTTCTTCCGCCGCGGTTACTGTTTAAGTTAGGAGAAGGACCTCGGGTTAGGATTTGAAGAACCCGAGGGGTTTTCTGTAACGTTAGTGACCCATGTGAATAGTAGCCTAAGGACTGATCCGCGAAGAAAACTTAAAATACCCGCCAGGGACCCCGTGCAAAGTGGTTTTCCATTAAATCAATTCTGTTAATCTTTTTAAAATAACCAAAGAACTTAGAAAACCCATAACTTGATGAATTCTTAATATAAAGTTGTCAAACTAATTTTGCTAAATCCTAAATATTATGAACTATCATTTAAAAATGATAAACCCTATGCTTTCTGTTCTAAATTTTAGAGTTTAAAATTAAAAACAGAAACTCACCAAACCTAGTTTAATTAAGGAAAACTAGTTTTTCTTCTGTGCTGAACTTAAGAAAATTTGTGGGTATTCAAACCTCATTTAGACACTGTTTAAAAATAGTAGGAACCCCAGCATTGGAAAATATGATGTAGATATTCATTTAAAGCTATTTTGCCCAAAACTTAGAAAAAACCAGAAAGGCATTAGAAATTGATGAACAGTGAGTAAAATTATTTTTCCTAGTTTTCTTATGTAACAGAGAACCTAGGAAAAATAAAGAGACCATTAGTCCAGATCAATTTTAAATTAAAATGCTTTATTTAGCCTTATTTGAACTGAGAATCAATTATTGGAATTACAAAACTATACCCAAAATGGATAATAAAAATCCACTGTACTTACAACCACCAGAGCCCCACTACAAAAATAAAGAACACCTCAGCCCAACTTTTTAAGTAAGGAAAATAAATATAAAATGCTAATAAGGCATTTTCCAAATAAATCATGAACAACCCCTAATAATGTGATAATGGGCAACCAAAAATTAGCTAAGTCCATAATGAGATAAACCACCAGAAAAAAATGCAAACTCATGAAAAGAAGCAAACTCCTACCTATTGCTAGTGTTTTATGAGAAAGGCCACTTAATTCAAATAATGCATACCACCCCTTCCCTTAAGCAAAAAGAGGTCAAACTTCAGAATGATTGCTCTTGCGCAAAACAATAACTAAGAAAAATAAGAACTTTGTTGTTTGATATTTTTCAAATATAGTGGTAGTAGAAAGCACCCATTTGGCTAGAAACTTGATAAAACCATAGAAAAATAATTAAAAGGTATTAATGACTAGAAATTTGTATCAAGTCAAGTTATAACACCTAAAAGCCAGCAAAAATAAGTTTTAGAGAACTACCCACTGTTAAATAATAGTTGTAGTTCAAAGCACCCCTTCTGCCCTAGAATTTAATAATTTTGTCCAGAGAAAACTATTCACTTTCTGATCCCCAAATTTTGAGACAGAGAAACATACACCAGTACCAAGCCACTCTAATTTTTGCAGAATTTTTAGAATTTTATAAAAGCAACTTGTAGTTCAAACCCACTCCAAAACATTTAAGAGAGTAAAAGAAAAGGGAAGAAGAAATAAACCCTACCCCCAATAAGTCTAACTTGAATACTTATCAACTCTCACTAAGACTTAAAAGGAATTCAGTGGAACCCCAAAAATAAACCTACCACTTACCTTAGCTAAGTTTAACCCAATTTACCAAGTATACCGCCCAAGGGTCTTACATAAGTAAAGTTAACCTTGTTAACTCAATTAGATCATACACCTCCAAAGTTGTAAATTCTAAAAGCACATATCATATCATGCATATATCATACGCATTGCATTCATTAGATTGTAATCTTGCCGACGGAGAGTACGTGCTCATCCCCGAGCAAGGACCTGTCCAAGAGGAGGACCAGGAGCAGGCTTCAGAGGCTGCTATTGAGGATCTCCCCGCAGCCCCAGCAATTGAAGGCAAGCCTCGGTTTTATGCATAACCATTATATATGCTATTTTACTACACTTAATGCTTGTAGGATTGTAATGTGCACTTAAGTGTAGGAGTTGCTTGAAACCTCTAGTTGTATGAACTTAGGATTCCTTTTTGAGATGAATACTAGTATGCTAGGTCGAGTAGCTGCTTGCTAATCAGGAACTCGGTAGAAGTCGAGTGATTTTTCTAGCACTCGCGCGAGGTCAGGAATTGATTGTATTCATCTTGATAACGGGATATATGTTAGTCTATGGACGTGGATCCAGGGAGGATGCCTTGTCCATGAGACGGGAAAAGGAATTAAGGATTAATGTGTGGATACCTGAGTCAAGCTTTTGAATGTACTAAGCACATGCCGGGAAAAATGGTAACCGGTAAACCTAGTACCTGAGTGAAGCCGGGCGCGGACTTTATCCCTCATGCGACCTGAGACTGGGTCTCCCATGCTAGCTATGGTGGGTACAAGTGCAGTCACTGCACGGCGGCAGCCGGGGTCAGTGGAGCATTGTATGCCAAGGCGGTGAGGCCTGGACGCGAACGGGGAATCGATGTGGACGGTTGTCATGTGTGGGGTTGGAGTACCCTGACATGCCGTGTGTTTAGGTTTACCTTGCAAGGTTAAAACTCGATTCGAATCGTCTGCTTCTCGCAGCTAATGAGACTGCTTGACCTCTTGTACTGCATCGAGTAAGAAGTGAAATGAGGTTACATGAGATAACTTGTTGATTGAATTAAATGCTTGTCACCATGTATGCTTAGAAGGAGCAAATCTAGCTAAGTTAATGATGATAGAATTTGAAAAGCTAAAAAAATTGATTTTAGAAACAGCTAGTGCTTTTGGCAAACCAAACCCCTCAGCCAAACAGCTGCATAGTCTAGAGGTAGAGGAGTAGACTCCTCACACCGGTTAAGTCTAGCTGAGTATTAGTATACTCAGCCTTGCTTGTGGCATAATTTTTGCAGGTACCATTCAGGAAATGGTTGATGGTGTGACTTGGCCTACCACCCTGCCACCGGGTTGGACGGTCGAGTGGGATGTTGCTCCGGCAGGAGAGGAGCACGAGGAGTAGTGGGCTAGGCCTTGCCCAATTCCTCGATACCGACGACATCGATTATCCGCTGCACTTTATTTTGTGAACTTTATTTGCTACTCAAAAACTCCGATCCATGTAATAATCCAGCACTTAATTTGAGGTTTCTTGTTTTATTGTATTTCTTATGTGACTCACCTTCGAGTGAGATTGTGGAATTTGATCCTGGTTAAGTGGCTCTATCAGACTATATCTGAGGGACTGACGGGTTATTCCGATTTAAGTGTGTTACGGCCCCTGAGGCGTGACTTAGGCACTTAAGCTGGAATAATTCGGGGGGTTCTGCCACAGCTGGTATCGGAGCAAATTCCACCACAGAGAAGGACAATAAACCATGAATACCAATTTTCAAAATCTAAAACTTGCCTAGAAACTGCTACAGATCGTCAGGACTAGACCGCTAGACCTAGGACGAAAGGCCTTAGGCATAGAGGGAAAAATAGGTGGCTAATTAATTAGGCCCCGTGGGCCAGTACTTATATTTTTAAGGATGCCCTAAAAAGCACCCTATTTTCTTTTGAGAGGCAACGTTACTTCCAGCATGCATGCATTATAAAACACAAAGAGGAATTAAAAATTGAGCTAACCCACTTTCTTTAGAACCATCCGGGCTCTCTTTTTCTTTTTCCTTCCACCATAATCTTTACCCTTGATTCCCTTCCGCAGATGAATTCACCCACCCCCGCCAGTGGAGGAGACTCTCTTTTCAGTTCTGACTTCCTTTCTCGCGATGGTTTTCCTTCCATCTTGTGGGATGTGCTTAACTCCACCGGTTACCCTACGCCCCCTTTGTACATGGTGCGGTTGTATGAGGAGCATCAGGTACCTTGTTGTCGGGTCTGGCTGACTTTGGAGGCTCATCCCCTTCAGCCGGGTTGGCGTTCTCTTGATTCTGAGACAATTGGACTCAGGACGGACGACACCGTTGAAGCAGCAGCCATGAAGACTCTGATGACTTTCTGTGGCTACCATCCCCTGGAGATGGTGATGCACCCCTTGGGACTCTTCCCTGCTGAGAAGAAGGATGATCCCATGTGGTGTAACCGCGTGAGCCATGTGAAGGATGTGTGGGCAATGTATCCTGACTTGGTTGGGAGGGTCACTGTTCAGTGCATGAGTGCGCTGTACCGCCTTCAGGCCCTTCAGAGTGATGCTATGGCACTCCTTGCTAACACCGCTCAAACTGCCAAGCTCACTCTCGACAGTCGGGAAGATTTTGTGGTCGATCTATCCACCGAGTTGGTAGAGAAGGATCTGCAGGTGGAGAGGCTGAGCCAGCGCATCACCACCTTGGATCAGTAGGTGGAGATCCGAGACAACACTATTGATGTCTTGGAGAACCAGCTTCACGATGTGCAGAGGGAACTCGAAGAAGCAAACGACCACTTGGACATGCACCACCTAGAGATGGAGGCCAATGAAGCAGGAAGCGAGGGAGAAGAGGCTCCCGAGGAGCTAGGACCAGCCCCTGGTGCCAATGGGACTACCTCTGCAATGCCTCCTTCACCCGTATCCAGTGTCGCTTCCACCGCTCAGGGTTAAGCAGTCGCTTCGACACTTTTAGGCGGATCGAAACCTATGCGAGCTTAGTTAATGTCAGATTTTGGACTAGGCTTATGGGTACTTTCCCCTGATTGATGTAACCCTGTGAACTTTTGAAATCTGTGGGAAATTTGTCACCATGTTATCTTCATTTCGAACCTAATATTATGATTATGGCATTTTTCCTTCCATATGAGATGATATCTTGTCGTTCGAAACTGTGAGTTGGGATAACAATGGCGGCAATCTCTGTTTTCAGATGGCAGCTAGGCAGCGTCGCGGGCATAACGAGCAGGTTCCCCCGCCACCTCCTCCAGCTCCCACAGTGCAGGAGCTGATGGCCCAGCAGAATGAGATTCTGCAACAGCTCTTGCAGCGCCAGCCCCACCCTCAGCAGCATGGTGGAGGCCAGCATCAGCGACCTTCGGCTATGGCAACTTACCAGGAGTTTCTGAGCATGCAGCCACCCTTGTTCACCAAGGCAGAGGATCCGTTGGACGCCGACGTATGGCTTCGCATCGTTGAGTCCAAGTTTCCCCTCCTCACGGGAGATTGCCCTGATGAGGCCAAGGATCGCTTCGCCGCACAGCAGCTTCGCGGCCCTGCTCGGACTTGGTGGGACCACTTCCGTGCTATGCTCCCCGCTGATCGTGAAGTATCTTGGGAGGAATTCAAGACTGCCTTCAGAGGACACCACATCCCAGCTGGTATTCTTGATCGGAAGTTGAATGAATTTCTGGCCCTTAATCAAGGAACCCGCACGGTACTACAGTATGCGCAAGCCTTCAACGACTTATGCCAGTATGCAGGGTACCATGCTGATTCTGATGAAAAGAAGAGGGATCGCTTCCGCAGGGGTCTCAATACCAAGCTGCGGGAACGACTCAACACTGTCCGGGCTGATAGCTTCAATGAGTTGGTCAACATGGCCATCTCCCAGGAGGATTGCATTGTTGCTCACCGGGCAGAGAAGAAGAGAAAGGCACCAATGGAAGCACCATCCGCTCAGGCTCAGAGGTTCCGGATTGTTTCTCACAATCAGAGCAGGGGTTTTCAGCAGCAGGCAGGCAGATGGGTGATCAGACCACCTCAGCAGCAGCAGCAGCCGGCACCCAACCGCTTTCTAGCCCCCGCCCCAAGGAACAATCAGCCTCCGCAGCAGCAGCAGTTCCGCCAGGGCAATGGGAACAAGTGTTTCACTTGTGGCAATGTGGGCCACTATGCCAAGAATTGTCCTAGGAACCAGCAGAGGCAAATGCCAGCACCAAATCAAGACAAGGGAAGAAAGCAGAAGGTGCAAGTCAGGCAGGGGAAGCTCAACTTCACTACTCTGGAGGAAGTACCTGAAGGAGCTCCTATCATGACCGGTATCTTTTCAGTTTATAATCAACCTGCTTTAATTCTATTTGATTCTGGTGCATCTCATAGTTTCATTAGCCAAAAGTTCAGTGCTAGATGTAAACTGCCATTCTCTCACTCAAAAGGGTCATTCATGATAGTCACACCTGGGGGTAAAATTGCAACTAATCAATTAAACCAAAGTGTGCCTATTCAACTGGGAAGCCACATTGTCAAAACCACTCTTCTTGTGTTGGGATTGGAAAATGTGGACATTATTCTAGGAGCTAATTGGATGACCTTGCACCAAGTTGTGCTTGATATAGCCAGCCGTACCGTGGAAGTTAATTCTCCGTTCTGCGGGAACTTCACCTTAATTCTGCCTAGTCAGGGTTCTACTCAGTCATGTGCTTTCTCTATGACGGAGTTACCTCTGAAGAAGATCCCAGTGGTCTGTGAGTATGCAGATGTCTTTCCTGATGAATTGCCAGGAATGCCACCAGACCGGGATATTGAATTCGCCATCGAGTTGCAACCGGGAACGACCCCAATTTCCAAGAGGCCCTACCGAATGCCACCCGCTGAGTTGGCAGAATTGAAGAAGCAATTGCAAGAGTTGCTGGATAAGGGATTTATTCGCCCAAGCACTTCGCCTTGGGGATGTCCAACACTGTTTGTAAAGAAGAAGGATGAAAGCTTGAGGCTGTGTATAGATTACCGCCCTCTTAATGCGGTAACTATCAAGAACAAGTATCCTTTGCCTCATATTGATGTTCTTTTTGACCAATTGGTCGGGGCCAAGGTATTTTCCAAGATAGACCTTCGCTCTGGCTACCATCAGATCAAGATACGAGCGAGTGATATTACGAAGACGGCATTCTCAACCAGATATGGGCTATATGAATTCTTGGTGATGTCATTCGGGCTGACAAATGCACCAGTATATTTCATGTATCTGATGAATTCTGTTTTCATGCTGGAATTGGACAAGTCCGTGGTGGTTTTCATCGATGACATTTTGGTGTACTCAAAGAACAAAGAAGAACATGTCGGGCATTTGCATGTAGTGCTTCAACGTCTGCGAGAGCACCACCTTTATGCCAAGTTATCCAAGTGTGATTTTTGGCTAAAGGAAATCAAATTCTTGGGTCACACTATCTCTCAGGCTGGAATAGCGGTTGATCCTGATAAGGTGCAAGAGGTGATGAACTTGAAGCCACCAACAACTGTTCGTTAGATTCGGAGTTTTCTGGGATTAGCTGGTTATTACCGAAGATTTATTCCGGACTTCTCTCGAATTGCGAAGCCTATAACTGTGTTGCTGAAGAAAGAAGTCAAATTTGTTTGGAGTCAGAAGTGCGAAGATGCCTTCCATGCATTAAGGCAGCATCTGACCACAGCACCAGTATTGGCACAACCCGATAACAACAAGCCTTTTGATGTATATTGCGATGCCTCAGGCACCGGGCTAGGTTGTGTCTTGATGCAAGACAACCGAGTCATCGCTTATGCCTCAAGAGCACTCAGGCCTCATGAGCAAAACTATCCCACTCATGACCTCGAGTTGGCAGCAGTGGTTCATGCATTAAAAATGTGGAGGCACTATCTAATGGGAACCCACTGCAACATCTTAACTGATCATAAGAGCCTTAAGTACATTTTTACTCAGGCTGATCTCAACATGAGGCAGAGAAGATGGCTAGAGCTGATCAAGGATTATGACCTGGAGGTACATTATCACCCAGGAAAAGCTAATGTGGTAGCAGATGCCTTGAGTCGGAAGTTGCAATGCAACTGTATTCTGATGGATTCTCGCATTAACACCTTGTGTGATGAGTTGAGCAAGATGCAAATTGAAGTGATCCCTTCTGGTTCTTTGTCTCACATTTCTGTTGAGCCAGCTTTGCAAGACTAGATTATCATGGCCCAGCTCAGTGACAAGGGAGTGCAAATTATCAAGAAGAATCTTCATCAAAAGGTTGAGAAGTATAATTGTTTCCGCCAGGATGAAAAGGGTGTGTTATGGTTCAAAAGCAGATTGGTGATTCCTAAAGATCAGGACCTCAAGAGGAAAATCTTGGATGAGTCTCATCTCTCCAAATTCTCTATGCATCCGGAAAGCACCAAGATGTACCATGATCTGAAGCCTTTGTACTGGTGGACCAGAATGAAGAGGGAGATAGCCCAGTATGTATCAGAATGTGACACCTGTCAGAGGATAAAGGCAAGCCACTTGAAGTCAGCTGGAGCTTTGCAACCCCTATCCATACCTTCGTGGAAGTGGGATGACATCAGCATGGATTTCATTGTGGGTCTGCCCAACACCTCTCGTCATCATGATTCGATTTGGGTTATTGTGGACCGATTGACGAAGGTGGCACATTTTCTTCCTGTGCACACCACTGATAAGGCTCAGATGTATGCAGAATTGTATATTGACCGGATCGTGTGTTTGCACGGATTACCTCGGACCATTGTTTCTGACCGAGGAGCCCAATTTGTTGCCAGATTTTGGGAACAATTGCAAGAGTCTTTGGGAACCAAGCTAATCAGGAGTTCAGCTTACCACCCACAGACTGATGGTCAGACGGAAAGGGTAAACCAAATCCTGGAGGATATGCTGAGAGCTTGTGCAATCGATTGTGGCAAGAACTGGGATAAGCACCTCTCCTTGGCAGAGTTTGCTTATAACAATAGTTATCAATCCATCCTAAAGATGGCACCTTTTGAAGCTCTCTATGGAAGAAGGTGTAGGACACCACTCAATTGGTCTCAACCTGGAGAAAGAGAAGTTTTTGGACCTGACTTGGTGACTGAAGCCGAAAGGAAGGTCAAACTAATCAGGAAGAATCTAGAAGCTGCTCAGGCCAGGCAGAAGAGTTACCATGATAGAAGAAGGAAACCTCTTCAGTTCGAGGTGGGAAGTTTTGTATACCTCAAGGTATCACCCACCAAGGGAGTGCAGAGGTTTGGGATCAAACGCAAGCTAGCCCCTCGTTACATTGGACCTTATGAGATCATAGAAGCATGCGGACCCGTGGCATACAAGCTGAAGTTACCTTCAAAAATGTCTGCCATTCACAGTGTATTCCATGTATCTCAGCTGAAGAAGTGTGTTCGATTGCCGACCGAGATCATAGCAGAGCCAGAATTGGAGATAGAGCCAGATCTATCGTACCAAGAGTACCCCTCCAAGATTCTGGATTGCAAGGAAAGATCAACTCGGGCTAAATCGATCAAGATGTACAAGGTCCAGTGGAGTAATCACTCAGAGGAGGAAGCTACTTGGGAAACCGAGGAATTCTTGAGATCCAACTTCCCCGATTGCCTACCTAAGGAAGCTGGTACGTAATCGCACCCAACCCCTCCTCCTGCCCTTCGAATCTAATTTCCAAAAATATGATCTTAATTCAGAATGAAGTAACTATGAAGTAAAACTTAAAAAGGGCTTCCTTCTGAAGTTGCAAAGAGAATGACATTCGAAGAGCAGTTTCACCCTAATAATAACAATAATCACCCATTTCCTATAAGTCTCACCCTTCGCTTCACCCTGGGAGGACTCTGGCCCGAATCTCGGGACGAGATTCCTTTAAGGGGGAAGGCTGTGACACCGCAGTGTCACCTAGGGTTTCTCTCAAAATGCCAAACCAAGAGCCATCATTTTATGTGAACCAAAGTAAGCATGAGCATCAAATTAACTTAAGTAACAAAGAATTCACCAAGCATATACTTAAAAGTATCATGATCAAAGCAAATGGGTCTTTCAAAAAGGGTAATAATTTTGTAACCCTAATAAAAACCCTAAGTAAGCCCCATGAGCAAAATTCAAGAAAATAAGGAAAAGGGTATGAAAAATTTAAAATTATGACTGGAGCCAATTATAAAAATTGAAGTATATTTAATAAGCAATAAGAAAGGTTGAGAAAGCTTGGCCAAAATAACTCAAATAAAACCCCAAATCAAGCTTCTCATGTGGGGACTTAATGGGAATTCTGAATTTCAGAATTCTGAAATTCAGACCTTGAGCCAAAGATCAGGGATGTTCACCTTGATCCCTAACTCGAATCCTAATGGCCCCATTAACAAAAATGTGCCTAATTAACCTCTCTGTCATGTGCCAGGAGATGGCATTGGGACGCGTGCCTCGGACACGTCAAACCAGAGATTTTCTACCTGTGTGTGGCAGTGAGACAAACAGGATTTCTCCCCTCTCTATCTCTTAATCCAGTCAGCGAAACTTGCTAGCCTCCACACACAAACGACAAAGGGACCTGAGAGGAAGAGATCTTTCAACGGGATCGTGGCCTTAATCTCAAAGATTTGGGCCCAATCCGCGTTTGAACTTGACCTCTCTCTACGCTGCCTCGTGCTCGACGCTATGCCAGGCGCTAGAGCGCGCACTAGCGTTCGCTGCGCACGCCCCGAGCGCATGTCAGAGCCCCGCCCTCGGCCGTGCTCGCCCGCGCCTATAAAGCCTCCCTGTGCGCGCCCCACATCACCCCGCGCTCACCTTCACCGGCCAGCCCCCTCTCCTTAGCTCCGGCGAGCTCAATTCCGCCCGCCATTGCCGCCAGAGCTTCGGCCACCGTGGCCAGCCCACTCCAGCCACCCCCAAGTCGAGCCAGTGCCTCGGCTAGCTCCGCCAGTGGCCCGTGAAGCTTTCGAAGCCCTCGAACCAGGCCGGACTTCACCGGAGGCCCGAGATCGACCTCACCGGACTTCGGTCTTTCGCCGCCGCGCGTGGGCAGAGCTAACCGGTGAGTCTCCGTCCAATTCCTTGCACCCATATCTTCTCTGGCATCCCGTGAACCTCTCTGACCCGTCCAATTGATCTATCTCGCCGTGAGCAGCCCGGACTCCTCGCCGCCGACGAGCATCCCCGCATGCGCACGTGGACCGGCCAACTCCGACCATCCCCGACGGTGACCCGCACACCGTTGTGATCCCCGAGACCTCCCCTACGTCCTCGACCACTTCACTGGAGCAATCTCGCCGCCGTTAAGCCCCTCCGCCCTTTCTTCCGCCGCGGTTACTGTTTAAGTTAGGAGAAGGACCTCGGGTTAGGATTTGAAGAACCCGAGGGGATTTCTGTAACGTCAGTGACCCATGTGAATAGTAGCCTAAGGACTGATCCGCGAAGAAAACTTAAAATACCCGCCAGGGACCCCCGTGCAAAGTGGTTTTCCATTAAATCAATTCTGTTAATCTTTTTAAAATAACCAAAGAACTTAGAAAACCCATAACTTGATGAATTCTTAATAAAAAGTTGTCAAACTAATTTTGCTAAATCCTAAATATTATGAACTATCATTTAAAAATGATAAACCCTATGCTTTCTGTTCTAAATTTTAGAGTTTAAAATTAAAAACAGAAACTCACCAAACCTAGTTTAATTAAGGAAAACTAGTTTTTCTTTTGTGCTGAACTTAAGAAAATTTGTGGGTATTCAAACCTCATTTAGACACTGTTTAAAAATAGTAGGAACCCCAGCATTGGAAAATATGATGTAGATATTCATTTAAAGCTATTTTGCCCAAAACTTAGAAAAAATCAGAAAGGCATTAGAAATTGATGAACAGTGAGTAAAATTATTTTTCCTAGTTTGCTTATGTAACAGAGAACCTAGGAAAAATAAAGAGACCATTAGTCCAGATCAGTTTTAAATTAAAATGCTTTATTTAGCCTTATTTGAACTGAGAATCAATTATTGGAATTACAAAACTATACCCAAAATGGATAATAAAAATCCACTGGACTTACAACCACCAGAGCCCCACTACAAAAATAAAGAACACCTCAGCCCAACTTTTTAAGTAAGGAAAATAAATATAAAATGCTAATGAGGCATTTTCGAAATAAATCATGAACAACCCCTAATAATGTGATAATGGGCAACCAAAAATTGGCTAAGTCCATAATGACATAGACCACTAGAGAAAAATGCAAACCCATGAAAAAGAAGCAAACTCCTACCTATTGCTAGTGTTTTATGAGAAAGGCCACTTAATTCAAATAATGCATACCACCCCTTCCCTTAAGCAAAAAGAGGTCAAACTTCAGAATGATTGCTCTTGCGCAAAACAATAACTAAGAAAAATAATAACTCTGTTGTTTGATATTTTTCAAATATAGTGGTAGTAGAAAGCACCCATTTGGCTAGAAACTTGAGAAAACCATAGAAAAATAATTAAAAGGTATTAATGACTAGAAATTTGTATCAAGTCATGTTATAACACCTAAAAGCCAGCAAAAATAAGTTTTAGAGAACTACCCACTGTTAAATAATAGTTGTAGTTCAAAGCACCCCTTCTGCCCTAGAATTTAATAATTTTGTCCAGAGAAAACTATTCACTTTCTGATCCCTAAATTTTGAGATAGAGAAACATACACCAGTACCCATACGGGTGTCCCATTGGTTGGCGTGGGCTGTGCCGCACTAGCGGATCACCTCCACGCGGCGACTTGGCCGCCCAAGTTTCGGCCACACCTGCTAGAGAAGTACGACAGTACGTCAAACCGTTGGAATTTTTACAGGTTTATGTCACCGCCATTACGGTAGCTGGTGGAGACACTGCTGTGATGGTGACCTATTTCCATGTAGCCTTGATCGGGCCGGCCCGGACCTAGCTCATGAACCTGACCCCAGGATCCATCTACTCCTGGGAGGAGCTCTGTGCACGGTTCACAGCGAACTTTGACAGTGCTTCTCAGCAGCACAGTGTGGAGGCTCATCTCCATGTCGTAAGACAAGAACCCGAGGAGACTCTCTGGGCTTTCATCGCCCGCTTCACCAAGGTACGTGGGACCATACCTCGCGTCTCTGATGCCTCTATCATCACTGCTTTCCGACAGGGGTGCGTGATGAGAAGATGCTGGAGAAGCTGGCGACACACGACGTGGAAACTGTCACCACGCTCTTCGCTCTGGCTGACAAGTGTGCCAGAGCTGCCGAGGGTCGTGCATGGCACTCGGCACCATAGACTGGAGTTACCCAGATGGGTGGCTCAGGTACCGCTACCCAGGGTGGTAGCAAGAAGAAGAGGAAGAACCGCGACCACGAGAGGCCACAGTCTGTAGCTCCGGTCGTTGCGGCTGCGACTGGGGCCGCAACGAGCGCAACAAGCGCCCACAGCCACAGGGAGGCAACAGTGGCTCATGCCCTGTGCACCCCAACAGTCGCCACAGCGCTTCGGAGTGCCGCGAGATCATCAAGCTCGTGAAGCGCGTCAGTGAGCAACGCGAGCAGGCTTCCAGGGATGGTTCGCTGCCCCGTCGCCGGCCTGGTAAGGAGAAGGTCGACGAGGGCGACGCGGCAGCGGGAGAACGGGACCTTGGGTATCAGTCACCTGAGGGGGTCCTGAAGGACGTTTTCACTGGAGATTCCGACTCTGGTGACGACAACGACCGCCACAAGAAGTTGTATGTCATGTACGGTGAAAGGTTGGAGCTCACCTCCTGCAGGAACGTCAAGTCCCTGTACCGAGAGGTCCTTTCGGCCCCCGGGGGTCCCGAAGGCTGCTCCACATCAGCGGTGGAGGAGCTCCACTATCTCCTTCGGGGCATCCGACCGCCCCGACAACATGGCAGAGGCCGGTATACTACCGCTCATCACCGCCCTTGTCATCGCCAACATGCGGCTGCACCATGTTCTGATTGACGGTGGGGCTAGGCTCAACGTCATCAGCCATGCTGCATTCAAGCAGCTGCAGATACCAGGGTCCCAGCTGGGACCCTCTCGTCCATTCTCCGGAGTGGGTCCACAACCGGTGTATCCCCTTGGGAGCATCACACTCCCGGTAACATTCAGGACCGAGGAGAACTTCCGCACAGAGAACGTCCAGTTTGACGTCGTGGAGGTTAACCTCCCCTTCAATGCCATTATTGGCAGGCCGGCCCTATACCGGTTCATGGCCATTGCCCATTACGGGTATTTGGTCCTCAAGATGCCGTCCCCAGTTGGGGTCCTCGCCGTGCAAGGCGACCACGCTGCTGCACTTGCGGCTGTCGAGAAGCTACACGCCCTGGCGATAGAAACTGCTCGCCCGGATGACGGAGGGAGAGACCCCTCGACCTCTGGTACCAAGGTGCCTACCAAGGTGGCAAAGGTGCAGCCATCCGGAGCAGACGACGTCCCCGTCAAGACCATCCAGGTCGGTGCGGATTCTTCCCGGACCACCCGCATCGCGGGCAATCTGGAGGAGAAATAGGAACTCGCGCTCGTCGCCTTCCTTTGGGCAAATGTCAATGTTTTCGCATGGGTACCGTCGCAGATGCCTTGGATCCCCTGGGAGGTGATTGAGCACCATCTGAAGATCCACCCTGATGCCAAACCGGTGAGTCAAAAACCTCGCAGACAGTCCGTTGAGCGGCACGACTTCATCCGTGAGGAGGTCCGGAAGCTGCTAAACGCTAGCTTCATCAAAGAGGTTCATCACGCAGTGTGGTTGGCCAACCCAGTCACGTTCCAAAGGCAAACGGGAAGCTTCGGATGTGCATCGACTACACCAGCCTTAATAAGGCTTGTCCCAAGGACCCGTATCCTATTCCACGCATAGATCTGATCATGGACTCTACTTCCGGGTGCGACCTTTTGTCCTTCTTAGATGCTTACTCTAGGTTCCATCAGATCCAGATGGCTAAGGAAGATAGGGAGCATACTGCTTTTGTAACAGTGGATGGGCTTTACTGCTATGTTGTAATGCCCTACGGTCTGAGAAACGCCTTGTCGACATTTGTACGGGCGATGAGTAAGACCTTCGGGGATCTGATTAGGGACAGGATAGAGATATACGTCGATGACATCGTGGTCAATACTAAGAGAGGGTCAACCCTAGTGGAAGACCTGACCCTGGTCTTTGACAAGCTGCGGGCAACGCGCATGAAGCTGAACCCAGACAAGTGCGTCTTTGGTGTCTCCACTGGAAAGTTGCTGGGATTCCTGGTTTCGCACCGGGGTATTGAAGCAAACCCGGAGAAGATCAGGGCAATTGAGGCAATGAGGCCTCCGGCCCGGATCAAGGACGTCCAGAAGCTTATGGGGTCCCTGGCCGCCCTTAGCCGCTTCATCTCAAGGCTGGCTGAGAGGGCGCTACCCTTCTTCAAGCTCCTACAGAAGTCTGGCCCATTCTTCTGGACCGAAGAGGCAGAACAAGCCTTCTAGGAGTTGAAGCAGCACCTTGTGTCCTACCAATACTGGTAGCTCTGGAGCCAGGCGAGCCGCTGTACTTGTATATTGCAGCGACTGCGGAGGCGGTGAGCATGGAGCTGGTCGTCAAGAGGACGACAAAAGATCCCCAGGGGAGTTAGGAGGTTCCCCAAGGAGAAGGTGGTGGTCTAACCGCCATGGACCTTGAGGACCCGGGGCCACCCGTAGGGGTCTGGACCATACAGAGGCCGGTCTACTACGTCAGCGAGGTCCTCCATGAGGCGAAGGCCAGGTACCTCGAGATGCACAAGCTTCTCTATGCTGTGCTTATTGTGTCCAGGAAGCTACGCCACTATTTCCAGGCACACAGGGTCGTGGTGGTGACCTCCTTCCCATTAAGGGCCACCCTCCACAACTCTAACGCCACAGGTAACATCGCCAAGTGGGCAGCGGAGCTCGCTGAGTTCCAGCTGGACTTCCAGCCTCGCCACACTGTCAAGAGCCAAGTCCTGGCTGACTTCATCGTGGAGTGGACCCCTTCTCCGAGCGCTCCTGGGGGTCCGGACCCTGATTCGGATCCCACACCTGCAGAGCCCAGGGTCCCGGTCTTCACCGAGCCCCACTGGACACTTTTTTCGACGGGTCCGCCCGCCAACAAGGTGGCGGTGCTGGGGTGGTACATGGTGCACCTCGAGTTCAAGGCCACCAACAACATGGCAGAGTATGAGGCACTTATCTTCGGCTTGTCTGCGGCCCTATCCCTAGGGATCCGCCAGCTCCTCGTGAAGGGGGACTCCTAGCTGATCATCAAGTAGGTCCGCGGGGAATGTAGCTGCAACGAGCCCAGGCTTGCAGCTTACCTCCCCCACGTGAGGAAGCTGGAAAAGGACTTCACGGCCCTGGAACTGCAACATGTTCCTCGGGCTGACAACTCAGTGGCAGATGAACTCTCCATGAGGGCATCAACTTGGGCATCCGCGCCCGAGGGCGTCTTCGAAAGGCGGATGTTGAGACCTACCGCCCAGCCTGCCGAACTGGGCGAAGGGGGTGAGACTAGCACCTCGAAGCTAGCGGTCCCGGTGGCGTTACATTCGCAGAACCCACCAAGGATTGTGTGTGCTACAGGGGTCCTGCCAACCTCTTAGCGCCACAGCCAATAGCTCAGAGTGGTCCCGATGCATGGATCTCCGAGATCTGGGACTACCTGAAGGAAAATATCCTTCCTGAAGATCATGTGTCCGCAGAGCGCATAGTGCGGTTGGCTAAGCGATACGCGGTGGTGGAAGGGGATCTCTACCGCCGTGGCACCAATGGCATTCTCATGCGGTGCATTACCCAGGAGGAGGGTCGTGAGTTGCTCACGGAGATCCATGGAGGTGAGTGCGAAAGTCATTCGTCATCCCGCACACTGGTCGGTAAGGCCTTCCGGCACGGCTTCTACTGGCCAACCGCCCTCCAGGATGCAGCTGAGATGGTAAAGTCCTGCAAGGCGTGTCAATTCCATGCAAAGCAGATACACACACCAGCTCAAGCTCTGCAAATGATTCCACCCTCCTGGCCATTCGCCGTATGGGGGGTGGATATCCTGGGACCATTCCCCAGGGCCGTTGGCGGGTACCGTTTTCTCTTCGTCGCCATCGACAAGTTCACAAAGTGGCCAGAGGCCACCCCTGTGGTCAATATCACCCAGGGTGCTGCTGTTGCTTTCCTCAGGTCGATTGTCTGTAGATTTGGGGTCCCAAGTCGTATCATTATGGACAACGGGACCTAGTTTACAAGTCGGCTCTTCCAAGAGTATTGCGAGGGCATCGGCACCCAGCTCTGCTTTGCGTCTGTGGCTCATCCTAGGAGCAACGACCAAGCTGAGAAGGCAAACAGAGAGATCCTCAGGGGGCTTAAGACACGCACCTATGACTGCTTGAAAAAGCATGGTGCAAATTGGGTCAACAAACTTCCGTCCGTACTATGGGGGAACCGGACCACACCCAGCCGAGCTACCGGGGAGACCCCATTCTTCCTGGTCTACGGGGCCGAAGCCTGCCTTCCCCCGGAAATCATTATGGGCTCCCCACGGGTCTAGGTTTTTGATGAGTCTATGCAGGAACAACTACGGCGTGAGGACGTGGACTTCATCGACGAGCGCAGATGGCAAGCGGCGATCCAAAATGCACGATACTACCAAGCGCTCAGGCGCTACCACCAACGGTTCGTGCATAGTAGGGAGCTCAGGGTCGGGGACCTAGTCCTAAGGCAAGTACTAAACCGAGAAGGGCTCCACAAGCTCTCCCCCGGCTGGGAGGGACCCTTCAAGGTGATGGAAATATGCCGACCCGGGTGTGTCTGCCTTGCCACGACTGAAGGAGTGCCTCTTCCCAATCCCTAGAACATAGAGCATCTCCGTAAGTTTTACCCATAAAAGCAACACTGGGGAATTTAGTTTTCTTCCTTCGTAACTAGGTTACGCATATATGTACGTCAATCCGGTGAGGTCCGCCCTCATAAACCCGGTCTGTTGGCCTACACTCATGTATATCAAGTTATAAGGAAAAGATTCGCCCCCCAGATTTGTTTTTATGATGGTTCGTTCTACTTCAATTTACGACCATTATTCTTTATCTAACCCACCCATACGGTTTCCCACCCTTGCTGGTATGATGACTTCCGAATTGAGTAGCCAGGCTTGCAGTTTAGGACCCCTCTACAAAGGCAGGGGTCCGGCAGCCTGGGGACCAGTTCTAGAGGATGGACACTCGTTCCCTGGGGTGGTCCGGAGTTGTGTAGCCGCTTAGCTTGGTTCCATACCCTAAGCCTGCACGCTCCACCACTCTGTGACGGGTATCCTAGTATTTGGAACTATAGTCCTGTGGGTCCTGCAACGTGAGGTTCGGTTCTAGAGAATGGACACTCGTCTCCTAGGGTGGTTCGGAGCTGTGTAGCCGCTTAGCCTGGTTCCGTACCCTAAGCCTGCACGCTCCACCACTCTGCGATGGGTGTCCTAGCATTTGGAGCTGTGATCCAAGGGGTCCGGGCATACGACTTGGCTTCCTAGACTAAATCCTGCAGGTCCTGTTGCATGAATCAAAGGATAAAAGATACTAGTTGGTGGGTCCTATGGGTGCGCTACTAAAACTTCCTAGCCAAAGCTGTGTACAGGTCCAGGTCCCAGTCTAGACTACATCTTGGGGGCTGGGTCACCAATTCTTTCTTTGGTATGCTGGTATCCAGCCTCGACACGTCGAGCCTACATCCCAGGGGGGCCAAGTACCAGGGAGGAATTAGTAACGCTACACACAGCGAGGACAAATAGCATACAGATAAGTGTTGTTTGATTGATAGTTCTCAAAAGTATCTTACAAAACCAAAAATTATTACAAGCCGCTCTCCAGCGGGACCCTTGTTTTGTCTCTGCAGATTAGATTACTCGTCATCAGCAGGATCCCGCTAGAAGCGCTCGGCCACCAGCTTCACAGTATCTTGTACATCCTCCTGGGCAGCGTCTTCAGTGTCGGCCACCAGACCAGCGATCACCGGCTCCAAGGATATGGACGGTCGTGGCTTCGGAAGCATGTCAAGATGTACTCGATCACTGCCCGGTAGAGCCTGCCGCCCTCGGTCTCCAGGCGGGCGCCAAGAATCTGGTCCAGGCGTCGGAGGCGGTCGGCGGCGGAGTCCAGCACCGGGAGCACGTCGGAGATAGACGTCGGCAGCTTCGACATCGGGATGGGACTCATCCCTAGCGGCACCAGTGCCATGCTCGCCTCGCCGGCCCATGCGCCGATGCGCTGGACCCCGGCGCGATGCTCCGCCTGAAGGTCTTCAAGGGCCTTCTTGGTGGCCTCCACCGCCTGGGGATCCGGACCCGCCTGCGCCACCTGGAATTGCTAGATACGCTCCTCCAGCTCCTTTTCCTTCTTCTCCGCCTCGAGCTTGTGCTCGGCCAGCATCTCGCCTCACCAAGTCAGCATTTCTTCTCGGAAAGTGAGATCCTTCTCCCTCCTGGCGAGGTCCGTCTCCCGCCTCTCCAAGGATTGCTCCTTCACTTTAAGTTTCTCCTCGGCGAGGGCGGCGTCGCTGGCCTTGCCCTCGAGCTCTTCCTGCAACTTTTGCAGCCTCTCCACAGCCTTGGTCTGCTGGACCCGCTGCTCTTCCAGGGTCTGGTCTAGGGCACTCAGCTTGGCCCGGAACTCCGTTGCGAGGGCCTCCCACAGAGACACGACCTCCTCCCTCCTGGCCACCTTCTTCTCCCTTCGGTGCTCCTCCAGCTCCCTGGCATACACCTTCTGGAGGTCCTTCTTGTACTCCTTACGGTCCCGCTCAAGTTAGGACCACTTGGTGATGAATTAGCGGGACGCCACCCTGGTGTGCTCCTCCAGCTGGGTGCGCCAGTCACTGAGGCGCTGGCGCTCGGACTCAAGCGCCTCCCACTCCACAAAATTGCTGCCCCAGTGTCACTAAGGACCTGGTGGATGCGTGACAACATGCGAGGGAGGGGGATTGGTGTAGCTTCTTCCTCGGCACCTGACCGGAGCCTTCGCCCGAACACCACCTCCACCTCCTCTAGTGCAGGCGGGGGGTTGGAGCTGGACGCGCCTCCGGTGTCACCCCCAACGTCAGGAGTGGGCGTGGTGTCAGAGGCAGGCGCGGATCCCCCAGCTAGGGCCTCCTCTGTCACTACGATGCCGCCTGATGCTGACGCCGCTGCCGCCGGACCCCCGGCTGATGCTTGAGAAGCCGTTGGCGCTGTCTGGGCAGCGGCTAGAGGCGGACCACCGGCACCGCTCCCAGCAGATTCCTGCTGCTGAGAGCCGGACCCATCGGTGGGCCTAGTGCCTGGCGGAGGAGGTGTGGCCTTAGGAGCGGTGGAGGAGGAAGCCCTGGCGAACAGACGATGGGTTAAGACCTGTCGGCATGATAATTAGACTCATGGAAAAAGGGGTTACACTTACTTGGGGCCTTGGACTTTCTAGCAACCTTGGAAGCGGGGCGACCGCTGCTGTTGCTACTGCTGCTACTGTTGTTGTTGTTGCTGCTGCTGCCCCTGGGGGAGATCACCCCCAGATGGTGGTGGTGGCGGCGGGCCCGATGGTGGTGGTGGCGGCGGACTGACGCGCCTCTGCGCGCCCTGGGCATAGGAGTCGGCCTCCTCAGCCCCACCAGCAGTCCTCTGACGCTTCTGGGGGGGTCCGAAACAAGCGACCCGTCGGCACGACGCAGCCGGCGTCGCCTATCTTCCTCCGACCCCCCGGTGCCACTTGGGACGGAGGCACTGCTCGCAGCCCCTTTACCCTTGTCCAAGGGACTGGGGGCCACAACGGGGGCGCTAGGAGCCATGCCGGAGGGCTGGGGACCTCTAGCTGCAGCACCAGGGATCTAGATTATGCGGAGGAGGTCCGCCACACCGCTCTCGTCGAGGGTCAGCAGTGTGGCCAGGATCGCCTTTCGCAGCCCTGGATCATGACAGGGTGTCGGGGTGTCCTAGGGGAGTATCAAGGATTCAGGGACAAAGGACTCACCAGTAATCCCCTTCATTAGGAGTTCCAGCTCCTCCTACGATAGGTCGGTACCCGGCCCACGCTGGATCCTACCGAGATCATTCAGGCCAGTAAACCAGCAGCACAGGCGTGGCCTCCTCTTCAGCGGCATGACCGGGCGCTTCAGGAAGTCGCCGACCACATGCATCGAGGTCAGACCACCGGTTGCCAAGGTTTTGATCCTGTCCAGCACGGGTAGGAGCTCTAGCGATAGCGATGGCTTGGTCCTCCAGTGCTTGCGATCAAGGGCTGGCCCGTTGCTCGGCAGGACGAGGCGATCGATGGCCTCGGCGCTGGCGATCACCCAGTCGTCGCGCCAGTTTTCCCACCTCGCGCCGCCGAAGGTGGAGATGTAGGCGACGGCCGAATCCGTCCTCGTCTGGAAGTAGTAGGCACCAAGATGGTCCCTAGCCTTCCAGACTTGACCAGCACGAAGAAGTGGTGGAAGAAAGAAGTACAGGGGGCCACCCCTATGAACATCTCACAGAGGTGGACGAAGATGACCACTTGGAGGATGGAGTGGGGCGTAAGGTGCTGAAGCTGGAGCTCGAACTCCTCCAACAGCAGCAGAAAGAAAGGCGATATCAGCAGCGCCAACCTGCAGGAGATGTAGGAGACGAATAGCACGAACTCCCCGACGGCAAGGTCGCCGAGGGGAGCCGCGCCGGCGTGAATCCTTCCGACGAGCCCCGACGCGCTCCACCCGAGTAGGCTGTGCACCAGATTGAGCGCCTCCTCAGACTGGAAGCGGTCGGGATGACCTAGCAAAGCCATGGCAACTATGGCGGCGCAAAGCAGAGGAGCGTGAAGGCAAAGGGGCGCAGAGGAGCACGAAGGCGAAAGGGCACAAGCGATTGGAAGAGAATGCGAAAGGGTAACTGCTGCACGCGGGGGTGAACCCTTTTTCAAGGAAACCAGAGTCCTCACTCAAGGAAACCCTTCCACGCGCCCCTCAATTGTAACACCCGGTTTTAAAGGACAAAGCCGGGTGCATCTCATACATGCGCCAAGAAGACAACACATATAATAACAGAGTGTATAGAGATAAATGTCATAAAACATCAGAGTAATTATTACATAGCGGAAGACTTATTACAAAATAAAAGTATAACCATAAAACGAACTAAGGATCGTCGGCGCCAATGTCGACTGAGAAACGCCACCTAGATCAGATCAAACTCCTCAGTGTTAGGCGGCTCCTCTTCGACCACCTGCTCTTCTCCTGTGGGGGGGTGTGAGACAGCAAGAGTGAGCTCACATACGTTCATAGCTCAACAAGTCGTGGGGAATAATGTGGCATGAACTCACCAAAGGTGGGAGTTCATGAAGTGTAAGGCTGATCAATGGAATAAAGGCTGAAGCTGAGCATTGCTTTTATAAGTTGGTCAAAATTTTATTAGCAATTACTAAGTGTAAGTAAATACCAAACCTTAATAATAATAAAGAAAAGTAATAGTAAAATAATCCCAAATGCGATGCAAATGTCAAATTAAATTTAAGTTCCATAATTAATCATGTGAGGGTCCGAGCCGCTCATGACCGTGAGCACGGCTAGTATACTAGTTTTACACTCTGCAGAGGTTGCGCATCTTTACCCACAAGTCATGTTACCCATCTGCCAAGAGATGGCCAATCCCATACACCTCTACCGAGGAGGCGAGGCAGGGTAACACTACGAGGCCTTTACAAAGTTCCACTAGCTTCAGAAATCCCGCTACAGTTTATAGGAAGCTCCAATGCAGGGTTCTTGCCTGACCGCCATCGCAGCAAAATCAACCAAGGACCTCCCTACACTGACCACTCCCCTACTGCCCTTGCCCCTTTCGGGTAAGGAAGACCTCCACTAGCTTTCCTAGTTAATCAGCCAAGGGCGTCCCATTATACCCTTGTGGTAGCACTGTTTTCCCGGGTGGTCGCTCCATGTTCCCATTAACATAATGATCTTAACATGAACAGTATTAATAACAAGATAATAACAGAATAATCATAAATAGTGTATCTTCATACCCAAATCCACATAAAGCAATAGCAGGTACTACCCAAAAATATTTCAGGGGTGATCAAGGTATAAAGATAACCAAAACTAGGGTAACCTATTGGGTCCCATCAAAATTATCCTATGCAGATCATTATAATTAATAAGAACATGGCTGGGGAAAGTAAGTGATCAAGGGCACAACTTGCCTGGCACTTGAGATTCCAGGTACAACTTGCTTTTTCAGATGACACGTGTCCTCGCGCTAGTCGTAGCAATACAAACAAACATGGTATAGATAAAATTAACATCACACCAAACATAAGAATAATCTGCATAATAATGATCTATGCGACGTTACGAGATCGTAGAAACAAGAACCACTAAGTTCGGAGTTGTGGTTACCAAGTTATGAATTTCGGAAATTATTTATTGCTTAGAATAGATTAATCCAAATGAATAATTTTACTTCAAGTTTCATGGCTAAACAGTGTTACTAGTTGGTAGACAATATTAATACAAAATTATTGCAGCTGGAATGACTCAATTTGGAGCTAAAATGAATTAGATATGAATTTTCCAAGTTCTAGCATTTGTTTTAGTATTAAAATTGCATTTACTAATTCATTTAGTTATTTTAAATACGCTCTGAACTGGGCCTCGATAACTAAAAAGCATAAGGGGCTCTGCGCAAAATATTCCAGGACTCAGAGCCCAAACGAGTGGACGGCGGGTTGACTCATAGATATTCCAGGGGTTCTTATGCAAAACGAATGGCCGAAAGGGTATCAGGCGATCTGAGCCACCCGATCAGAAATCTGGGGTCCAGATTAGATCGCGCCCGGAACAAACCAGTAAGTGATAGGGACCATCGGATCAAGGATATACAGCCTATATTTTATGAAGTCCGATCCACCATCTACCCTTAGATCTAATCTCAACGGTCCATCTTTTAAACACCTGCGCCCCACACGCAACCGCCCGATCAATACTTAGCGGCCAGGATCATTTCTAGCAGAGAGAATACGTCTACTGATCTGGGCCGTTCATCTACCAATTAACGGTTTCCTTTATTTCTTCTTCCCCCGGCCACACGCACCGACTACGGCGCCTTCTTCAACCCCTTTCTTCCTCGCCAGATGCACACACGACGGCCACGAACTCTGGCAGCCGGACTTTGCCGGGGGAGTCCAATCCGCCGCGCCACTGGATAATCTGCGCTTGAATCCCCGCAGAACCAAATTTGCTACTACCCGATGAGACGCAAGCGCATAACTCAGTGAAGGCTACGTACCAGTGTTTGGGGTGGCGACGCGTCCAGACCATGACAGAGAGCGGTCCGGCGGTGGTGAATGGAGTCCGTCGAGGAGGTTCGGGTGCCTTGAACAACCCCCGCGCACGCCGCACCACAGCAAGCACCACTGCCCGTCGTCGAATCCCGCCGAGTTCACAGTACCGGTGAGATCTCGAGCCAGTGGTGGCGGGCGCTCCAAAATCCACCCGGCGGCACTCATCCTCACACCTGGTCACGGCGCGACAGACGTAACCGGCGCTGGTGAGCGCGCCCAGAGGCTTACGACGGTGCCCCAAACGCACGGTCAGGGCGAGATCCACGCTGGCAGCTTGGGCTGGGCCCTGGCAGTGCTGCAGGTTCCAGGGCGAGGTAGGGAGGCGGCTGTTCGGCATCTGGCGCACGGCAATGGAAGAACCCAGAGCCCCCGACGACGTGGTCTCCCCGGCGGCCACCACATGGTGAAGATGAGACGGCTGCATCGATTCCTTTCCCCCCCGGCCGACCCTGCCACAGCTGACGCCAAGACCAGAATTCACATGCCAAGGTTCTCCACTCCCGCTCGGCAAGGAGCACACGATGCACAGGAACCCATGATGGCGGTGGTGAAGCTACGGGCAAAATGAGTCAAGGGAGGCTTCCTGCTAGCTTTTATGAACCACGAACTGGTTTCCCCCAGTTTCCATGCGCCCAGATCTATAGCCAGCACGCAAATTCCGGCCACGAACTCCCAACGATTTGTGCGAGTCAAGCGGTACCCACCCGCGACGTCAGCATGTTAGGTAGGAAGGGAAGCTCGAGTTCTGTTGGGGTGTCCCACACAGCGGCGATGAATCAGCGTAGGATTCGGAATGTCTAGTGGAGCAAGGCGAACCTGACGAGGCGGGCCCACATACCGGTGACTGGACTGGAGTTTGCGCAGTGGAAAGTGGCTGACCAGAGGGGTCCGTTTGCCAGAGATTCAGCGCACGGCCAAGTGTGAGTAAGGTCAGGTTGACCCGCGGGCCCCAGAGGTCGGCGACATGGCCAAAATGGGCTGCGCGCAGTGAGAGATGGTGGGCCGGCTCAGGAAGATTGAGCCCAAATGCAGTTTTCCCCTTTTTTTCTTTTGTTTTTATTTTCTGTTTTCTTTTATTCCTAATTCATTTGAATTTAAATTTTGAATTCATCTTAAGTGCAAATTCAAGTTCGTGTTAACTATGAAATTTGGTCACACCATCATGTGATGAGGTTGTTTAATTATAATATTATTTTATATTGAATAACATTTCCTTCTCTCCTTCTCCATTTTTGTGGTTTTGTTTTCGAATTAGGGCTTGAATGTTGTGGGCACATTAATACATTGCTATTGATACTTTTATTTTATTATCCACAAATGCACAATCAAATAAACTCCAGCATGATGCACAAGTTATTAACGTGTTCTTTGTTTTAATTATCCACTTTTGAACTAGGGTTGATCACATGTAATGATAAGTAGAGGCCACAAATTATTGATATTATCTCAATTCTCATTATTGCTCTTTTGAGTATTACATCAATCGCCGCAAGAGATCACGCGTGACGGGCACCTAGGATCTAGGCAGCCCAGTCTATGACATGGGGGCCCAGGTCCACGAGTCATGCAGCGTGGGTACCAGATTTCAGGTGCGGGAACCGCCGCACGCGGTAGCGCGCCTCTTCATATCCGCCGCAAGAAACAACAACCCAGTCTATGACACGAGGGCCCAGGCCCACGGGTCATACTCCTCATGTGCTGGATCCTGGGTGCGAAAAGAGCGAACCGCTGCACGCACCGGTACTGCGCCTCCTCGGGGCTGCGGCAGAAGACAGAAGGTAATTTTTTAAATCAAAGCAGCGGTATCGAGGCGCCCCGCGCGTGGCCCAATGAAACCACCAGGCATGGGGGCCACGGGTCAGTCAGCCGCGGAGACAAATATGGCAGTTGGCGTGACCGAAGGCGGATTGGCGGTGGGTACGTCAGCAAACGCACGGAAGCGGTGCGCCAATCACCAATCAGGCTGTGTTGAAGCGAAGTACAAGCTTTGGCCAACCTACAGGCTCGCATCCTCCCCTAAGGTGGGCCCGAGGGCCACTGTCGGTACCTAGAAACTAGGGTACCCCTTACTACTGTATGAAGACACAGTACCCACACGGCTATCTCTTAGTCGCGTGATAAGGTGCAGTGTGTGGGACCGAGCCATGACTCGCCCCAGCCTCGGGTGACTACTTTGGGTCCATAACAGTGCCTTACCCCACCACATGGGTGGGTCCGGAGCCGCCACGTGGCGGAGAAAGTGATATACTCCAAGGCGTCAATAGTGAGTCCGGACCCCCATGGGAAAGTGCCGGACCCCTGGATATACAGTCCAGACCTCCAAGTTGGTCCAGGACCCCCACGTGTACGGACCGGACCCCTAGAATGGGATCCAACCCCTCCCATGGGGTCTGGACCACCCACAGTGGGGTCCCAAGACCTTACTTAAGACCCAGGTGGGGGTCCGGAGCTGACACGTGTCCAGACCTGCTCTGGTGCGCGCTTCGGACCTAACCACATACACTCCTGCTCCCCGCTCAGGCGGAGCCCCGATGCTGCCATGTGGCATACTATGCGCGGCATAAGCCAACGGGCGAAACCCGGTGTGACGCCTCTGGGCTACGCGCGCCTTCATGAAGGACAAGACGTGCACCTGTCCATTCCACTGACAGGCGGCATGCTCAGTCCACGATACGTGGGCCGCGCAGTTACTCACCATTACTCCCGCATTACTCGTACGGTAACTGCCCATCAATGCAGCATGGATTGCGGACATCAAGACTCCCGGTGATTGCTCAGGCGTTACTAGCATTAGTTACTCACATAACGTATTCTTTCCATTATGTTCCTGGGCCCACATGTCGGGGCTCAGCATCCTTGTATCTGCCTCCCTTAAACTATAACAGGGAAGGCACACAACGTTACAAGGACAAGCTCACTCAAGTTCACACGCTCAGGCTTACATACTCAATAGAACATACACACAGTGGACGTAGGGTATTACGTTCCGGCGGCCTGAACCACTCTAATCCCTCATGTGCTCTCATGTTCATCCCAAATCCACATAACAAGCAAACCGCTAAGGCCCCCTCCTCATCTTAGGATTAGGGCGAGTGCGTTCAGCCACCCGGCCGGAGGATTTTCTCTCCGACAGTATACCTCGATGACGGCCGCTCGGCCACGTCTCTGGCACAAGTTGATGGGCGACAGAGCATCCATGGTGCTCCGAACTCCTCCGCGGGGAAGATCTTTTTACTGACCCGAGGCACGAATCGTGGCGGCCGGCGCAAATCCTAGCGCGGGGTCAACGGCGACGAGATACGTTGCATCTGCTAATCTTTGTCAGGCACTGTACCATCGGGATCCCATTCAGAGCGCCTGACAGAGCCAAATGAAGCGCCTTATTCTCTAATTTCTGTGTGATAACATGATCTTCGGCCTGCAGAGAAATTGTTGCCCTACAATCCCTCTCTAACTTTGTTATAGTATCCACAATCAAATAGTCATAGGATCCTACTCAAAATCGATCTCCAAGTTCATCCAACTTCACTGTTAATCAGGATTCAGTCTTAGGGCCGACTGACAGCCTGACTTTAGGTCTATTTATCTCCAAATTTTGTATGACACCAAGGTTTAACCACTTAAGCAAAGTTGCACTCCTATTTTAGCTCTACAGGTTTGATGTATTGACCTCAAGCAAAACTCTTGTAGATTTGGAGATATAAAGCTCCAAAGTTGACCATATTCACTAAATTTCATACTTGGTCTCATTGAGTTCATGGGGTACCCTTTTGCAAATAAGTCCAAATCCCACAATTTGATTTGCAAATCCTCAAATGTGAGAAACACATGATTTGTGGTGTTCTATTACTTTGGTATTTGCACTTGGGTCCAAAAGTGCACAAAATTTGCACTAAACCCCCTAGTGTTTCAATTTGGGTTTCTAGGGTTTGTTTTTAGGGCTTTAGGCACATTTAGGGTTTTGGTGCCACTAAAGTCCATCAAATGGGATACCTTGTGACCATTTCTTATATCTTTTGAGGTTTTAACTTATTTGGGCTTCACTTTCACCCATAAGACCTAAGTTAGGGTTAAGCACTCTGTCCTAGGGTTAATCACATATTAAGTCACATCATTACAACTTGTTTGAAATTTTTACCTAGTAAATGCACTCCAGGTGTAACAAACACATGATATGCCAATGCTCATGATGTTATGCTCAAGTTTTAGTGACAGTAACACCAGGGGTGTTACATCCGGCCCCCGAGACCGGAGGGTCCGCCATCACACAAAGATCATCTAATTCCTCTGTGGGAGACATGATAGAGGAATTCAGAGATCTCGACAAATTAGGACAGGGGTTTACATCGGCCAATCCTTTGGAGGAGATTGATATAGGAGATGGTAAAACTCCAAGGCCGACTTTTGTGAATAAGACCCTGGAGACCGATCCTAGAGATGAAATGATAGGTCTATTGAAAGAATATTCTGATTGCTTTGCTTAGAATTACATTGAGATGTCGGGATTAAGCCATGAGATAGTAGAGCATCGGCTGCCCATTACACTACACGACGGTTGATCTTTAGCGACCCTTATTAGGTACCAACTGTTGGTTGCTAAAGGTTAGGGACCGACGGCCAGTCGCTAAATCCTTTTGTAGCAATGGTCAGTTGGTCGCTAAAAGTCTAGAAATTTAACAACTTATGGTTGGTCGCTATAGATGTTGTCGGGGACTAGCGGTGGGTCGCTATAGAGCAAGGATCACTATCAAATCTTATAGCCTGAACGTACCTATAGATGTTAGTGACTAAAAATTAATTAAAACAAGTCAACATTGATCGCTAAATTGCGTGGTGATTTATTTCTTTTTAATATTGCTTGTATGTTTATTTCATGGTTTGTTTATGTATGGACATGACTATATGATATTGCTTGTATGTTTATTTCGTGGTGATTTATTTGCATTCGTAATAATTTATTCAAATGTTTATTATTTATTTGGTAAATTTTTTATGAATTTTTGAGTAATTTAAAAATGCATTTCGAAATAAATAAATAAAAAGAAAACCCTCCCTAACCCTAAGGCCCACTAGGGGCCCATCTACCTAACCCTAGCAGCCGCGCGCTCCCTGGCTTCTCTCCCAGCCGCCGCCGCCTCTATCTCTCCCTTCCCTCTTCTCTCTCCCCTCACCTCTCTCCTCCCTTCCCTCGCCTCGCTCCTCTCTGTCCCGACCAAGCAGCAGCTGCCGAGCCCTGGCCGAGCCGCCCTCCCCCGACGCGCCTGCACCGACCGCGCCTCGCAGCTCGGCGCCCAGGCGGACCGACGCCGACCACCCGTTCTGCATTCCACCGAAACCTCCCCGACCTTGCCGGGTGTGCTGCTCCTGTCGCCGTGCCTCGCTGCCGTCCCAAGCGGCGGCGGCCAGTAACCGGATGAGGAGACGGCGGCTGTGGCTATCGCTGGTGGCGTCGAGGAGTGCACTTCCTGCGGCTGCCGGGAAGACGACGAAGGCTGTGCCGTGGGGTACGGCGACGGCGAGGTGTTCGACCGCGCGTCGTTCTCGCGGCTCCTGTGGAAGGCGTCGCTCAGGGAGGCTAAAGAGTATTCCATGATGTCCTATCTCTGCAACATCGCCTACATGATCCCCAGAATTCAGGTAACCATCACCGTCGTCCATCGCCACGGCTAGCTAGCAGTACTGCTACTCTTCCTCTCTCTCACGCGTTAATTGCAACTCGTCCTCGGTGAATTTGGAATTGCTTTCGGTAAATGCACGTGAGCATGTGATTGTGCCAGACACTTGTCATCCTCTTGTTCATGGCATGCGTGTATTTCCAGCGTCAATGCAGGGGCGCCCGGGGTGGTGGTATTTCCTAGGAAAGCCCAAGCCGAATCTGGTCTATTTTGGATTTTTACTGTCTACTTCTCTTTTCCAGTGTGATTTTCCAATAGCTATTCTTGGACTAGTCCGAGTCCATCCTTGAGTTCTGCTTATCTTCGCCAATTGGTTAATTGCCTTGAACTGTTTTTCTGGTCTACAGAAATATCGTCGGAGTTTTCTTGAACCAGAGTTTCTTTATACTGATGATCTAATCTACATCGTCAGTGCAAGACAAGGCCGGAGCTAGCCCTGACCAGAAGCAGGAGCGTAGCACCAAGAAAGACGAATCTGGCGATCAAGAATCCGAAGTTGTCGACGATGCGGTGCCACGAAAGGGTGTTTGCAAATATGTGCAAAACATAATAACATGTGTAGGTTTTGTGAATGATTTTGTTGTGGTGCTTGTTGATGGTTTATGTGATGTGGATCTATCATTGTGCAATACTAATTAAATTTGTATATCTATGTGATTATCTGTATAAAAATTGGTGATTTGTGATGCTTTTGTATATATAACAGTTGTTGAATGCTAATTAATGGTATATTATTATTATTAACGACTATAACTAGGGGCAACTTTCTGTTGGTTGCTAAATGTATAGTATAACGACTCACGATTGGTTCCTAAATCTATAGTACAACAACCCACGGTTGGTCGCTAAATATACAATATTAGCAACGGACGGTCGGTCGCTAAAAAGATGTCGGTCGCTAAAGCCTTTAGCGATGGCACTTACAGCGACCATCCTTATGGGTCGCTAAAAGTTTTTAGCGACCAACCGTAGGTCGCTGAAGGTTGTTTTAGCAACCAACCGTAGGTCGCTGTAAGTGAACCGTCGTGTAGTGTTAAGTCCAGTTTCAGACCTTTCAAGCAGAAAGCTAGAACATTTCGTCCAGACCTTCTCCCACGAATAAATGACGAAATTCACCGACTGCTAGAAGCTAATTTTATTAGACCTTACAGATATGCAGAGTGGGTCTCCAATATTGTGCTGGTGGAGAAGAAAGAATCAGGTAAGCTCAGAGTATGCATTGATTTTCGCAATTTAAATAGAGCAACTCCTAAAGATGAATATCCCATGCCCATAGCCGACACATTGATCAATAATGCGTCAGGAAATAGAATTATTAGCTTTCTTGATGGTAATGCCGGATATAATCAGATTTTCATGGCCGAAGAAGATGCGTCTAAAACGACCTTTATATGTCCAGGCTTCATTGGTTTATTTGAGTGGGTTGTCATGACATTTGGTCTAAAAAATGCTGGTGCTACTTATCAGAGGGCTATGAATTTGATCTTTCACGAGCTATTGGGAAACACTGTGAAAGTCTACATTGATGATATTGTAGTCAAATCGACTGAGTTTAGTTCTCATATAGCTGATTTGTGCAAAGCCTTTGATAAAATGCGTCGGTATGGTCTGAAAATGAACCCACATAAATGTGCTTTTGGAGTGTCGGCTGGTAAGTTCTTAGGATTCATCATTCATGAACATGGTATAGAGATAGACCCTGATCGAATTAAATCTATTTGGATTGTGGAACCTCCGACCTGTAAGGTCGAAGTGCAGAAGTTCCTCGGCAAGATAAATTATTTGCAAATGTTTATTTCTAACCTAGCCGGGAAGATTGATGCCTTCACCCCTATCCTTCGGCTTAAAATGATGCTGAATTCACCTAGGGGGCAGAACAGCAGGAAGCGTTTAATCCCATCAGAAAATATTTGTCTTCGGCTCCCGTGTTGAAAGCACCACAAGCAGGAGTACCGTTCAGATTATACATTGTAGCTGAAGATAAGGTTATTGGGGTTGTTCTGACGCAAGAGACCAGAGGAAAGGAGCATGTGGTGACCTATCTAAGTCAGAGGCTGGTAGATGCTGAAACGAGGTACACTTTCATTGAGAAGTTATGCTTATGCTTATTTTATGCATGCACCAAGTGTAGATATTATTTACTGTCTAGTCGTTGCACCGTTTCCCGTCAAACCGATGTGATCAAATATATGTTGCAAAACCCGATTATGAGTAGTAGGATTGGTAAATGGGCTTATGCACTCATAGAGTATGACTTGGCCTATGAACCATTGAAATCTATGAAAGGCCAGGTCATTGCAGATTTTATTGTAGATCATCGGATTGATGATACTCATAAACTAGACATATCATACCTCACTGTTACTCTCTGGACTTTTATTTTGATGGATCGGTTTGCAATGGAGGACAAGGAATTGGCATTGTTTTTGTTTCACCAAGTAATGTCTCCTTCAATTTATCTAGCCGATTGAAAGCTTATTGCACTAACAATCGAATATGAGACCCTTTTATTTAGCTTGGACCTTTTAAGTGGTATGGGAGTAAAACATGTGAAGGCATTTGGTGATTCTCAACTGGTCATCCAGTAGGTGTTGGGAGAATATCAATGTTTTGATAGTACTCTAAATGGTTACCTTGAAAAATGTTGGCACATAATTCATTTCTTTGACGAATTCAGCATTCGACACATTTCTAGAGTTGAGAATTGTAGAGCTAACGATTTGGCACAAGATGCATCAGGTTATCGGGTAAAGCAAGGAAAATTTTACATTACCAAAAATCTGATAACTGATGCAGGGCCGGTTCTCCAGGTCGTGGACCGTCCGGGTGCAGGCTCCAGACAGTCTGGGGTAGCTAGGGGAGTTCTCCTGATAGAGTCGGCTGATAACATAGCTGATGAAACTAACTGGAGAACCCCCATAATTGATTACCTACGAAATCCCAGTGTTAGAACAAATAAGAACGTTCGGCGTACAACTTTCAAGTATGTTTTAATGAGTGATGAACTCTACCACGGAACAGTCAACGACGTCCTGCTTAAATGCTTGGGCCCAGGTGATGCTTTATTAGCCATGGCCGAAGTACATGAAGGGATTTGTGGTACCCATCAATCAGCTCCAAAGATGAAGTGGTTGTTGTGAAGGTCTGGCTTCTATTGGCCTAACATGATAGTTGATTGTTTCAAGTACTACAATGGATGCCAAGTATACCAAAAATTCGGCGACTTACAATTGGTCCCTGCAGCCGAATTACATCCTATCATCAAGCCTTGGCCTTTCAGTGGATGGGGATTGGACTTTATAGGAGAGATTCATCCTTCATCATCAAAAGGGCATCGGTTCTTGTTAGTTGCCACTGACTACTTTACCAAATGGACTGAAGCCGTTGCTCTAAAGAACATGACACACAGGGAGGTAATTGAGTTCATAACTGAACATATTATTTATAGATTCAGCATTCCCCAGACTTTTACTATAGATCAAGGGGCTTCTTTTATGTCAAAGGAGGTACGTGAGTTTGCTTAATTATATAGAATTAAGTTGCTCAATTCATCTCCATATTATGCTCAGGCCAATGGACAGGCCGAGTCTAGTAATAGAACATTGATTAACTTGATAAAAAAGAAGATCTCTGATAATCCTAAGCATTGGCATAAGATTTTGTTCGAAGCTTTGTGGGCTCACAGAATATCTAAACACAATGCTACTAAGGTATCTCCTTTTGAGCTTGTCTATGGGTAGGAAGAAGTGTTGCCTGTGGAAATAAGTTTAAATCTTGTCAAGTTCGCCAAGCAAAATGATCTAACTATTGGTGATTATTATAATTCAATGATGGACAATATTGATGAAGTAACCGACAAGAGAGTGACAGCTTTAGGAGAAATAGAAAAGGACAAGATAATGGTAGCCAAGGCCTACAACAAGAAGGTCAAAACTAAGTCATTTTAGGTAGGGGACCTGGTGTGGAAGACCATCCTGCCTCTAAGAAACAAAGACCGAAAGTTTGGGAAATGGTCGCCAAGCTGGGAGGGTTCATACAAAGTAAAACAAGTAATATCTGGTAATGCCTATTTATTGCAAACATTGGAAGGCAAAGATTTGCCCAAAGCTTTGAATGGGCGTTTCCTCAAGCAGTACCATCCTAGTATGTGGCAAGATGCTTAAGAAAACCGATGTAATCACATCGAGTTAGTTGCTTTTGGTTTGCTCAGCTCCACCAAAATGGAGGGGGCATATGTTGAGCGCCAAAATGAGCCGTCGAACGGTCCGCGGTCCGGACGGTCCACGTTTGTGGTCCGGACGGTCCGCGGTCCGGACGCTCCACGCCTGTGGTCCAGACGGTCCGCACACGCGCAGAACCAGTTAGTGTTCCGAGTTTCTTGCTAAAGTTGTTGTCTCGATTCGAGGAATTAGCTCAGGAAATCTGTTTGGTCCAGCCCCCCTCCTCTATAAATACAGAGGATTACGGTCGATTAAGCATCAACAATCGAATCAATAATCTACTTATCTCGCATTTATTTCTTGTACATTTAGGAGTAGTTCTAGTTTAGCCTTCCAATCCCTAAATTCTCTGCTTCTCTTCGACTCTACGTCAATTAGAGTCTAGGTCGGCCTGTCGAGACTAGACAACACCTATGATCTCTCCTACCCGACGGGGTCCCTCCCGGGAGCGAGATCCAGGCGCTGCCGGTGACCTTCGCTGCCCCTGCGCACGCGCGGATCGTCCGACCCATCAGGCAGGAAAACCTAGCCCTGCCCCAGGTCGCAGACCGTCTGGCCCCTGGCAGTGGACCGCCCGCGCCTGTGCAGAGAGCACCGCCGCCGGTTCTCACGCAGTGATTGTTGCCCAAAAAGGCACCAACGCATACCATGAGATCCTATCATTACAAAGTAGTCGCCTCGGGCGTTGATGACACCTTCGAGTTCTCCCAATTCTTTTTTAGCCCAGGTAAGCGCCCCACCGACGTCCCCGCTTGTATATGAGCTCTCTCCCGAAGTAGCACCGACAGAAGAGAAAATCTTCTTCAAATAGTCACAACACAGTGTGGTAGTCCTGAACCAACGGTCTGTGTAACATCATAAATCCTGTCTTTGGGATTTAGGGAAAATTAAACTCGAGAATTGAATATAAGTGTTTTCTAAGGAAGATGAAAAATAATAGTAATCATATGACTTGACTTACTCTTTGAATAAACTATATAGTTAGAAATGCTTCCAAAAAATAAATCCAAGTTAAAGTAATTCTTTATATTAAACATTTCTTTTAAAAGTGAAATCTTTAATAAATATTTATTTGGATTAAACTATTAACTTTCATCATACATCCAAGATTATTTGTGTGTTGCGTAACTGAAACATTTTCCTAAATAAAACAAGGAATAATTACTATAAAAGGTATATTCATAAATATATTGCATATCATGCTTGGATTATTTGTTTGTTGCATTTATATTTGAAGTGCTAAACTCAAACATGAATTCAAATTTGAGTTCAAAGTGAAAATGAAATTAGGAAAAATAAAACAGAAAATGGAAAGGATCCTGGCTGTCGGATACCATCTTAGCGGCCCAGGCTGAACCCTGGTTCATTAAAAAACCGATCGTGGATCGTCGATCCGGTGACCTCAGTTACGTAGCGGTTTGCCTATGCATACGGACTAATCCATACCGCAGATGGTTGATCCGACAACCGAAATCTCTCCTTACACTTTCAGCGTCATTGTTTTACGTATGAGCCCCTGATGAATTAATAAATAAACTCGTCGTCCATTAGTGTTGGATTGGGTTTGCACTAGGGTCCCTGGAGTTCACAGTTTAGTCCCTCGTATTTTTATTCACGCCCCTAGGAGTATTTAAAGTGTAAAATTTATATTAAAATCAACCTCAAACTTGTGAAATTCATATTTTGCGCATTGAAAGTTCAATTTAGTCCATCCAAATTGTGTTAGATTCATAATAATGGGGTATACGCAGTGGTGTCATTATCTTGTGTATCCCATAGTTTTTATAAATTAATATTGGTTTAGCCTATGTTTAGTAGGTTGATCCTTATAGTCAAAATTAATTTGTCTATAACCAAATCCGACTAACCAACAATCTATAATCAAGATAGAGCATAGGTATTGTTGAATTAGTCACGTATTTGTAATATTTTCACACATAATTTATAAAGAACATAATATCACTATTTAATCACCAAAAGCTTAGGAAAATCATGGCTTCCCAACCATAACTCTGATTTTATCCGTTCTCGAACCCACGATGTCATAGCAGCGCGTAGAATATTCTTACATTGTTTGTTCTCATGTTTGGTGTAATGTTATGTTTATGTACTCCTTGCCTATTTGTATGTATTGTTACGAGTAGCACTGAGGCCACGAGAAACTTGAAGATTAACTTGGAGAAGTACCTAGGAATCTCGAGTCACAGGCAAGTTGTGCCCTTGATCACTTTTCTCTCTACCTAATAATGTTCTGTGGTAATCACTATGACATGCTCAGGTTAATTTAATGGGACTCAATAGGTTTCCCTAGTTTTGTTTACCCACACCTTGCAAACAAATGAACATTTGTTATTGCTCTACCTAGTTTTGAGAAATTAATGTTGTATTATGATCATGTTCCAAATTTGCTGTTGTATTAATTATTGTTCATGACAAGATCATTGTGTTAATTGGAGCATGGAGCGACCACCCGGGAAAACAGTGCTACCACAATGGTAGAATGGGATGCCCTTGGCCAAGTAATTAGAAAAGCTAGGGAGAGATTACCTTACCCGAAAGGGGCAAGAGGGGATGCGTCGCTGCAGAGTATAGGGAGGTTCTCGGGTCGAACTACTGCGATGGCATTTTGGACGAGGGATTCCTATGCTTCCTTCTTCCTGAAACCATAGTGGGTTTTCTCGAACTAGTGGAACTTTGGAAAGGTCTCCTAGTGCTACCCTGCCTTGGTAGAAGTGTATGGGGTCCATACAACCCCGTGGCAAATGGGTAACACGACTTGTGGGTAAAGATGTGCAACCTCTGCAGAGTGTAAAACTGGTATATCAGCCGTGCTCATGGTCATGAGCAGCTCGGACCATCACATGATTAATTTTTGGAATTAAATTTAATTTGTCATTTGCATTGCATTGCATTGTGGGTGTTATTATTAATTGTGGTCTCTTATTTATTTGGGTTGATATCTACTTATACTTAGTAACTGCTAATAAAACTTTGACCAACTTGAAAAAACAATGCTTAGCTTTAACCATCTCCTTTGGTAAGCCTTACACTTCACATGAGCCCCCACCGTAAGTGAACTCATGCACATTATTCCCCACAACTTCTTGAGTGATGAACGTATGTGAGCTCACCCTTGCTGTACTCACATCCCCCAGGTCAAGAACAGATACTACAAGATGAGCAGCATGAAGGATGTTGCGATGATGTTCATGAGAGGTCTAGGCCGTCGTCTCCCAGCCAACTATGGTTGCTGGATCGTTGTCTTCATATGATGTAATTATTTAGCTATTTTGTACAGAGCTCCTATTATATAGTAAACATGTGACATTTGTTTATGTACCATGAATCATCATATGTGTGAGACTTGATCCTAGCACACATTTGATTCACACTTGGATTTGGCCGTTAAATCTGGGTGTGACAGTCTCGAAGGAGCCTCAAGGATTCCAATAGCTTTGCATTTTCTTCATCCTTAGCGATAATGTTTTCTTTTGCCTTTTCAAGATCATCATGAAGGCTTCCTTCAAAGATGTAATTTCATTTTCCTTTTCTTCCAAGGATTCTCGAAGTTTATCAACTTCACCTTGAAGGTCCAAAATGGCTACATCATAGTCGGTGTCTTTATTCTCTTGTTGAGTCTTTAGAGCCTTGCTTAGCATGAGGCCCTACACAAAAATCGCGAAGGAAAAGGGGTCAGCCACCCATAGTTTTTTCTCTGAAGATATATAGAAAAGAAAAGGACTTTTACCTTGATGTTTGTGTAAGCCAAGCTTTTTGAAAGTTTCCATTTTTAAGCTTGCTATGTGTTGTCTCAATCTCTGGAAACCTGATGCTTCTAGCAACATTCTTGACAATTTTAGCTTCACCCGCATTGGACACATACGCTAAGATATCCTCCCTTCCGCCAAAAACCATAGTCTTAGGGCAAATTGCCATAATCCATGGCTTCGTCGTGCACTTTTAGCTCTGAGCCATTTTCCTCGCTCTATTTGCCTCTGGCAATGTGCCTTATGAAGACATCAATTTCCCACCCATCTCCTCATCATAGGAATGGGAGGGTCCACCAGTATCTGCTTGAAGAGCAAAATGGGTTCTTTAGCACCGTTTTAGGCCCCGAGGATCCGCCACCTTTAGCATTTTCCTTCGTATTTTTCCCTCTTTGTCTTTGTCTTAGCAATTTTATCTTTACTTTTCTTTGGAGGGGTGACCTTTTTTGAAGGTGACTCTTCATCATTGTCAATTTCATTATCCTTCGTCTCATCCTCAGTAGCCTGAGCTTGTTTGTCCATCTTAGAAGTCTTCCTCCTAGATACCTTTGTGCTTCTCTTTCTTTTTTTCTCCAACTTTGGCATTAGGCACCGATTTGGTGTAGTCCGTGTATTCAAACCAATAGCATTCATCACCCTGTTCAGTCTTAATTTTCCTCGATCCCCAAAGGTTGATGTCATAGCTTCGTGCTCCTTGGTAAGATAATTTCTAGCAATTTCATTGCAGTCTTCTCTATAAGCTTTAGCCATCTCAAACAGGGAGCTTTAAATGAAGCTTACTTCTTGAATTCAAAGGGCAAAGTTACAAGCTCTCCTTCCTTAGATCTCATCTCCTTCGGTAGCTTCCACCCGATGCAAGTAGGGAAGATGTTATAAGCGTTGAAAGCCTTGTAACAAGTTTCAGGATCTTCTCCGATGGCGCACTTCGACTTCTTCAGACTGAAGCTAATCTCCAGTGGGCTCATTAGCATATCCTTGAAGTCTACACGATGCTCAGAATCTACCTTAGCATAGAACAACTCCTTTTGTCCAGTCGTCATGCCATTTTGTTCGGTATGCAAGGACTGGAGCAATTGTATCATTGCAGTAAGTGAAGGTGTATCACCTGAAGTTTTTATGTAGCCCATCTGAAGCCCTGCTTTGGTATTATAGTGCAAGTCATGCACTCTACAAAAGCATCAGCCTCAGTCCGAACACCTTGGCTTCGTGTATCCCAAATGAAAACGCTCAGCCTGACTATGGCATTTAGGATTAGCTGGTGCATGTAAATTTGATACTTTTGTAAAACCTTTGCTATCATCCAATACATCGATAGCCGAAGGCCGACTCGGAGGAAGCTTCTAAAAACTACAACCTCCTTGCTCTTTGGTTTCGGGGTTGTCTCATCCCAAGCAAGCCATAGTTTGACCTTGTCACCGAAGTAACCATGCTCCTTCATCTTCTTCAAATCTTTCTCCTTTAGAATAGACTGATCCATGCTGAGATAGCTTGGTTTCGATGGTCGATCTTTGTGCCCTTCCCCTACAGCCTTCGAGCTGCTCTTAGATTTCAGTGCTAATGAAGCCTTCATGATTTCAGAAATCGGTGCCGTAGAAATCGGTGTAGTATCTGAAGCATTATCATCCCTCTAGCAGGCCTCCGAAGTAGTGGGAGTGGCTACCCTAGTAGTTGTGCGAATTCTAGCCATTTCAATAGAGAGTTTTGCCCGAAGAGGTTTTATCCAAAGCTAGCTCTGAAACAGTATTTGATGGAAAACTTTGGAGTCATAGGAAAAAGCGGCAGCAAGTAGGTGGGCAGTAAATGTAGTCCCGCCTCGGCACGCTCTTCTGTTTTTATACTAAGAGACAGGCGTGGGGCATGAAAGTTTGCGCGCGTGCAAAAAGCTATGTTTCCATCTTCTCGCTCTCCAGTGGACCACGAGCATACTTCTATTTATGTCGAAGCACATGTTTTTGTCTTTTTCATCAATGTGCCCGAGAAGGTGTTTTCGGACCTTTGGTGCAAGACCTCCCTGATATGATTCGTGGCCTGATCTCATTATGAAAACGACCTTATTCCACGAGAGGCTACTGTCAGGGGAGAGCCTTCGTCACAGAAGGTCTAAAAGTTGCTAACTTCGTCATGAAAAGCATGTTTGAGGTACAAGTCTCTACCTTCGTCACTAGAACGAAGGTGGTAGTATGGATGAAGCTAAAGAAAATCAGGAGCACTAAGCTGACTGATACCGAAGAACGCAGCTTCGGGTGAGCTATAAATCGACAAAGCAGAGGCGAAGCTGAAAACCGTGAAAGACTTGTTCCGCAAGATATGAAGATGGAGAAGTACAATGTTGCCCTTATGATGTTTGTAGAAACTATGTATATGGTTCAGGAACATATTTTTAATTTCGCCTAAAGCTCCCCCGACTATAAATAGAGGAACAGTGTCATACACAAATCACGTTTTCGAGAGCCCGAGCTTCATCTAGCTTAGTCTCCGTAACTACCTCGAGATACCCGTTGTGTAAAGCCAAAGGTATGACATTACAAGGAATGAAATAAATGCAAGTGCGCACATCTAGATGAGTGATATGCTTACTCTTCTTGATTTACATACTACTTTCATTACCTTATCATCACATCCTTTTTATCTTCTAACCAATTTCCAAAGAAAAGTTGGTTAAAAGGAGAAATTCATAGTTTATTAACTTGTGTTGCCTTATTTTTAATATCTTTTAGAAATAAAAATGATCAACAAAGACATTGGCAGGACTCCACGACGGAGATGCATGAGGTCGGCGGAGCAATCACTGCAGTGCGAGAACATTGACAAAATCATCCCTGCTTCCTTTCCTGGACCTGCGATGTGAGGAATACAAAACAGTTTGAAGAAATAAGTCGTGTGCAGCTGACTCTGGTTGGGCGTTAACAAATTGACATCATAAAGGCTTACAAATTCGAATGCAATAAAGCCAACCAGACACACCTAAAAACAGCGTAGGACTAGGATTTAAAAGATGGATATTTGAAATTGCTAAGGCATAAAAAAATTGGTATATATAATATTGTATAAAGTCTAACTACTTAATATATATAATATCATAGTGTATAGCCAGAAAGTGAAATTAAATTGCCATTTTAAGTTGTCTGTTAAACTTAGCAATGGCAGATAAAACCACCTCCAACAAAATTTAGAATATGAACATAAATAAGATATTAAAAATATGTATAACAATGAACTTTGTTGAGACATAAGAGCTTACAAATAATAGTAAATGATGGTTCAAAGCTAGATCCTGATTAGTAACCAGTAATCATAGACCATGAGAAGGACGTAATATTGAAGCATGTTCACTGTTTCATGCATGATACCAACCGTTCAATCAAGAGAAGAGAGGTTCGCTGTATCAAGGATGTCCAAGTGGTAAATGGTAAAGAAAACAGCTGATATCACGGGTGTGCGTGTTCATATTTCTACCAGAGCAGGCGCAATCGGTGAAGCGCACAGTGCAGCATGTCTGTGGTCATGGCGTCTAGGCGTGCGACGGCGGTTCGAGCGGCGTGAGCGTGCGAAGCAGCGCTATGCGCAGGAGCTGTTTTTTTTATTTTGGTTCTTTTTCTGAAAAAAATCATGTTTAGACCTCTGAAGGATTTATTTCTTGTAATATTCTAAAAAAATGTTGACCAAAAGTTGATCTTCGGTACGTGGATGTGGGAAAATGGTTTTGGGCCGTTGGAAGTTCGGAGTCCGCAGATGTGAAGATCTCATTTAAACGATATCATTTGAGTATTCATTGGTCTGAATCGGGGTATGGATGAGGGATTTGGTTGTGAGCCATCGGTTTCACATCAAGGGCATAGGGGCATCGCTCGCTCCTCTTCTCAACAACACTAGCCACCACTCCCCTTCCCTCATAGCAGCAGCCGCCCCCCTCCTTCCCTCATTTTTGCAGCAGCCGCCCCCCCCCTTCTTCCCCATTGCAGCCGCTCCTCTCCTCCCTAAGGTGCTGCACACACCTCCCTCTAAACCCTAGCCACCCCCTGGTTCCTCCTTTGGTGTGTTGCATTCTCCATTGGTGGATTGGTGGGAGGAAGAAAAAAAGAAAGAAAAGGAGTCCAAGGTGATATTGTTTTCCTTTTGATAATTGTGCTGCAATTTCGTTGGATTGGATGTGGGGGTTAGATTTTAATCTCGAATTTAGTTTCTGCAGAATGGCAGATTCGACAGTTTCTGTTCATGCTAGTTTTCCGTGGTCTTAGTGGCCTCAAAAAAATAAAAAGTATATCCATGAGTCGTAGATAATTTGTAGATATTTCCGACATCAGATCAGAAAGTTATTGCAGTTTGATTATAGCAGCTTTCAGTCACATAATTCTGTGCAGAATCTGTTCTCTTAAGATTTAGGCAATTTTATCAACAGAATTGAACTTTAGGATTGTAAAAGAACTTGTAGACAATTTCATAAGCTTTCCATATTGTTAAATATTGCATTCATATTAATTATAAAACTCTAGTTATGTTTGTTTTACTGTAGTTGTTCCTGTTTTCCTGATAAAAACGAGCGGGTCTGTTCACTAGTGGGTTTCATATAGTAAATAGCCAAATTGTCTGTTCCAACTATGGAGACTTTTGTAGAGGGATAAAAGTGCATATTGCCAGCAGAATTTCATAATTTTTGGTTGAGTAGTTTGGGAGATATTAAATTTTGAAGTTAACTATGCTGCTGTCTGAAACAGATTCAATCAGTTATCTTATCAGATGTTTTAGAACTTATAGATGGCAGAATTTAATTATCCATTGAATACCGAAGTTGTAGAGTATTTTGTGTAGATACTCCTAGAGTATTTGTTTGATATCATCACTGTTATAATTTTAAAGATACAAAATTAAGAAACAGCGCTGTTGCTGTTTGACATGTGGTTCGGGGTGGGAATCTTTCCACCGGGTCTTGGTTTCAAGTGTAGGAGCGATTCGTTGATTGTTGGTAAATGTTTGTGAAATATTTGTTCTAAGTTTTATGCCTGCTAGCAGGTGGCTACACTCTGGATCATGCCTAGTATATTTTTCTTCTTCGATGAAGGCAAGTGAATGTAGCGGTGGTTGCTACCGTTTTGACCTGTTATTTCTATCGCCTACACTCTAATATTCAGAATATTGGATTCTTTCATAATTGAACTCTATGGTGATGTTTTACTTGATTGTATTATATTGATGCTCTATCATATATGGATGATGATTATGGTTCGAGTATGACCCATGAGATTAATTTACACCCCTGAAGGAAGATGAAGTATTATTTGAGGTTTGTATTGTATATGAAGGAAGTGAAGTATATTGATAAATGCAGCATTGCATATGCATTGCATGATTCATTTGCATCTGAAGTTTGGTCGTGACCTATGGTCCGACCGTACCGCTACAACTTAGCATCGTATGTTGCCCGAGGAGGGGTACGATGCGGCTTCATACCCTTAGAGGTATGAAGGCAGAGGATATATGCATTGCATTCATATGCATTCATTGAAGTGATATTAGCAGATGATGTGGTTTTATACTCTCAGAAGTATGAGGGCAGAGGACCTACACATTGCATTCCTATGCATACATTGAAGTGATATCTGCAGGTATTGTTGACGCGGGGAAGTGTTATACAACCTATTGTGGTTGTTCGAGGAAATGAGATGGTATTGGTTATATTGGGACTATTGAGTTCTATATCTACAAGTATTTCTGATCTCAATTGTGATTCCTTTAAAATGTTGTTTAATTCAATTTGTGGTTTAAATATCTCGTCAAAACAATTTGCTTGCTGAGATGTATCATCTCACTCTTGCATTACTCAATGCAGGTACTTGATTCATGTTGGGAATGAGAGAAGTAGCAGCACGTCCACCTTCACTATTATAATAACGATGCCCAGTTGCAGCCATGATTTAATTAGAAACTCGATGTCAAATGATGTTTTGTTTTTTTAGTCGTGGGCACTGGTTAATTTAGTTCATGTCATTATGTTTAACTTCCCTTTGCTAGCAGATTAATAATGCTTAGTATGTTTTTTATCATGATATATGTTTATACACTGTTGCCCCTCGTTTATGCAATTTTTTCAAAGAAGATGCTACCGAAATTTTATATATGAATGTCAGATGTGTAGTTTAGTAGCATTCCGGGGTGTTTGTGGACCTCGGGGTGTTACATTTCTGTATTTGAACACTTTGCTCGGCGTCATAGTTTAAGGCGTCGAGGTAACACATCTCGGCGCCATAGCCGATGGCGTCGAGCTATGTGCCCCGCTGGCATCGAGGGTTGATGCGGTGCTGACGTGGCACCTAGCTCGGCGCCACATATCTTGACACCGAGCTAGGCGCTACAGATCTTGACGCCGAGTTAGGAAGGCCTATAAATCGACCGTTTTCTGGCGAGAGCTGCGCCCAGCCATTTGAATCTTCTTCCATACCACCCAGAGGTGCTCCCATCTTCGTATTCGAGTTGGAAAACTTTGTAGAGTAAGGTATGGTGTCTCGCTGATTCGTTTGTTACGTATATTGTATTATATGGTTTCGATTATTTAGTTTTGATTGTTGCTTATATTGCTATTAGTTATGTTTCCTAGGATATATGGTTCATATGATGACTACAGTTTGTTAGATTGTGTAAGACATGTATTTATAAGTTAAAATCATTTCTGCAATTTCTATATAGTTGTGTTAATATATAATCATTTGTTAGATAAAAGACATGTATCGGGAGTCATTGTGGCAGAAGAGATGTCGTCCTCAGGAGTTATATCCGATATATTTAGTAAGGATGCTCCTGTTCCTTATGATCTTCCTATCCCTAATTGTGACTATGGCAGACTGGCTTGGGTATGTCAATCCAAACATCCAGACACGGATGCTCGTTGTTTCTACACTTGTGACAGTTTTAATGTATGTAGCTTATGACTTGTGTGTTATTGATGTTTACTACATGTGTACTAATGCTTTGTTCCAATTCTGTAGGATCACTTGAGGTATTTTTTCAGTGGGTCGATGGTTCTGATAAATTTAACCCTCGATACCTCCTTTTCGCTAATTGGTTGTGTGGAAGGAATACACATAAGCGTTTTAAGCGTTGGGTGCCTCCTCCCCCGAACCCGCCACCAATGACGGATGAGGAGAAGAACTTAGCCACAGAAAGACGACTAGAGTCTTCGCCTCTGTGCGATTGCGGAGATTGTGTTGTCTTATGTGAGGACACGGTGAAGTCCTTCGTGTGTCCCAACAGTAATTATGTGAGTGCATAACAAATTTCCAAAATTTTGTTATTATTTGCACAAATTTACTATTTTATACTCCTGCAGCCATATGGTGGGCGTAAGTGTAATTTCAGGGAGTGGTTGTATGGTCCTAGGTCCCATTGGCCTGAGCTACAGGCAAAGGAAAAGAAAAAGAATGAGTGGGCAGATGAGTTGAAGTCCAATCCAGTACTCTGCAAATGTGGAATTGAAGCTAAGTATGGATTAGTTCCTTCCGAGCTTGGTGTGGTCTATTTTTGTGGACATATGGTAGATTATGATGAGGCTGGTATTTCTTTTTTATTACATCAATTGTAATGTTGCATCCGTACTTACTATTTTTTGTGTAGGAGACGAGGAAATGCAGTTGGGAGAGATACACCGACAAAGAAGAGGTAATGCATACATTAAAGTCCAAGAGACTAATGGGACATAAGATACATTGTGGATCTCAGCTCGTCGATTCCTACTTAAAGATCGCATACAGGAGATGCATAGGTTCACGGAGTCAATGTGTTATGACAGCCCGATGCGTATTGAGTCGAGGAGATTGAAGGCGGCAAATGAGAAGAGAGCATAGGATGGAAGGGAATTGGAGGCGGCTAGAGCCGAGAAACAGATGTTGGGGAATCTTGCTGGTCTTCTGAGTGCAAGTGAATAAGAAAAAGGACGTGTTGGTTTCACTTGTACATTGTATTTATATTGTCTTTGCAAACTTGTTTGTCCCATTATATTTGTAGAGATTGGATGTGTCGTGAACTATCTCGCAGATGAGGCTCGTGCAAGATACGTTCAGGAAAAAATGGCGATGGTGGAGCTGATGGAGGAGGAGGACACATCAAGGTTGAGTGAGCTTATCGCGATCGGTGAGGCAGGATTACATGGGGAAGCGGAGGACGACACATCAAGGTTGACTGAGCTCATTGCACTAGCTGAGGCATGATTACATGCGCAAGAGGAGGAGGACGAGTTTATGTCTCAGGCCACCAAAGAAGCAGAGGGCGCTTATTAAAAGAAGAAGTGTGATGAAGCGGAGGCTGAGGACCAGCTATTCTCCTAAACCGCAGATGAAGCAGAAGCCACTTATTACAAGAGAAAGGTAGTAGAGTGTTATGTAGGACAATCCAGCAAGTGGAACGAGGTTATCGTTGAGGATTGCGTGACGGATGACTCTGACGATGGGTTACTTATAGATCGCGTTTCAGATTGATTCAGCTAGTAGTGCGTTATGTAATACTTTTATATCCAAAATGTTTCAGAACCATAATGTTTCAGATTCATAATGTTTCTATTACATTGTCATGTTTTTTCAATTCACAAAAAAAATTCGCAAGAGCTTCCCTTGTTTTATTAACAACCACATTTACAATAATCACATATGATAATATATCACCACATTTCACCACATAAAACGTCACAATTAACACAGAATATCACAAAGTTCACATAGTTCACATCACAATCATTATATAGTCCATATCGTCCACCTAACAGTCCACATCACAATCATTACATAGTCCATATCGTCCACAACACGTAGTCCATAACATAGTTCACATAGATGATCGTCCACATACCCAGACTTACTTCCTTCTAGTCTTACCCTTACCCTTGGCCCCAAGAGCGTCGGTGCCTAGAATGTAGGGGTCACGTGGGCACCGTCTACGTGGGTGAGCTATGATGGCTGAGTCGTGGGAGCGTCCTACAGTTGGGACGGTCCAATGACCTCGTGACGTGCGGCCACAGTGTTCTCCTCCCCCTCGTCCTCATCATCGTCGTCATCATCATTGTCATTGTCATCGTCTACGTCTGCAAACATATCCCGTGTCGAACGCGAGGAGCACTGTGCAGCTGCAGAAGGTCCAACTGCGGGCACGAGAATTTGAATGGGCAGCTGCAAAGGAGGCACATGAAGCTGCACGTCAACTCCTGCTAGGAACCTGCATGCACAACGGGTCGTAGCACGATGAAGGCAATGTGACACCCTCTGTAATTGAAAGGTTAGTTAGACACATAGTTTTGAACATTCAAATAAAAGAATTTGATTTGCTTCTAAACGTTCATACTCACTGATAGTAAAGAAAGCATCGTGGTGTCTGAAGTCCTCCGTGAGATACGCTCAAGGTCACCCACAGATACCAGCATAGAGTTTCCCAATGCACAAGTTAAAACATGAGGATGCACAAAACAAAACATAAGACATCGAATTAACAAAACTAAATTGAGTTAACAACTTTGTACCACTTTGTCTAGGATTGGAGCGGCCTCGATTTGCGACCCTAGCTGAGTAGCTATGTCGAACGAAGTGTCTTCATCGTCTGACGACTCTTGCTCGGCACAGTATGCAACTGTCCTCTGGCCCTTAAGCTTGCACCTAGTGGCACCAGCATACCAAGTCAAATACCTGCGGAAGTGGTAGTTTGTGTGCGGCTGGCCATTGACATAATTTAGGTCGCTCTCCTGATCCCATTCATCAATGTAATCTCAGTGGTGGGTCTCGAAGTCGGTGACCTTCTTCTGCCTCTATCTATCGAACCTGCAAAAGGTAGACACCTCTTTTAGGAATTTATTGCATATTTGAAATAATAGTTAGACTAATAAGTGGACAAAGGCACTAACTTGTAGAGTTATATTGAAGTGGACAAGGGTTCCACCAGAAACTCCTTTCACAGTCCGGACTGTCGAGCCACTCTATGGGGCAAGTGGTACTCAATAGCATAGAAGCAAATGAGGGGACACCTCACTTGGTAAATGTCCTCGTCTAGCACACACATGGAGCTCAACTGGATGTGGGCAAAAGCTGGTTCATGATATGGTTGTCAGGTCACCTGAAAAAAGATTGCAATTCCCATATAAGTTTATAGTAATGATACCAATGTCCTAAAAAGCAAGTTAAATTTACGTTCAAGTACACAACTCACCATCGAAGGCGTAAGTGCATTCAGCTCATTGTAGTACTCCACGTAGGCACGCTAGTGTCGTGCGAAGCGCTCCTGGACCTAGTCCCAGTGGTAGACAGTCGTAGGCCTTAGGCGCTGCCTGGTTACGATGAACCACTCATGAGGAGCGAACTCTCTTGGGTGACCGACAAGTATGTGTAACCACATCCATAGTTGGAGTAGGTACACACAACCACCTAAGCTCGCAGACCTCGACGATCAACGACAAACCTCATAGAGTTGCATGTAGAGGAAGGCCAAAACTCTAGAAGCCCAGTTGTAACCTCTTGTCATGTCCCAGTCAGTCAGGCAGGGCAGAAACATCCATGACACGTTGTCACCAGTCGCGTTTGGAAAAAGAACTGAGCCAAAAAGGTGCATAATCCAAGTACAACAATGGTAGCCAACCGTCTGCTCGTCTGCTCCAGGTGGACACATGCCAAAAAGACTACCTAAGCCAGGTGAGTGGTACTCCGGTGTTGTGGCTACCTCGTAGGTCATCAGGAAGCACTGTCCAAGGAAGGCCTCGACCCTCTGCCTCCTGAAAGTCGCCTAGAGGGGGGTGAATATGCGGAACCTGAAATTTATAACTTTAAACACGCACTAAGGTTGGGGGTTAGCATTAGAATTAAATTCAAGTTAGAAAGAGAGGGAAAACAAATCAACAAAAAAATAGGGCGCGTGAATACGGTGATTTATTTTACCGAGGTTTGGTTCCAAAGAACCTAGTCCCCGTTGAGGAGGTCACGAAGACCGGGTCTATTTCAACCCTTTCCCTCTCTCAAACGGTCACTTAGACCGAGTGAGCCTTCTTCCTTAATCTCACAGGTCACTAAGACCCCGTAAGGACCACCACACACTTGTTGTCTCTTGCCTCGCTTACAAAGCACTTGAGAATAAGAATGTGAAAAGAAGAAAGGAAATCCAAGCGACAAGAACTCAAAAAACACAAAAAAACTCTCTCTCACAAGCCACTAAGTGTTTGGAGTGAATTTGGGACTCGGGGAGGATTTGATCTTTTGTATTGTGTCTTGGAGTGAATGCTAGAGCTCTTGTATTGAATGTGATCTTCAGAAAACTTGGATGCTTGAAGTTGTGGTGGTTGGGGGTATTTATAGCCCCCAACCACCAAGGTAGCCGTTGGGGAGGCTGCTGTCGATGGGCGCACCAGACAGTCTGGTGCGCCAGCGGACACTTACTGTTCAGTGCCCGGTGCGCCGCCACGTCACCCAACCGTTAGGGTTCTGGAGCAGTTGACCGTTGGCGCCTTTATCTTCTTGTGGCACCAGACAGTCTGGTGCCCCTTTGACTTGCTGCTCTGACTTCTATCGCGGTACTCTGCTGCACTGTTCATCCGTCAGAGTCGATTGTTGGCGCGAGTTATCCATTGCTCCGCTGGCTCACCGGACAGTCTAGTGGCACATCGGACAGTCCGGTGAATTATAGCGGAGCGCGCCTGCGTTTTCCCGAGAGTGGTTGCTTGGCTCCTGTATGGCTCTGGTGCACCGGACAGTTCGGTGGCACACCGGACAGTCCGGTGCGCCAGTCCACATCACACTCAGGTTCTTGCTCCATTTCAATTTAGTCCCTAACTTGATTCTTTTATTGGTTTGTGTTGAACCTTATGCACCTATAAAACATGTATTCTAGAACAAACTAAGTAGTCCATATGTTTGTGTTGGACATTCAACCACCAAAATTAATTGTAGGAAAATGTTAACCCTATTTCCCTTTCAATCTCCCCCTTTTTGGTGATTGATGCCAACACAAACCAAAGCAAATATGTAAAGTGCGGAAATGAACTAGTTTGCATATGGTAAGTGCATAGGTTACTTGGAATTAAACTAATTGATAATGTCACTAGATATGAATGGATTGCTTTTCTTTTATTTAATATTTTGGACCACATTTGCACCACTTGTTTTGTTTGTCAAATCCTTTTGGAAAATCTTTTCAAAGTCTTTTGTAAGATTGCAAGAAGCATTTTCAAGATTTGAAATTTCTCCCCCTATTTCAAATGTTTTTCCTTTGACTAAATAAACCTCCCCCTGAATGAGATTCTCCTCTTAGCTTTCAAGAGGGTTTTGAAATGGATATCAATTTGAAATTTGAACTTTAATGATACCAATTGAAGGATTAATTGTGAATTGGATACCACTTTTGAAAATTTATCTTTAAAGATGCCAATTGAAGAGATTGCCATTGTGTGGATACCAATGTGAAAATCATCAATTAAAACTTTATTTCAAATTTTTTGAAATTTTGTGGTGCGGTCCTTTTGCTTTGGGCTTAATATTTTCTCCCCTTTTTGGCATTAATCGCCAAAAACGGAGGCATTGAGAGCCCTCTAATATTTTCTCCCCCATTGGTAAAAGAAATATGAGTGAAGAATTATACCAATTTGGAGAGTGTGGAAAAACAACGGCAAAGGGGTAAATGGTACCGTCATAGTTGAGTGGAAGCCTTGTCTTTGGCAAATACTCCATTTCGCTTTCAATCTACGACTTAGTATAGAAATACACTTGAAAACTTATTAGTCGTAGCCTTGGTACAAGAATAATAAGAAATATGCATTTGTACCAAGAAGAAAGAGACACGATCAAAGGTATATGAATGAGCTATATGTGCAATATTTCAATCAAAATTCCGAGAATCAAAATATTTAGCTCATTCCTAAGTTTGCTAAAGGTTTTCTCATCTAGTGGCTTGGTAAAGATATCGGCTAATTGGTTCTTGGTGTTTACAAAAGCAATTTGGATATCCCCCTTTTGTTGGTGATCCCTCAGAAAGTGATACCGAATGTCTATGTGCTTAGTGCGGCTGTGTTCAACGGGATTATCTGTCATGTGGATTGCACTCTCATTATCACATAGGAGATGGACTTTGCTCAATTTGTATCCATAGTCCCTAAGGGTTTGCCTCATCCAAAGTAATTGCGCACAACAGTGACTTGCGGCAATATACTCGGCTTCGGTGGTAGAAAGAGCTACGGAGTTTTGTTTCTTTGAAGCCCACGACACCAGGGATCTCCCCAGAAACTGACAAGTCCCTGATGTGCTCTTCCTATCAATTTTACACCATGCCCAATCAGCATCGGAATATCCTATTAAATCAAAAGTGGATCCCTTTGGGTACCAAAGTCCAAACTTAGGAGTGTAAACTAAATACCTCATGATTCTCTTCATGGCCCTAAGGTGTCACACCCGGGTTTTGGGGCACCAAGACCCGGGCGCAAACATAATCACCAGGTGTGATGGGACCAAGTCTCACACATATGATGAATCATGGCACATGATCGAATGTCACATCTTTACTGAATAACAGGAGTTCTATATAAAATAAATAATTACATTATAAGGAGACAATGGTCGAGCAACCCAAAGTTGACTGGGAGACGACGGCCTAGACCTCTCACGAACTCGCCACAACATCCTCCATGCGCCTCATCCTGTGGTACCTGTTCTTGACCTGTGGGGGTGTGAGACAGCAAGAGTGAGCTCACATACGTTCATCGCTCAACAAGTTGTGGGGAATAATGTGCATGAACTCGCCAAAGGTGGGAGCTCACGTGAAGTGTAAGGCTTACCAAAGAGGATGGTTAGAGCTGAGCATTGCTTTTAAAGTTGGTCAAAATTTTATTAGCAGTTACTAAGTATATGTAAATACCAACCCAATTAAGTAGTAGAACAAAAGTAACAACATCACCTGCGATGCAATGCGTATGACAAATTGAATTTAGTTCCATATGTTAATCATGTGAGTGTCCGAGCTGCTCATGACCGTGAGCACGGCTAGTATACCAGTTTTACACTCTGCAGAGGTTGCACATCTTTACCCACAAGTCATGTTACCCATCTGCCAAGAGACGGCCAATCCCATACACCTCTTCCGAGGAGGCGAGGCAGGGTAACACTACGAGGCCTTTACAAAGTTCCACTAGCTTCAGAAAACCCGCTACAGTTTATAGGAAGCTCCAATGCAGGAATCCCTCACATGACCGCCATCGCAGCAAAATCATCACAAGGGCCTCCCTACACTGACCACTCCCCTACTGCCCTTGCCCCTTTTAGACAGTGAACAGACAGTTGTAGCCCATTTTGCATAATTGAGAAACAGAAAGCAAATTGTAATCTAAAGAATCTACAAGAAAAACATTGGAAATAGAATGGTCAGGGGATATAGCAATTTTACCCAAGCCTTTGACCAAACCATGATTTCCATCCCCGAATGTGATAGCTCGTTGTGGATCTTCATTTTTCTCATAGGAGGAGAACATTCTCTTCTCCCCTGTCATGTGGTTTGTGAACCCGCTATGGATTATCCAACTTGAACCACCAGATGCGTAAACCTACAAAACAAATTTAGGCCTTGTTCTTAGGTACCCAAACAGTCTTGGGTCCTTTGACGTTAGAAACAAGCACCTTGGGTATCCAAACACAAGTCTTGGAGCTCTTGTGTTTGCCCCCAACATATTTGGCAACTACTTTGCCTGATTTGTTAGTTAAAACATATGAAGCATCAAAAGTCTTAAATGAAATGTTATGCTCATTTGATGCAGTGGGAGTTTTCTTTTTAGGCAATTTAACATGAGTTGATTGCCTAGAGCTAGAAGCCTCATTTTTATACATGAATGCATGGTGTGAAACATTATGAGGTTTCCTAGCATGAATTTTCCTAATCTTATGTTCGGGATAGTTTGCAGGATATAAAATGTAACCCTCACTATCCTGAACCATGGGAGCCTTACCCTTGACAAAATTAGACAATTTTTAGGGGCATTAAGCTTAACATTGCTCCCCTGTTGAAAACCAATGCCATCCTTAATGCCAGGGCGTCTCCCATTATAGAGCAAACTTAAACTTTTCATTTTCAAGTTCATGCTCATTAATTTTAGCAGTCAATTTAGCTATGTGATCATTTTGTTGTTTAATCATGGCAATGTGATCATCAATAGCTTCAACATTAATATATCTACATCTAGTGCAAATGGAAACATGTTCGACAGTAGATGTAGAGGGTTTGTAAGTATTTAATTCTTCTATCTTAGCATTTAAAATAGCATTCTCATCTCTAAGACAGGAAATAGAATCATTGCAAACATTTAAATCTTTAACCTTAGAAACTAAGCTAGCATTTTCACTTCTAAGGCTGGAAATTGAATTATGACAAATGCTAAGCTCTTTAGACAAGTTTTCACATTTCTTTACTTCCTGAGCATAAGAATTTTTCAATTTAACAATTTTTTTTGTTTTCTTTAATAAGGAAGTCCTCTTGGCTATCCAAGAGTTCATCCTTCTGATTAATTGCTTCTATTAATTCATTCTATTTCTTCTTTTGATCCATGCTAAGGTTGGCAAAGAGAGGCATTAAATTATCCTCACTATCACTAGAGCTACCTTCATCACTAGATGTTGTATACTTGGGGGTGGCTCTAGATTGTACCTTCTTTTTCTTGTCGTCCTTAGCCATGAGACATTTGTGGCCGACGCTGGGGAAGAGGAGGCCCTTGTTGACGGCGATGTTGGCGGCGTCCTCGTCGGAGGAGGAGTCGGTGGAGCTCTCATCGGAGTCCCATTCCCGACATATGTGGGCATCGCCGCCCTTCTTCTTGTAGTACCTCTTCTTCTCCTTCTTCTTCCCTTTCTTGTCATCGTCCCTGTCACTTTCACTAGACATAGGACATTTAGCAATAAAGTGACCAGACTTACCACACCGGTAGCAAACCTTCTTGGAGTGGGACTTGTAGTTTTTCCCCTTCTTTGCTTGAGGATTTGGCGGAAACTCTTGATGATGAGTGCCATTTCCTCATTGTCGAGCTTGGAGGCGTCGATTGGGAGCCTACTTGATGTAGCCTCCTCTTTCTTCTCTTTCGTTGCTTTGAATGCGATGGGTTGCACCTTGGGTGTGGAGGTGGCGCCTTGCTCCAAGTTGACAATATGTTTGGAGTCTTTGATCATAATTTCAAAGCTCACAAACTTGCCTATCACTTCCTCGGGAGACATAAGTTTATATCTAGAATCCCCACAAATTAATTGCACTTGAGTAGGATTGTGAAAAACAAGGGATCTTAGAATAACCTTGACCATTTCATGGTCATCCCACTTGGTGCTCCCGAGGTTGCGCACTTGGTTCACCATGGTTTTTAGTCGGTTGTACATTGCTCATGGCTCTTCTCCTTTGTTGAGGACGAATCAACCGAGCTCCCCCTCGATCGTCTCATGCTTGGTGATCTTGGTCACCTCGTCCCCTTCGTGCGCCGTTTTGAGGACGTCCCAAATTTCCTTGGCGGCCTTTAATCCTTGCACCTTATTATACTCCTCTCGACATAGAGAGGCAAGGAGTATAGAAGTTGCTTGGGAGTTAAAGTGTTGTATTTGGGTGGCCTCGTCCAAGTCGTAATCCTTGTCCCCCACTTGTGGTACCTGCGCTCCAAATTCAACTATGTCCCATATGTTTTCGTGGAGTGAGGTTAGGTGATGCCTCATTTTATCACTCCACATACAATAATCTTCACCATCAAAATATGGTGGTTTGCCTAGGGGAACGGAAAGTAATGGAGCGTGCTTTGAAATACGGGGATAGCGAAGAGGCATCTTATTATACTTCTTGCGCTCATGGCGCTTAGAAGCGACAGATGGAGGAAGAGGATTCCTCCTTGTTCTTGTTGCCGGACTCCCTCGGAAGAGTCCTTCTCGAGCTTGCGGCCTTTTCGCCGGTCATAATCTCCCTCTTAGCGTGATCTCCCGACATCACTTCGAGTTGTCAGACTCTAATGAAGCACCGGGCTCTGATACCAATTGAAAGTCGCCTAGAGGGGGTGAATAGGCGAAACCTGAAATTTATAACTTTAAACACGCACTAAGGTCGGGGGTTAGCGTTAGAATTAAATTCAAGTCAGAAAGAGAGGGAAAACAAATCAACCAAGAAATAAGGCGAGTGAACACGTTGATTTGTTTTACCGAGGTTCGGTTCCAAAGAACCTAGTCCCCGTTGAGGAGGTCACGAAGACCGGGTCTATTTCAACCCTTTCCCTCTCTCAAACGCTCACTTAGACCGAGTGAGCCTTCTTCCTTAATCTCACGGGTCACTAAGACCCTGCAAGGACCACCACACACTTGGTGACTCTTTCCTCACTTACAAAGCACTTGAGAATAAGAATGTGAAAAGAAGAAAGGCAATCCAAGCGACAAGAACTCAAATGAACACAAAAATCTCTCTCTCACAAGCCACTAAGTGTTTGGAGTGAATTTGGCACTCGGAGAGGATTTGATCTTTTGTATTGTTTCTTGGAGTGAATGCTAGAGCTCTTGTATTGAATGTGATCTTCAGAAAACTTGGATGCTTGAAGTTGTGGTGGTTAGGGGGTATTTATAGCCCCCAACCACCAAGGTAGTCGTTGGGGAGGCTGCTGTCGATGGGCGCACCGGACAGTCTGGTGCGCCACCGGACACTCACTGTTCAGTGTCCGGTGTGCCGCCACGTCACCCAACCGTTAGGGTTCTGGAGCAGCTGACCGTTGGTGCCTTTGTCTTCTTGTGGCACCGGATAGTCTGGTGGTGCACCGGACAGTCCGGTGCCCCTCTGACTTGCTGCTCTAACTTCTGCCGCGGTACTATGCTGCATTGTTCATCCGTCAGAGTCGACTGTTGGCGCGAGTTAGTTGTTGCTTCGCTGGCTCACCGGACAGTCCAGTGAATTATAGTGGAGCGCGCCTGCGTTTTCTCGAGTGTGGCTGCTTGGCTCCTGTACGGCCTTGGTGCACCGGACACTGTCTGGTGGCACACCGAACAGTCCGGTGCGCCAGTCCACAACACACTCAGGTTCTTGCTCCATTTCAATTTAGTCCCTAACTTGATTCTTTTATTGGTTTGTGTTGAACCTTATACACCTGTAAAACATGTATTCTAGAGCAAACTAGTTAGTCCATATGTTTGTGTTGGACATTCAACCACCAAAATTAATTGTAGAAAAAGTTAACCCTATTTCCCTTTCACCTCTAACCACCAGGTGTTGCCTGACTAGTCACTAGACAAACACGAATGCTGAGACCAAGCAACTTCTGACAGTCTTCCAGCGGCATGGTCATCTCGCCGCAGGGCAGGTGGAAAGTGTGAGTCTCTGGCCACACCACCTATGGGAACACAAACGATTAAAAATTCAGAAGTATGAAAAAAGATGCAATGGTTGTATTTCAAAAAAATGTAGATGTTGTTACCTGTCGACCATAGCCGTCAAAGTCGTAGGGTTGAATATCGGCAACCCACGACGAACCTAGAATGATACGACGTCCAAGCCAGCCCTCTCTAGGAGAGGAGTGTACCTGTTCTTGTACTGCATCTCCTCCTGAAAGCGGTCATGAGTCTGGACCCGTAGAACGGGCATCACCTGACAATCATAGTAATTTCATTAGTTAAATATAAGTTGCATTTATTAATTTCAAATTTTAATATATATGCAAAAAGTTACCTCGCGATGAGACAGCCCATGTGGTGCTCGTCGTAGTGAGGGTCCAGCAAGTGGAATTGCGTCATCCAGAAGGTTAGTAAATTATACAAATGTAACAACAAATCTAGTATAGTACAATAACAGATGTGTACTCTGCATGTGAGGTAAATATTGTATCACACCTGACTAAGTGCCCAAATGCATGTACGTGAGTTGTGGCCAAGTCTGTAGTATTTTCCGCATTCGTTCTGCTCTGGGTCCATGAGAAAGTGGGACGCTTGATCTCTCTTAGTGCGGCCAGAAACCTGATCCATGACCATGTTGCACTAGCTCCTTTCCTAGTACCATGTTTGTCCCAACGGTGCGCTGGATGAGCAATGTATGTCGGACCGGTGTACGTTGGCCACTATGACTTATCAAGGGCTCTAGGTACGTACTAAGCTCTCCGCATAGAACTCCCAAGGGATCCTACTCTCGAATGCAAAGTTGCAATGACGGGCGACAGTAACATAATATGAGAACATGGAAAGTGGTACTGTCTAGGTTTACCACAACCACACGAGAATGCATCAAGTAACACAACATATGTCCTCGAAGGCCGCACCTCACCGTCAGAAGTTGTGCCACCCATCGTTGTTACCTCATATTTTCCTAACTCCTCGTCAAAGCATTGTACCTCATGTCTATTGGCTCATTCATTTGCATTATTAAGATGTGTTGTTGGTTTAGGTGCCCATCTCTGACCTCACATCTGCATTTCATTAGCCTGTGCATATCTCTCATTAAATCATGCCACAAGCCTATAGAAAGTGAACGTTACTATAGCATTGACTGGCATGGCACGTTGTAACAACCTAAATCCATCAATCGAAAAATAACTTAGTTTTATATTATTAATTTCCAGTAGAAATAAAAAAAATTATGTTTTCAAATAATGAAATGGTAATATAAATAAATTGAACTAACATTTCTCTTTTTGTTTTGATTTGAACTAAGGCACTTGGGATCTAATGTTATTTTTGTGCTTCTTGGATAAATGATCGGGGCATCTGCCATGGTGGTCGATGCACCCAGTATTTTGCTAGAAACAACAAAGACAAAACACTCTAGGATGGAACAGCAGCCGAAGTTGCAAAATCCTCTGGCAGCGCAAGAGCTACCGAAGATAGCTCTCGTTCCAGCAATAACTCCTAAGAAAGGGAGAAGGATGGCCAATGTTCTAGACATTGTCCTGAGGCCCTCGAAAGCGGCTACGCCTCCTCCTACAAAGATTTCCAAATATAAATATGAAGAATTGAAAACGGCTATTGAAAGTATTGCTCCTGATTGCGCTAAAGCTAGATCTTCGGAATGTAGGCCAATAGAAAAGGTAAGCGGGAAACTGTCAGAGAAAATATCACTACCGGTACCTGAAGAAGCATCGCTCAAAAATATTTAATTCATTATTCTCCATGCTTTAGGAAAACAATTGATGAAGGTATAGATTGCCGAAGCTCAGCATTATGCTAAAGATCTAAAGTATCCTCGAGGATCCTTAGTTTACAAAGGCAATGAAGAAGATGATTTCCTATACTGCCTTCCTAATAACAAGGAAATTGATGTCTGCCGAGAAATGATGGACAACATGAGTTACCCGAAGGTCGAGCTCAAACTATCCTTAATGCTGAAGGACCATCTAGCATATTGCTTGGCATATAATAGTTTAAAGGTTTATGTTTACTTTTATCTTCGGGATTTTGATAAATATTTTAGGTAAAGTATTTACTTGTTTTCTTTTTGCCATCATTAGGGACTTATTTTGAGCAAAGCTTTGAAGGCGCAGAAAGAATGCAAAGATGAAAGCACTTGAATAGCCTTCGGAAATTTGCGCTCAGAAGTTATAACGCTTCGGAATGAGCCTCTTGAGAAAGACAATATTCTTCTTTCTTTAGTCGATAGGCTAAAGACGAATGAAACTACTTTGGCTAAATTCTCTGAGGCAGATCAAAAGATTTTGAAGCTTGAAAAGGAAAAGAAGCTGACACAAGACGCATAGCCGATAAATAGAACTGCACAAATCTGAGGTGGCAAGACTGGAGAAGAAACTTGACGAAGTCATTGAAAACTTTAATATTGAGCAAGCGAAGCGTGAAATATCCAATACTGAACGATCTAGGGTGCAAAAGAATGTTAAAGAGCTTTGTCAAACAAAGGAAGAATGCTACTCTATCGCTATGCAATGTTCTGTTAAATTGAAAAATGCTTTTGCTAAAGTTGGCGCATTCTCAACTGAGCAAAATGTTATCCATAGAGATCCCAAAGGTGTGATAAAATGGATTGAAGGTGAGATTAAAGCTGTTGACGAAGTTTTAACCAGCAGAGGGGACTTTTGTGCCTGTGTGGGTGCTCGAGGGGCTGTGTCGTTGCTCGAAAAAGCTGGTTGTGAACATGCGAAGGCTGTAATTCAGCCGGAATTCTCAGTTTCAGCGAATGACATTGGACAACCTTCATCCGAAGCTACTGCCCTTGGTGAAAATTTAATTCTGAAGTGTGGATGAACGGCGGAAGAGAGATACAGATGAAGCTATCAAACAAAGTGAAGAAGAATCCCATCTAGCTTCAGAGGAAGCAAGAAAAGCTAAAGAGGCTACAGAACGTGAAAGACGTATAGGTATGCTTGTGTCACTTTTTTATCTTCGTAAGTATCTTAGCTTCGTGCCTAACAAAACTACATGTAGCAGAACTTTCTCCCCCTCGGAACCATATGATCCAGACACTGGTCTAGCTCAAAAGGGGGTCCTTGATCAATTCAAGATAGTGAATGCAGCGATAGATGAAAGCTGTTGATTCACTTCTAAACGAAGCTGCTGAAAAAGTTCTGAACAAAGATGACTAATCTGTGTGTTAAGAACATTATGGAATTTGTGTGTTGAATTTATGCAAAAAAATAATTGTAAGTTGTGTGTGATTCATCGTGTAATATATTTCTTTATGTAGCATGAAATTATTGTACATACTGTTTTTGAACCGAAGGCGAAAAAATACCTTCTCTTCTTTTCACGCTTCATAAAGAAAATACCTTTTTGCCAAAGGTCTTGTACAACGAATACTATTCCCGAAGTAATAGCATTGGTCCCTTCGTCTTGTTTGAGGACAACCGTTAGAGATTCGATATCTTTCCCCTTGCCTTGCTTTATTCCATAATTTCTCAACAAGCATGTATTCAATTTCGTAGATCAACCGTATCTGCGGATGAAGGAACAATTTCCCTTCTTCTCCATTTATGGATGATGCAAAATGATGTATGATGTTATGATGCAGGATGATGCGATGACATGATGCAAAAAATGTTTGAGAAAAAATGATAATAGAAAAACATTTCATAATAAGACTCTGCATCCCCTTAGGAATGACTTTGGAGTCTCTCCACCTCTTACTTAAGTGGTATTTTAGCTCTGCATCCCCGTAGCAACGACTTTGGAGCTAAGCTCTACGTCCCCTTAGGAATGACTTTAGAGCTTCTTCACCTTTACTTAGGTGGTATTTTAGCTCTGCATCCCCGTAGGAATGACTTTGGAGCAACTTCACCTTTTACTTAGGTGGTATTTTAGCTCTGCATCCCCGTAGGAATGACTTTGGAGCTTCTTCACCTTTGTTGTTACACTCGATGGTGTAACCTCATATTTATTACAATATGTCGAAGGTTTCCCCTTCTCAAATTGTTTATTGGACAAGAATATAAAGCAAAATAAGTGAAAATTACAATAGATGTGTATCAAGTTCTTGGTCCAGCCCCTCTATTGCTTCAGTAGATATGCCTGGATTCTGGAACAGTACTGTTGACTGTTCGAGCTTCGAACTCCTCTCTTGTGTTGCGCTGCTGTTGGACTAGTCACAACCCCTGAGGCTGCTAGTTATGGGACGAAGTTGGGGCTAGTGCAGGTGGTTGTGGTAAGGCCCACACAGCTGGATAGTGACTTGTCGAAGCTACCGAGACTGTAGGTTATGATAATGGCTGTTGGTTACCCACATACTCTGGGATGTATGGGGAGTAACACGAAGCAGTATGTAGAACTTGCTTAGTTTGATTCTGTCGTTCTTCGTCCTCAGCTATGTTAGTCACTTGTTCTAGATTACTTTGAATCATGAAACAAGGCAACACAATTGTCAAATATTAAGGACCTTCGTCCTTCAAGGCATTATTTACCTTCGGATATAATGAGTCTTGGACGAAGGTCATGAAGAACGAGTCTTCATCATTCACAAATATAAAAACATAGTTACGGATGTAACAATATGTCATTTAGTTATTTCATATCCAATGTTTAAATAATATTAAAATACATCTCATATATTAACAAACTGATACACAATGTGCATTACATTAACACCTTCGGCTTGCTCCAAGGTAAAGGTGTGAATGCGATTCCAATCCCACGTGAACAGGACGGGGGTACTGTTCATCTATTTATAGGCAATCGTACAACTTTGTATGATATTACATTCATACCCTCAAAGATTACATGCAAGGTTTACAAATGTTATAGGGATAACATTGTCATTTGCTCTAGCAACTCGAATAACACCTTCTCCTTATGTTGTCTTCCTGCATCATTGTGATGAAGCTTACTTCGTTATGCTTCCACCATTCTGTGCTGAAGCTATTCTCATTTCGAAGCTCATGTAATACTTAATAATATACTGATAACAAATGGTTAGTCATGTTTTTAGGACCTTCGGAAGATGAAGGCCCCCAACAGTAGCCCCTCACAGTATTAGTTTGTTTCCTTGTAACAAATTCAGACTACGAAATGAACGAAGGCCTTTAGCCGAAGGTCCAAAAAACACCTTCCCTTCGCTATAATAGCGAACTTTTCTGTATCGTGGGGCCCACCATGCAGTGCTGGTTTGCATATATATATATATATATATATATATATATATATATATATATATATATATATATATATATATATATATGTATATATATATATATATATATATATATATATATGAGGGTTGCGATGAAAATATTTTTCGTGCTATGAAGCAAGTTTGTGTTGGCTTTGTTGTTTAGCTTGCTGATTCTATAACCGTGATTGCTTTCGAGCTTCGGTTTTTTTGTTTCGACCAGAACTGAGATGGCCGGAGGTAAAAAGAGTGAGGACTCCACATTGGCTAGGTTTTATGAAGCCATGGAGAGGACGAATGTTGAAAAAATAACTGATGAAGTTTTAACTGGGTTGTCTGAAGATTCTAATGACAGTGAGGATTTTGATATCGAAAGTGATAACAATGATGCCAAAAAATGGTTCTATGTTAAGAATGATTTGGTCGAGAGGAAGGACGTGAAGGATGTAATTCAGTGTCCCCCATACAATCACGCTTCAGCATCAGAAGACCTTCGGTTGTGAACAGTTAAAAGGCTCAAGCCTGCTTGGTGGCCTTTAATACTGTGTGCAACTACATTGGTACCAGAGACTTGGTCCAAGAGCACATAGCCTTCAAAGTGTGGCCCCTTGTTAGTGAATGGGAAATGCCGAAGGAAACCACTGCTATCTCAAGCGAAGGTCGTTTGATTTATCTGAAATATACCTACCGCTACAGAAGTCAGTTTGGCGAGCTAGATGATGAATGGCTTGAAGCAATTGAGGCTACTAGTGAGGAGTTGCTGGGGGCTTATACGAAGGCTGAAGATGAAGCCATGAATATTGCCTTTGCTGCTCATGGAAAAAGAAGGATGAACAAAGTGTTTGATGTTATTGGATTTGTCTATCCTGAGTACTGCTTTCCCGCACGGAAGCAAGGAATGAAGAGGAAGATTGCTGCAACGACCTCCTCTGCCGCACCGAAGCCAAAGAGGGCAAAAGTCATAACTCACCGGGCGAAGTCATATTTCTTAGAGAGGATTGCAAGACTGTCTATTGCAGGAGCTTCAGAGACAGAAGCTGCCGAAGCAGTTGAAGAGACCCTCTCAGCTTCAGAGGTAATACTTTTGTTTTTCCTTGTTTTGAATCAAAGTGTATTTATTCTAATCTTACTTTTGGGATTTTTGAATAGATGATTAGAGGACCACTCCAGCAACCGAAGTTCCCCTTATTCAATTGGAAAAAACAAAAACAGAGAGCTCTAAGATAGAACAACAGCCTAAGCTGCCGAGTTCTCCGATGGTGCAAGAACTATTGAAGTTAGTATTTGCTCCAGCAGCAACTTCTAAGAGAGGGAGAAGGATGGCCAACGTACTAGACACTGTTTTGAGGCCTCGAAGGTGGTAACTCCTTCTGCTACGAAAATTTCCAAAGGTAAACCTGAAGAATTGAAAAAGGCTAGTGAAAGTGCTACTCCTAACTATGCCGAAGCTAGACCTTCGGAGAACAGATCAACAAAACAAGTAAGCGGGAGCCTGTCAAAGAAGTTGTCATTGCCAACACCCGCAGTGGCATCGCCCAGGGATCTTGAATTCATCATTTGCCATGCTTCAGAAAAACAAATGATGAAGAAACAAATTGCTAAGGCTCAGAAATATGCTAAAGATCTGAAGTATCCTCGGGGATCCTTAGTGTATGAAGGCGATGAAGAAGATGATTTCCTATACTGCCTTCCTGACAACAAGGAAATTGACGTCTGCCGAGAAATGATGGATAACATGGGTTACCCGAAGCTTGAGCTCGGACTATCCTTAATGCCGAAGGACCATCTAGCAGACTGCTTGTCATACAATAGTTTGAAGGTTTGCGCATACTCTTTCCTTCGATCTCTTGATAATCATTTTGATTAAAGTATTTAGTTATTTTATTTTTGTCGTTATTAGGGGCTTATTTTAAGAAAAGCTTTGAAGGCGCAAAAAGAATGTGAGGATGAGAGCACTAAAATAGCTTTCGGAAACTTGCGCTCAGAAGTTATAATGCTTCGAAATGAGGCCCTTGAAAAAGACAAGATTCTTCTCTCTTTAGTCGAAAGGCTAAAGACGAGTGAAGCTAATTTGGCTAAATTCTCTGAAGCAGATCAAAAGATTTTAAAGCTTGAAAAGGAAAAACAGGCTGACACAAAATGCATAGCCAATCTAGAATATGCTTTATACACCCAAGTAGAATTGCATAAATCTGAAGTGATGAGGCTGGAGAAGAAACTTGACGAAGTTACCGAAAATTTTAACGTTGAGTAATCGAAGCGTGAGATATCCGATACTGAGCGGTCTAGGGTACAAAAGAATGTTGAAGAGCTTCGTCAAGCGAATGAAGAATGTTACAATGTTGCTATACAATACTCTGATAAGCTAAAGAATGCTTTTACTAGTGTTGGCGCATTCTCGGCTTTTACTAGGGTTGGCCATTTTTTTCTCCTGCAATAGGCAGTCTGCTAAGGCTATAATTCAGCCAGAAATCTCAGTTTCAGCAAATGATATTAGAGAACCTTCAGCCGAAGCTACCACCTTTGGTGGGAAATTTTATTTTGAAGTGTGGTTGAACGGCGGAAGAGAGATAGCAGATGAAGCTATCAGGCAGAGCGAAGAAGAATCTCATCTTGCTTCAGAGGAAGCAAGAAAAGCTGAAGAAGCCACAAAATGCGAAAGGCGTATATGTACATTTGTCATGTTTTAGCTTCATAATAGTTTTAGCTTCATATCTTACAAAAACTTATATTTTGGTGCAGCTGAACTCTCTCCTCCGCTGGAGCCATACGATCCTAACACTGATCCAGCCCTAAAGGGTACTATTGACGAATTCAAAATAGTAAACGCAGCAATAGATGAAGTTGTAGAGAAACTTTTAAACGAAGCTACTGAGAAGGTCCTGAAGGAGGATGACTAATCGTTGTGTGAAAAATATTGTAAAATTTATATGCTGCATTTATACAAGGAACAATTGTAAACTATGTAATTCATGATGTAATATATTTCTTTGTGTAGCGTGAAATTATCGTACGTACCAATTTTGAGCCAAAGGCGAAAAAACACCTTCCCGTCTTTTCACGCTTCATAAAGAAAATCCCTTTTTCCGAACGTCTTTCATAAGGAATACCATTGCCGAAGTGGCAGTATTGGCCCCGAAGCTGTTGCCGAAGGTCTTGCATAAGGAATACCGTTGCCGAAGTGGCAGTATTGGCCCTGAAGATCTTGCCAAACGTCTTGCATAAGGAATATCGTACCTTTTAAGAGCAACCGCTAGAGATACAATATCTTTTCTTTTGCATTGCTTTGTTTCATAATTCCTTAACAAAAACACCCTTAGCTTCGTAGGTCAATCACATTTTGCGGATGAAGGAACAATATTCCTTCTCCCTTTTTGAATGATGCAAAATGATGAATCATGCGATGATATGATGCAGAATCATGCGATGGTATGATGCAAAAAATGATGATAGAAAACACTTCATAATAATAAGACTCTGCGTCCCCTTAGGAACAACTTTGGAGTCTCTTCACCTTTTACTTAGGTGGTATTTTACCTCTGCATGCCCGTGGGAACTACTTTGGAGCTAAGCTCTGCATCCACTTAGGAATGACTTTGGAGCTTCTTCACCTTTTACTTAGGTGGCATTTAAGCTCTACATCCCCTTAGAACGACTTTGGAGCTTCTTCACCTTTTACTTAGGTGGTATTTTAGCTCTGCATCCCCGTAGGAACGACTTTGGAGCTTCTTTACCTTTGTTATTACACTCGATGGTGTAACCACAAATTTATTACAACGTGCCGAAGGTTGCACCTTCGCAAATTATTTCTGAGGCAACATCATGAAGCGAAAGAAATGAAAATTACAATAGATGTATATCAAGTTCTTAGTCCGGCCCTTTGTAGCTTCAGTAAATGTGCCTAGATTCTGAAACAATACGGTTGACTATTCGAGCTTCGGACTCCTCCCTTGGATCGCGTTGCTGCTGGACTTGGCGCTGCCTTTCAGGCTGCTGGTTGTGGGACAAAGTTGGGGCCAGTGCAGGTGGTTGTGGTAAGACCCACATAGCTGGAGAGTGACTTGTCAAAGCCACTGAAATTGTAGGTTGTGAGAACGGCTATTGGTTGCCCACATACTCTGGAATGTATGGGGAATAGCACGAAGCAGTTTGTAGGACATGCTTCGGTTGATTATGTCGTCCTTCAACTCAGCTATTTCCTTCTGCTTCTGTATTGTAACTTGGCAGGTTCTTGTTGTGTGCCCCTTATCCTCTCCACAGAATAAGCAAAATAGTCTTCTTGATTGAGAGTTGAATCTTCCTCTAAAGCTTCGTCCCCCTTTGCCTTCCGGTGCTGGTGGTCTAAAGGAACTCTGTTGTGTCCCTGTTGACTGAGAACTGTGCTGGTGCACTTGGTTATGGTTGCTCCTGTCCTCACTTTGACTAGGATTGTGTATTGTTCTGACATGCCTTGGGTGAAGCCTTCCTCCGAAGCCTCTGGTCATCTCAGAATGTATGTAAGCTTCCTCCCTTCTTTGCTGGAAATCGTTGTTGGCTCTAATGTACTCATTCATCTTCTAGAGAAGCTTCTCCAAGGTTTGGGGGGCTTTCTTGCAAAATATTGTGTCGTTGGGCCTCGACGAAGTCCCTTGATCATGGCTTCAATGGCGATCTCATTTGACACTGTTGGCGCCTGAGCTCTGAGACGCAGAAACCTTCGGACGTATGCCTGCAGATACTCCTCATGGTTCTGTGTGCACTGCAATAAAGCTTCAACGATCACTAGCTTCATTTCAAACCCTTGAAAGCTAGTGACCAACATATCCTTCAACTTCTGCCATGATGTGTTTGGGGCCTTCTTCTTCGCCGAAGGTCCTCCAAGTAAAAACACCTTCGGCAATGTGATATGCGAACTGACACAACACAAAGGTACAAGCCAAAGCTACAATTCAGGGAGCTTCGGTATAATGACATGCCATGAGACGAAGGGCTGCACCGACTTAAAGAGGAAAAGACTGATCAGTCCTTGATAATTTGTGTCACGCTTATAGTTAGTTATCAAGGACATGAGTGTAATTTCGACCGGGCTACGTCATGTGCCTATAAATAGATGAATAGTAACCCTGTACTGTTCACGCTGGCTTGTATTCACTCGCTCGTCATACTCGGATTCTCACCTTCTGTCAAGCCGAAGGTATAAATGTAATTCAATATTTTCCATGTTTATTCATGATTACATAATAAAAATGTCTTAATGATTTCATATGATTATTCATGTTCTTTGTATAAGTCATATGATCCTGCTTTCCATTGTATATTGAGATGATGAAGGTACGTCCTTCATGACCTTCATCTGGAAATCATTATATCCTAAGGGAAATAATGCTTCGAAGGATGAAGGTCTTTAACCATTAACATTTGTGTTGCCTTGTTTTTAATTCATAGCATTTGAGAACAAGTCCCCAACATTGGCGCCCACCTCCGATGAACTCACTTCTACTGATTGAGCTGATGGCTTCATTCAACAACCAAGTTGTAGCACCTTCGGTTACAAAGCTGGTGCTCCCAATCACGGGTGGTTCAAGTTTAGAGCTAGCGAACAAGAAGCAGAAGAAAGAAGCGCAAAGAAGAGTGCAGCATGTTGGGGTGCAAGGACCCTTTGTCAGGTCCAAGTAGTCCCACATTCCAATCACCTTCTCCCAGGAGGATCTTTAGCTAAAAGACTATCCTCACAATGATGCTATGGTCATATCTTGTGTCATCAAGGGATTTCTGGTCCACAATATTCTTGTTGACACAGGCAGTGTAGCGGACTTTATATTTGCAAAGGCTTTCAGGCAGATGCAAGAACCAGAGGACAAGATTCATGATGCTACACACCCTCTTTGTGGCTTCGAAGGACGGCAGATTGTGGCACTTGGCAAAATCACAATGTCAGTTACTTTCGGTTATGTCGACAACACAAGAACTGAGCAAGTTGTTTTTGATATTGTCGACATGGAATACCCGTACAATGCAATCATTGGTCGAGGAACACCTAATGCCTTCGAAGCAATACTTCATCCAGCATACTTATGCATGAAGATACCTTCGGAACAAGGGCCCATTGCCAGCCATGGAAGTCAAGAAGCTGCCAGAAGGGCCGAAGGGAGTTGGACAGATTCAAAGGCAATCCACAACATAGATGGAGCCGAAGCTTGTCAACAATATAAGCACAAAAGAGAGAAGGCTGCTTCAGCAGATCAGTCGAAGCCTATGCTCCTATGTGAAGATATAGCAGATCAAAGGGTACTACAGGGATCTCAGCTTTCTGATGAGCAAGAAAAAACTCTGATAAGGTTTTTGTTCAACAACAAAGATATCTTTGCTTGGACAACCAATGATCTTTGTGGTGTCAACAGAGATGTTATTGAGCATTCACTTAATGTGGATCCATCTTTTAGGCCAAGGAAGCAAAGACTTCGGAAGATGTCTGATGATAAAGCTGAAGGTGCTCGTAACGAAGTAAAGAGACTTCTTAGTGCTACAGTTATCATAGCAGTAACATATCCAGAATGGCTAGCCAACACTGTTATGGTGAAGAAGGCTAATGGCAAATGGAGAATGTGCATTGATTTCACAGATCTCAACAAAGCATGCCCAAAGGACGAGTTCCCATTACCAAGAATAGATTCCCTTGTAGATGCAGCAGCTTCTTCGGAGCTCATGAGTCTACTGGACTACTACTCAGGCTATCATCAGATCTGGATGAAGAAGGAAGATGAGCCAAAAACTAGCTTCATAACACCTAGTGGCACTTATTGCTACCTTCGGATGCCTAAGGGGCTCAAGAATGCTGGAGGAAGCTTCAGCAGAATGATAGCCAAGGTCCTTCACTCACAAATAGGTAGGAATGTGCTGACTTATGTTGATGACATCATAGTAAAGAGCACAAAGCAAGAGAATCATATTGCCGACCTGTAGGAGACATTTGCCAATTTCAGGCAAGCTAGTCTGAAATTAAATACAAAGAAGGGCAAGTTCCTTGGTTGTCTAGTATCAACAAAGGGAATCGAAGCTAACCCAAATAAGATCGAAGCTATCCTTCGGATGGAGCCACCAAATAAAAAGAAGGGGGCCCAACGGTTGGCAGGAAGGCTGGCATTGTTAAATAGATTTATATCCAGATCAGCAGAAAGGAATCTACCATTCTCTGAAATACTGAAGTCAGCCGAAGTCTTCCAGTGGGGTCCGGCTTAGCAAAGGGCTTTTGAAGAGTTAAAGCAATACTTGATCGACTTGACAACTCTAACTCCACCTTCGCTAGGGGCTCCATTGCTCCTATATGTAGCAGCTTCTCACTCTTCAGTCAGCGTAGCGCTTGTACAGGAGAAGCAAGATGGCCAGGTCAAAAAACAAGCACCAGTATATTTTGTCTCCGAAGTTCTAAGCTTATCAAAGAGAAATTATACAGAATTGGAGAAGGTGCTATATGCTGTGTTGATGGCTTCCAGGAAGCTTCGGCATTACTTTCAAGCATATCATATAATTGTTCCTTCGTTGCAACTTTTGAAAGACATAATGAGGAATAGAGAAGCTACTGGGAGGATCGGAAAATGGGCTACCGAGCTCAATGAATTTTCTATTGACTATGTATACAGGTCATCAATTCAGTCACAGGCGTTAGCGGATTTCATTGCTGATTAGATGCCAGGGGCTCAGGAAGAAGTAACAAAAGACGCCAAAGCCTGGATAGTCTTCTGTGATGGTTCTTGGGGAACCTACAGCGTGTAACACCCCAGGTGTTACCATGACCATGGCACCTCTATGCACTAATGACTGTGATCACATGTGGAAGAAACTTGAAGAGAAGAGCATAAAACCTTGGGGACCATGTATTAACCAAGGATGTTAATGACCAAAAGCATTACCCAAGCATTTATGCAATTATCACCTTGGGCAAGAGAGGAGTAAACCCTAGACCCTTCTTGAGCTCTTAACTCCCAAAACCCTGGTAAAGGGGGGAAGGTTAAGCAAATGTGCAAATCATGAGTTAACCTTTAGCAAAAGTTAAGTAACATTATAATCTACAAAATACAAAGAGGAAACATTGCGAAAAGACTCCTTAAAGAACCCCAAATCCATTCCTTAAGTAGAGAGAGAGCTAGAGCTCTCTAATTCTCTCTAAGTCAAATTCTACACCTAATCCAAAGATCCACCGTGTACACTTAGTAAATGGCACCAAAACCACTTGAGTTGTATACCAAAAATGTGTCATACCACCTAAGGCACCCACTGGAAAAAGTTGAAACCGAGCCCAAGATGTTTGACATGATTTGGCATGGCTTTTGTCGCGAGGTGGGCAGAGGGACAAGCCAGATTTGGCGTCTGCATATCTCCCTACCAGATCCTAAATAATGTAAACTACTTAGGAAAAATATAAAACCCCTAAGTGTTGAAGAAAACTTTAGAGTTTTGATTTAAATGATTAACTGGTCAAAAGCTAAAAGAAATAAGGAAAAATAGTTACACTATTTGACTAGGGTTAAGAAAATTTAGAGAAGTACTTGATCGCTTCCTAACATGTACAAAAATAATAAACCCCTCTGTACACCAAGTTAAGGTTGAGTTTACCATTTAAATCATTTTTAGCCAAAAGTTAGAGAAAATATTAAAGGTGGTTTAAATAAAAAACCAGGGAACACCCACATTTTTGTTAGTTTACTTATTCAGTATAGTTCACTAGAAAAATCTATTATACCCTTGTTTAGTATAGAATAAATGAGATACCTTTTATTTTAGGAAAACAAGGAAAACTTAGAAAACCCTAGAAAAATAACCCCAAGGAGAAAACACCCCAAACCTTGGGATAACTAATGTTTTGTTATGATGAATATAGGAAAAATATGAAATCTGTTGTTTGATATTTTTCAAATAACAAGTTAGTTATAAGCACCTTTTTGGCATAAAACTTTAGAAATTCACAACTAAATATCCAGTATGCCTTTTTCTGTGATTTTTAACACAAAGGCCTAATATCACCTATGTGTCTGGACAAAAATAACATTTGGTACAAAAACCTCAAATAAATTATAGCTATAGTGTAAAGTGCCCTCTTAAGACTTATCCTTGTTAATTTTGCCCAAGTAGTATTTGAATCAGTAACCACCTCAAATTTATAGGACAAAATACAGTAACAACTAGTAACCCAATGTAATTTTTACGGAATTTTTGGAAAGAGTTAAACCACTGTTGTAGTTCAAACCCACACTAGAATTCATAAATAGAAAATGAAAAATGGAAATTAATATTGGAGATTAATGTCACCCTAATCCAACCAGCAAAACCCCTTTTATTGCCCAATAAAATATCTAAGGGAAATACAATCCACTATGCTTATCCTTAACAAAACCCAAACCTAAATTGATAAGCATACACCACTAAGAGCCACGTATGACCAAGAAACCCTAAGTTACTAAACTAACTTAGTTTTCTTTCACTTAGCATAATGTTACTAAATCATGCATAATCATGACATACATATTTTTATTCATTGCATTCGATAGATTGCAACCTCGCTGACGGAGAGTACGTCCTCGTGCCGGAGCAAGGATCAGCTGCTCAGGAGGTAGCTCCGGATCTAGCACTAGAGCCTGCCCCAGAGGATCTGCCTGCCCCAGATTTGGAAGGCAAGCCCCGGTTGTATGCATAACCTATTTATTATGCTATTTTACTACACTTAATGATTGTAGGATTGAATGTGCACTTAAGTGTAGGAGTTGTTTGAAACCCTAGTTGCATGATTTCAGGAATCCTTTTGTGATGGATACTAGTATGCTAGGTCGAGTAGCTGCTTTATTAATTAGGGATCTCGGTAGAAGTCGAGTGATTTTTCTAGCACTCGCGCGAGGTCAGGAATTGGTTGTATCCATTTTGATATCATAATGATGGTGGTCTGTGGACAACGGTCCATGGGGATGCGTTGTCTACGAGACAGAAATTGGAATAAGGATTAAGGTGTGGTACAGTGTGTCAAGCGTTTGAACATACTAAACACATGCCGAGAAATATGGTAAATCGGTAAGCCTAGTACCTGAGTGAACCTGCCCGCAGACATATGCCCTCACGCGACCTGAGACGTGGTCTCCCATTCCTGTTATGGTGGATACAAGTGCGATCACTGCACGACGGCAGTCGGGGTCAGTGAGGCATTGTACGCCAAGGCGGTGAGCCCTGATCTGTTGCCAGTGAATCGATGGGGACGGTTGATGTGTGTGGGGACGGAGTGCCTCGCCACATCGTGTGTTTAGGTTTACCTTGCAAGGTTTAAAAACTCGATTCGAATCGCCTGCTTCTCGTAGCTAATGAGACTGCTTGATCCATGCTGCTACATTGAGTAACAAGTGGAAATGTGATGATTTGACAAAAGATGTTGATTTCTAAATTTTGCTTGCTACCATGAATGAGTAGATAGTACACATCTAGTCTTAAGAGAGTCACACTAAAACTTGACAAAGCTAAAACTTGATTTATAAACTCAGCTAGTGCTTTTGGCAACCAAACCCACAGCCAAACAGCTGCATGTCTAGAGGTAGAGGAGTAGACTCCTCACACCGGTTAAGTCTAGCTGAGTATTAGTATACTCAGCCTTGCTTGTAGCATAATTTACAGGTTCTCTGGAGGACATGGTTGCTGGAGTGACTTGGCCGTCCATCTTGCCACTGGGTTGGACTGTAGAGTGGGACCCTGCCTCGGCCGAGGAGGAGCACGAGGAGTGATGGGACAGGCTTCCCCATCTCTCTGTTTATTTATCGTTAGTTTTATTCCGCTGCACTTCGAACAATGATGACTACTTTTGCTAAAACCCCGATGATGATGTAATAAGTTTAATACTCTTTAATGTATGGTTTTATGCTTTATTGTATTTGCTCTGTGACTCACCATCGAGTGAGACTGTGGTACTTGATCCTGTCAGTGGCCTCGTCGGACTAGATCCGAGGGATTGACGGATTATTCCCATTTAAGTGTGGTCTAGCCTCTAAGGCGGGACTTAGGCACTTAAGTTGGAACAATTCGGGCAGTTCCTCCACAGCTGGTATCAGAGCTCGTACCACCACAGAGGAATCAATAAACTATAAACACCATCCTTATTCAAGGTAAAACTGGTTAGAAACATATGTTGGATAGATCGTCAGGACGATAAAGACGTGAAGCCTTAGGACAATAGAGGGTAGCTAGGTGGCTATTTGAGTAAGCCCTACCGGCTGCTATAAGGGATGGGAGTTCTTCCCTATTCCCTCTAAGTTGATGTGAGGTCGTTCAGGACGAGCATGCATGCATCCTTAATTAAACTAATGGATAATTGGTAAGAACTTTAATACAAAATGATGACAAACTAAGTACCCCGGTACCATTGTCATAGTCATAGAGAGGCTGAGTTGTGATCCCTTTTTCTTTTTTTATTCTTTTTCTTTTACTTACGCTTAACCGTACACAGATGACTTCTCACGGATCCTCGGATGAAGGGAATGCACAGTCCCACACTGACGGGCTTGCACGAGAGGGTTTCCCCCGTATCTTATGGGAGGTACTTCAGGGAGCTGGTTACATGGCGCCTCCCCAGTACGCGGTGCAGTAGTTCGAGAAGCACCGAGTGCCCCGCTGTAGGGTGAGGATGACCCTGGAGCCTCATCCCCTGCAGCCAGGCTGGCGTTCGCTGGACTCTGAGTCTTTTGGATACCAGGCTGAGGATACTATCGAGGCAATTGCTCTTCACGGACTGACCACATTCTGCGGATTCCACCCCTTGGAGCTGTCCACTCACCCCATTGGTTTGTTCCCCGCGGAGAAGGAGGATGACCCGATGTGGAAGGACCGAGTGGAGCATGCCAAGGATATCTGGGCCATCTACCCATGTCATACTGCTCACTTGACGGTGCGGTGCATGAATGCCTTGTATCGTCTACAAGTGATGCGTGGAGAGGTAATGTCCCATCTGATGGCATTGTTGGAGGCGACCAAGATCACTTTGGATAACAGAGAGGAACTTGTGGTTGACTTGTCCACTGAGATCGTGGAAAAGGACTTACAAGTGGAGCAACTGTCAAATGAGATCCAAGAGCTTGAGGAACTAGTGGGAACGAGGGAGAACACCATCGAGGTTCTCGAGGATCAGTTGATCAACACCCAGCAGCAGCTTGCAGAGGCTAACCAGCACCTGGGTATGCACCACCAGGAGATCCAGGACATGGAGGCCAACGAGGATGTCGACATCGAGGGAGGAGAGGAGCCTGCCTCCAGCTTGGACACTGCTGGCTCAGGGAGACCACCTTCCCCCGAGTCGAGTGTTGCCTCGTTCGCTCACTAAGTCGCAAGGATAGAGTTAGAAGTCTGTGATGGTAGGACTCCTCGAAGCTAGCTTAGCTTTTGCACCCTTGGGGTACTAGGCTAGATAGAGTTGAGTCTTTTTGGGCTATTGATGTAATCGTGATAAACTCTTTTGGAAGCATGGTTGGTGAATGCTGTCAGTCTTAATTTAAGGGGAACAGTTTGGACAATGTGGAATCTTTTATAATTATGCACTATATATTGGTTTCGCCCTTTTGACTCTTTCACCACGATTGAACCTTGAACCTCAAAAATGTGATATTGAGAATATATATATGATTTTTCAGATGGCTCGGAGAGCGTGTTGTGGTCAGAATGAGCGCGTTCCTCCACCACCGCCACCTCCTACTCTGCAGGAGCTGATGGCTCAGCAGAACGAGATCTTGAGACAACTAGCTCAGCGTCAGCCACCACCTCAGCACTATGGTGGTGGTGATCATCAGCGTCACCCCGCGGCAGCCACTTATCAGGAGTTCCTCAGTACCCAACCACCATTGTTCACCAGGGCAGAGGACCCACTTGATGCTGATGTATGGTTGAGAGTAGTGGAATCCAAATTCCCGCTACTCCATGGAGTTTGTTCAGAGGTGACTAAGGTTAGGTTCGCCACCCAGCAGCTTCGCGGACTCGCGCGGACATGGTGGTACCATTTTCTTGCTATGCAGTCAGATGACCGAGAGGTGGAATGGAGAGAGTTCAAGGCAGCTTTCAGGGGGCACCATATACCAGCAGGCATTATGGACTGCAAGCTCAACGAGTTTCTGGCACTCACTCAAGGGAACCGGACAGTGTTACAGTATGCTCAGGCCTTCAATGACCTGTGCCAGTATGCCGGATATCATGCAGACACGGACGAGAAGAAGAGGGACAGGTTCAGGAGGGGGCTCAGCACTAAGCTCCATGACCATCTCAATACAGTCAGGGCCAACAGCTATAATGAGTTAGTCAACATGGCCATTTCTTAGGAGGACTGTATCACAGCTCGTCAGGCAGAAAAGAAGAGGAAGACCCCTGTGGCAGGACCCTCATCTCAGCCACAGCGCTTTAGGATCGTGTCTGACAATCAGAACAGAGGACCTCAGCAGCAGCAAGGACGTTGGGTGATCTGACCACAGCAGCAGCAGCAGGCACCCAACCGCACCCAGTTTCCAGCTCAGAGGAACAATCAACAGCAGCAGCAATACCGCCAGGCCAATGACAACAAGTGTTTCACTTGTGGTAACACCGGGCATTATGCCAAAAATTGCCTCAGAAACCAGCAGAGGCAGGGGCAGAATGCCACCCAGAACCAAGGCAAGAGGCAGAAGGTGCAAGTGAGGCAAGGCAGGCTGAACTTCACCACCATGGCTGATATTCCAGAGGGAGCACCCGTCATGACTGGTATCTTTTCAGTTTTGAATTATCCTGCAATTATTCTTTTTGATTCTGGTGCATCACATAGTTTTATTAGTGCAAAAGTTAGTGCCAAATGTCAGCTACCTTTTCACCACACCAATGGGGGTATTACAATTTCCACAACAGGAGGCAGGGTTGCCACCTACCAAATCAACAAGAATGTGCCTATAAAGTTTGGTAGTTTGATAATCAAAACCAACCTCCTCATTTTGGGTTTGGATAGTGTGGATATCATATTGGGAACTGACTGGTTAACCAAGCATCAGGCCACAATGGATATTGCAGCTAGGGCCATTGAGGTGCACTCACCGACTTGTGGTGAAACCACATTATATTTGCCCGACCAGGGTTGTACCCGTTCTTGTGCCTTCGTTATGATAGAGTCCCAAGTGGAAAGGATCCCAGTGGTCTGTGACTACCCAGATGTTTTTCCGGATGAATTGCGAGGGATGCCACCTGATCGAGACATCGAGTTCGCAATTGAAATGCAACCCGGAACTGCTCCTATATCCAAGAGACCCTACCGGATGCCTCCAGCGGAATTGGTGGAACTGAAAAAGCAACTGCAAGAGTTGTTGGACAAGGGGTTCATTCGCCCAAGTACTTCACCGTGGGGATGTCTGGCCTTATTTGTGAAGAAAAAGGATGAGAGTTTGAGAATGTGTGTTGGTTACCGCCCTCTCAATGTGGTGACCATCAAGAACAAATACCTGCTGCCCTGCATTGATGTTTTGTTTGATCAGTTGGTGGTAGCCAAGGTATTCTCCAAAATAGACCTTCGCTCGGGCTACCATCAGATCAAGATCCGTGCCAGTGATATTCCGAAGACGGCCTTCTCGACCAGATATGGGCTCTGAGTTTTTAGTGATGTCTTTTGGGTTGACCAATGCCCCAGCTTACTTCATGTACCTGATGAACTCAGTATTCATGCCAGAGCTGGACAAATTTGTGGTGGTTTTCATTGATGATATTCTGGTTTATTCCAAGAATGAAGCTGAGCACACTAAACATTTGCATACTGTACTTTAGAGACTGCGTGACCATCAGTTGTATGCCAAACTGTCTAAATGTGAATTCTGGCTGAAGGAAATTAAATTCTTGGGTCACACAATTTCTCAGGATGGGATATCAGTTGATCCTAAGAAGGTACAAGAAGTAATGGATTGGAAACCTCCTACCACAGTGAGACAGATTCGGAGTTTTCTGGGATTGGCAGGGTATTATCGACGATTTATTCCGGATTTCTCCAGAATTGCCAAGCCAATGACTGAACTATTGAAGAAGGGAGTCAAGTATGATAGGAGCCAGAAGTGTGAGGATGCCTTTCATACACTAAGGCAGCACTTGACAACAGCCCAGTGCTAGCGTAACCTGATAACACCAAGCCCTTTGAAGTGTATTGCGATGCTTCCGGTACTGGTTTGGGATGTGTCTTAATGCAAGACAATAGAGTAATTGCTTATGCCTCCCGAGCACTCAGACCCCATGAGTAGAACTACCCCACACATGATCTGGAATTAGCAGTTGTGGTTCATGCTCTCAAGATATGGAGACATTACTTGATGGGAGCCCATTGTAACATTTACACTGACCATAAGAGCCTCAAATACATTTTCACTCAAGCAGATCTTAATATGAGGCAGAGGAGATGGTTAGAGCTAATCAAGGACTATGATTTGGAGGTGCATTACCATCCTGGCAAAGCCAATGTTGTGGCAGATGCCTTGAGCAGAAAGGCCCAGTGCAATTGTATGAGCATGGATGCAAAAGTCACCACCCTGTGTGATGAGCTGTGCAAGCTGAACCTAGAAGTTGTTTCTTTAGGTGTTTTAAATTATATCTCGG